>NC_064251.1:55271135-55578180 GCF_003254725.2 Canis lupus dingo
TTTCTTTTCAAAAGATGCCATTAAGGAAATGAAAAAGCAAACTACAGACTTGGAGAAAATGTTCACATTACATGTATCTAACAAATATCCAAAATATATACAACCAAAGGAGGATAAAGTGTTCACTTCCTCTGTGGAAGGATAAACTGTCCGATTTTGTGAAATAGGTGAAGGATTGTGCAAGTACTTCACCAGGTAAGAATGGCCAACAATCACATAAAGGCATGCTCAACATTGTTTTTTTTTTTTTTTAAGATTTTTATTTTTATTTTTTTAAATTTTTATTTATTTATGATAGTCACAGAGAGAGAGAGAGAGAGAGGCAGAGACATAGGCAGAAGGAGAAGCAGGCTCCATGCACCGGGAGCCCAACGTGGGATTCGATCCCGGGTCTCCAGGATCACGCCCTGGGCCAAAGGCAGGCGCTAAACCGCTGCGCCACCCAGGGATCCCTCAACATTGTTTTTGAGATAACATCTCACAACACCAAGGACATCTAAAACTAATAAAATCTATAATACCAGGTGTTGCTGAAGATGTGAAAGAATTTCATTAATAGGACTGTAAAACAATGTCAAAAGCTGGAAAATAGCTTGGCAGTTTCCTACAAAGTCAAGCATATACTTGTCACATGTCCCTGCAATTCCACTGTTGGATATTTGCACAGGAGAAATGAAAACATACCTCTACACAAAGACTTGTATGCAAACATTCATAGTAACTTTATATGTAACAGCTCAAAATTGCAAAGACCTCCCCGGGTCCAACAACAGGAGACTGAAGCCAACTAACAGTGTATTCATAGAATGACATACTACTCAGCATCAAAA
Organism: Canis lupus dingo; assembly: GCF_003254725.2. Taxonomy (NCBI): domain Eukaryota; kingdom Metazoa; phylum Chordata; class Mammalia; order Carnivora; family Canidae; genus Canis; species Canis lupus. Next base: position 55,271,966 of record NC_064251.1, read on the forward strand.
AGAACCCAGGATAGGGCATCCCTGGGTGGCTCAGCCGTCTGTCTGAAGGCAGGCACTTCAGCCCAGGGCGTGATCCTGGAGTCCCTGGATCGAGCCCCACATCAGGCTCCCTGCATGAAGCCTGCTTCTCCCCCTGCCTGTGTCTGTGCTTCTCTTTCTGTGTGTCTCTCATGAATAAATAAATAAAATCTTAAGAAAAGAAAAAAAAAAAAGAGCCCAGGATATACAGCAACAGGGGCAATTCCAAGCACATTAAACCGAGTCAAAGAAGTCAGTTACAAAAGAGTACATAGTCTATGATTCTCTTTATATGAAATTTCAAAACAGATAAAACTAATCTAAGGCATTAGAAACTGGGTCAGTGGTTGCCTGGGGCAGAGGGTGAGTCCATACTATAAAGAGGCAAGAGGGAACTTTCTGTGGTGTTGGAATGTTCTAGATCTTGACTGGGGTGGGATTTAGCCAGGTCTCTATACCTATGAAATCTCAGGAATTGCATCTTTAAAGTGCATGCATTTTGGTGCATGTAAATTATAGCTCAATAAAGTTGATCAAAAGTCCCTTTTTGTTTAAAGATTTTTTCTTTTACTTTATTTGTAAGTAGGCTCTGTGCCCAATGTGGGACTTGAACTCGTGACCCTGAGATTAAGATCCACATGTTCTACTGACTGAGCCACCCAGGTGCCCCCCACTTCTTGGTATACACCCCAAAGTACTCAAAGCAGGGACTTGGATATTCATACACCATGTTAATAGCAGCATTAGTCACAAGAACCAAAGGAGGAAGCAATGCAAGGGTCCGTCAAAAGACGAACAGATACAAAAAATGTGCTATATCCATACAACAGAATATTCTCTAGCTTTAAAAAGATAGAAAATTCCGACTCACACTTCAACAAAGATGAACCTTGAGGACATTATGCTAGGTAAGATGAGCCAGACACAGAGATAAATACTATACAATTCCACTTCTAGGAACTACCTAAAGGAATGAAATCTATAGAGACAGAAAGTAGAATGGTGGTTGCCAGGGAGAGGGAGGGGTCATGCTTAATGGAGACGAAATTTCAGTCTGGGAAGAAGGGAAAGTTCTGGAGATGGATGGGGGTGATGGTTGCATAACAGTGTGAATGTGCTTTAATGCCAAGAGGCTGCACACTAAAGATGACCAAGATGCTACATTTTATATGTATTTTAATGATATTTCAAAAAATTTTTCAAAAATAAAAAAAATTTCTGAGGTTGCATACACACACACACACACACACACACACACACACACACATATTCCCCCCAAGGGCAGGGACTTGTTTTGTTCACTGCTACAGCCCAAATACCTAGAATGGCATCTAAAACAGTGACTTCTCAGTAAATACTTGTTGGATGGATCAAAAGTATAAAAAGCCATAAAACACCACCACAGAAAAATTCCACTTTGATAAACTAATCTTGCTTTGTGCCTACGATGATGTTATCATCATTCCAGGGGGATGGAATCAAAGTGATTTTTGTCTCCTTCTCTTTTGCTTGTCTGCATTTTAACAATGAACTGATGTTGCTTTTGTAATACACAATACACAACCTGATAGGTTACTTGTAAGTATCTTTAAAGTTTCCAAAATAAAAAGAAAGTCTGTCTGGCCTAGTTGGTACATAAGTTGTCCCTCCTGGGCCCTTGCTTTTCCCCAGATCCCTGAGAGAACACTGGGGAAGCTTGACCTCCATTCCCTGGGGGCTCTCCAGACCCTAAACAGGACACCTGAGGTCCATTTTAGAGAGGGGGCAGCACCTGAGTGGTCCCAAAATACCTGACAGAGGAAGTGCCTCAGCTGCTGAGTGTCTTGAAAGTCTAACCCTTCACCATGTGACTCATTCACTTGAAGATCCTCTCTTAATGCCTTTGTTTTTGTCTTATTAACTTCCGTGTTAGATTATAATTTTTCATCTCCTCCCGCCTATCCTGAAAATAGAAAAAGGCTTTTTACGTGGCTTCAATAAAATTAATATACACCTCTGTAGAAGCTGGAGAACACTGACAAACATAAAATGGCATAAAAATCACCTGGGATCCTCAGGGGTGTGGTGGTGGTGGTGGTGGTGGTTACTGTGTTAGTTACTCTTGTTCATGTGTATGAATGAAACTAGAATGTAACAGATACAGTTTGTATACAAGGTTTTTCTGTTTATATCATGTAGATTTTTCCTGTCACTAAACTTCTTTTCAACAACTTCATTTCTAATGGCTGAATAACATCTCACATACAATTTAAGCTATACCTGGGATGCTGGGGTGGTTCAGTGGTTGAGCTTCTCCCTTCGGCTCAGGGCATGATCCTGGGATGAGTTCTGCATCAGGCTCCCCGTGGTGAGCCTGCTTCTCCCTGTGCTTATGTCTCAGCCTCTTTTTCTGTGTCTCTCAAGAGTAAATAAATAAAATTTTTTAAAAAAGAAAACAATTTAAGCTACCCCTTACTTGGCTGCTTTCCTACTCTTAGCCACTTAGGATATTTGTGTGTGTGTGTGTGTGTGTGTGTGTGCGCGCGTGTGTGTGTGTGTGTGTTATGATTATAAAAAAGGCAGTGAGAAATATTTTGGGATATAAATCTTTGACTACATCTTTGAACCAGGAAAAATTACTGGGTCAAAATGTATGTTCTGAAGGCTCTGGATACATATTGACAAAATTCCTCCTAGATCCACTATCTAAATTTATCTGCCTACCAAGGAGCACGCCCAACAGAAAAGTTTGAAGTTGGGATCCCTAGGTGGCTCAGTGGTTTAGCACCTGCCTTTGTCCCAGGGCATGATCCTGGGGTCCTGGGATCAAGTCCCGCATCAGGCTCCCTGCATAGAGCCTGCTTCTCCCTCTGTCTGTATCTCTGCCTCTCTCTCTCCCTCTCATGAATAAATAAATAAAATATTAAAAAAAAAAGAAAAGTTTGAAGTTGATTAACATTTTTTTTCAGAGCTGATGGTTAAAAACATCAGTGTGTATGGAAGGAAAAGCTGAGTGGCAGTACCGTAAACCGTGGGTGTTTACTGTTCTGCACACAGCACCTGAAATGTCAGAAGCACCTGGTCAACAGGCCTGTGTTGCATTTATCTCCACTGCCTAGAAGCTTTCACTTCGTTTTATCTTGGTACCCAACTGGCTTGGCTTGGGGTAATGGGACACATGCCAGGTTTGGGCCCTGCCCTCATGGGCACATAGGCCTGTATTTCAACACCAGGGTAGCTGTTTGCAGCCACTGGGGATGTGATCGTTACTAGTGGCAGCCACCTTTTCCTGTGCTCATACCCCATGCTGGCTGCTTTCACATACGTTAGCCTCAGGGTTGACCCTAATTGAAGGAGGCAATGAGACAGCTAGCCCTGCGTTCAGCAACTTGCTCTGAACGCTTGGCCTCCTCTCCTGGGGCAGAGAAAGCTGCAGGAAAGAGGCCCTGGCAGGTCTGGCACAGAGCCCACCCATGTCAGGCCCCAGTGAGGCTTCCGATAGGGTTCAGCATGAGGGGAACCTGCAGCAAGGAAGGGGGGAAGTGCTCCAGCCAGGCAGACAGGCAGCACCTCTGGGCCGGGCACCAGCCACTCAGACCAGGCCTAGGGTGCCCATTACTCATCGTTTTCCTGGCAGTTCTGGCTACCTCCTCCTCCCAGCTGGGAGCCCAGTTCCTTAGGACGGGAGATGGGATGCTGCCAAGCCCCTGCCAACACGGGGACACCTACCTGCCCTGATCCTTATCATACCAGCCATCTCACACTCCACACACCTGCCCATACCCCTCAGACCCTCAGAGTATGATCCCTTTTCCTTCCTCCTGCCCTCTTCTCTCTCTCCTATTTCCAAGCAACTCCATTTCCCCTAAAGCCCAAATACATCCCTTCCATCAACCCAGTCCTAATTCCCTAGAGTTCAACATCCTCCTGACACCCAAGCAGAACCCACTGCCTTGGGAGTGGCCTTGACAAGTCTTGCTTCCCCCACACCTCCGTTCTCATTTGCCTTACTCACCTCGCCCCTGCCTAGAATGGCCCCATGCAGTGAAACTGATACTAACGGCACTCACTGAATCCTTACCGCTGTCCTGGAAGGCAGGCAACACCGGGTGCTCAATCCATCTCCACCTCCACCTCCATCACTAAAGGAGGAGAGGCTGAGGGTCAGAGAAGTGGAGTAACTGGCTGGAGGTCACACAGCTACTGAGCTGCTGATCCAGGTTTTGAACCCAGGACTGCCCTCCCTGAAGTCAGTGTTCTGAACTGTCAGCTCCACATTCTCCCAAACAGCTCCAGCCAGCCTGAAGTGGGGACGATCTTTACCTCCTCCCAGCCAAAACCCTCATTCCAAGGGCAGCTTCCTCTGGCCTCCTTCACAGGAGCCATTTCTGAGTCATGATTCACAAAGCACTTTTCTTCTCAACTTAAACTCCTGAAGTCAAGGAGAATACCTCTGAAGCCTGGCACTGCAACTTGTTCCAGGCTCTGGAAGAAGAGTCAGTTCACTGGAGAGGGCATGGGTTTGGGGCCACCTCAGGCTGGCAGTTTTGTGGGGTTAGTAGGCTGGAAGCAGTGACTGGTCCCGGCCACTGAGAAGCCACAAACCCTGGAGTGCTCAAGTAAAAGCAGAAATATAGACTGAAAAACCCTGAAACCGCAAAGCAGGAGAGGCGCAGAGGGGTTCATGCCAAAAGTCTCATAGACAGCAAATGGCAGAACAGGGACTCCAGTGGGGAAAGAGGCTCAGAGAAGGGAAGGGTCATGCCCAGAGTCACATGGTAAATTGGCAGAGCTGGGGCTTGAACTGAGAGTCAGGACCTAGAATTCACTCTACTGTTATATCATGTTACCGACCTAACCACAAATGAGAATATATCAATTTAAATTTGCAATTCGGTCCCACCTCCTATTCGTGATTCCCTCACCTCACTCTATTTCCATACCAGTCATCACCCGCTAATATACTTTACATACTTATGTTATTAGAACCTAACGTCCATGGTGCCTGGGTGGCTCAGTTGGTTGGGCGTCTGACTCTTGATTTCTGCTCAGGTCATGATCTCAGGGTCGTGGGATAGAGAGCCCCGCCCTCAGTGTGGAGTCCTCTTGTCCCTCTTCCTCTACTCCTCCCCATTATCCCCTCCTTCCTCATGCTCTCATTTTCCCTCTCTCAAATAAATAAAATCTTAAAACAACAACAACAACAACAACAACAACCTAAAGTCCACTAGATCAGGGATCTTTCATCTCTTTTGTTCCCTGGCATACTTCAAGCACCTAGAACAGTGCCTGCTTCATATAGTAAAAGCTCAGGAAATACCTGAATAAATAAATTAGTCCAACAAAATTTTATTGAACACTTACTGCAGCCAGGCTGTGAACTGCAATGGCTTTGCTTCATCCCAAATCTACCTAGACATTAATGTTCACTGAACCCTGAAACAAGTCTGACTCCAGAAAGGAGCTGCTAGCAAACCAACCCAAAATGAGCCAAACCCATACATTTCCTTAAACCACCACTGTCAAAACCAAAACATGACACATCTCTAAAGAGAACCCAAATTTCCTGGAGGCTCCCTCTGAGAAGCACTTTCATCTCACCCCCCAAAAAGGCCCAGCAACACTTAAAGAGTCTGCAGCCCCTTTGCCCAGCCACCCACTGCCAGATTCACAACTGCCACTTTCCAAGCACTGCTTTTGCTAAACAGATCTCAGACCTGCCACAACCCAGGAGGGGAGTAGCACGGGGCACTCTGGCCCTGCCAAGCAGGGACAGCTCATTGGTACCAGGTGCTCCTGCCTGGGATGTCAGAAGAGAAGAGGGGTCTAGAAATGTCCTTGGCCTTCTGGCCCTCTCCTTAGTGCTGTCCAATACCTCCTAGTAGGAGGGTTGCTGGGTGGGCAAAATCAGAGCCACCTCTGAAAAGCGTGACGTCTGCAGACATGGAACTCCCTGGGTTCCCGCAGCAGTGCCCAGGGAGCCTCCCCTTCAGCCAGCAGGGACAGGGTGTCCAGTGATTCCCAGGTGCATCTGGGGCTCGCTGAACCAGACTGCAGAAGGCAAGACTTTGAGATTTTAATATATGGCTTTTGACCAAAGCCAAAAAGCTGTTCCAAGAAGTCCTGAGTCCATCTGTCTCGGTCCAAGGAAAAAGAGCAGCAATCTCGAGAGACTGTTCCAGAGAAAAGGAAGGCATTCCAGAAGTGCTGCCCTGCTTCTGAATGGTCTTCCAGAAGAGGAAACCAAAACAGTCTCCATCAGCGCCTCCCCCCAACCAACCATCACAACAGCTACAGCAAACATTTACTGAGCTTCTACTGTGCACAACCTGCAGCAGAGGTGGGCCTGCCACTGATCCCTGTTCCACCTTCGCGCTGGGTAACCTTAGGCACCTATTGCCTTTCTGAGCCAAAGTCTCCTCGCTTGCGAAATGAAAAATAACTCGATCTACTTCATAGGATTGTGGGAGTTCACAGAGACGATGCTTAGCCCGGTGCCTGCCACACAGCAGTGCTTAGTAAGAGGCAGTGCTTTCGGGGTAAAGGACCGGCCTATACTGAGAAAGGGAAAACTATTTAAGAGGTTTCTAGAAGTCCTGTAAGCCATCCTCGATACATTTAGTTATCTCCTAAGCGGTTCGTTGATGCCTGTTTGCCTGTTTCTTTTCAAATAAACGTAATCCTCACAGCATCCTCGGGGTGGAAAGGCGGAGGGCAGGGCGACAGTCGTCGTGACAAAGGACGAAAACAAGGCCCCTGCAGGTCCGGGGAGGCGGCCGGCAAGCACACGACAAAGGGCCCTCTCTCTGCCCTCAAACCCCCCGGAGTGGGTTCGAAACCTCGGACGCAGGGATGAAGTGGCTGGAGGCCCCCACTAGCGGGGCAGTCGGCGCCAGGACCTTAATCTACCATTGCTAAGAGGCGGTCATCTTTTATCCCTAAAGAAAAAAAATGCACGTCAAGGCCCAGACCCTGGGGGAATAAGTCAGCGCCCCCAGACGCCGCACTCGCGCTTTCAACTCGTGCTGGGTCGGGCGCCGCAGAAATAGGAGATGGCGGCCCCCAGTTCCGGAGCAGCAACGAGCCCCCCAGGGTTGCAAGTGGGGCATCGGGGCCCCGAGGGCACCCCCCGGCGCCGCCGGAGGAGGGGAGAGGGCGGCAGCGGCCGGGGGTCCCGGGCTCCGCTCACCGGGCAGCGGCGTCCTGCGCACCCGGCAGGGCCAGGCCCCATCCGGCCCGCAGCCAGGCCAGGGGGGCCCCTGCCGGGAGAGGCCCGGCCCCCGAAGCAGCCGGCTGCGGCCCGGAACTCACCTGCCGTCGCAACCGCGCCGCCGCCGCCTGTCAGTTAAGCGCACCCACAGCCGCAGGGCGCAGGGCCGTGGGACCCGCGGACCGCGCCCCGCCTCCTGCCCCTCGGCCGCCCAATCGGAGAGGCGGACGCCACGGCTGGGGGCGGGGCCGGCGGGCAGTGTGGGCCGGGGGCGGGGCCAGACGAGCGTGGGGCGGGGCCGGGCGGGGCCGGCGCTGGGCTCGCTGCGCTCTGACCGCACTGCTACGCGCCGGAAGCAGCCCCGGCCCGGGAACTGGGGCGCGGCGGCGGGACCGCGGGGCCGGCGCTACCATGCCGGTCACCGGCAAGAGTTTCCGCCGGCGCCGGGCCGACTCGGAGTCGGAGGAAGATGAGCAGGACTCAGAGGAGGTTCGGTGCGTTTGGGATGGGGCTTTCAAGGGGCAAGAAGAGAGAGCCGCCCGTGGGACTCCGCCCCCGCGAGGCGCCTCTTTGTGAGCCGAGATTGTTGTCCCTTTCTGCAGACAAAAAAACTGAGGCTCCTAGGGTTGAGGCCCCCGCCGCAAGGCCGCACGGTTGGGAGAGGTGACCCCAGGATGCACAGTGGATCTGACACCCAGTGGTTCTAAGCGCGGGGTCGTCTCCTGGACCATTGTGCCGGCCGTTCGGCATCTGGGCCGGGCACCCGTCGAAGCCGCCTTTTAAGGCTGGGTTCCGCCGAGGGTCTCTAAGTCTGTGCGTTGCCTTTTTTCAGATTAAAACTGGAAGAGACTCGCGAGGTGCAAAACTTGAGGAAGAGGCCCAACGGGGTGAGGTGGGTACCACCGGGGGACCCGGAGGAGGAGGAGGAGGAGGAGGAGGCGGTGGTGGCAGGGATACGCCCCCGCCTGGGTCGCCGTCGCGATGACCTCAGAGCCTCTTCTCTTGACACACTGTAGGGCGTCCACTGCCCTGAAAGGAGTGCAGCGTTGTTTAAAGATGTTTAATCAGGAGATGGTCTCAGCTGTGTGGTCTTGAGGTTTGCTCCAGAGCTGCAGAAACGGGTTATTAACTCGTGGTTTTATTGCACCCGATATATTAACTCATGTTTTTCTTGGACCCGATTGTGAAATGCACATTTACTGTTAGAAGTGTGGAAAATTTAGAAAAGTGTAATCAGAAAAATAATCGGCGCCCATACTTCTCCCATCCACAGGTAACCAGTGTTAGCATTCAATGTTCTGGCCAATCTGTTTTGTCTCTTTTGTAGAGATTGTGAGTGCTTTCCTTCTATGCTGTTTGCAACTCATTTTCACATTTCGGGCATTAACATTGTGGGTTATTTTTCCAAAAAAACTTTTTAGGGGCAGCATAGTATTCTGCCACGTGCATGTGCCATAATTTGTCAGTTAATCCCCTACTTAGTAGGGGCCAAAACGTAAATGATCACCAAATAAGGGTGCAATAGGTATTTTTCTACATCTGCCTTCAGCTTCATTTTGCCCAAAGGCTAATCTTAGTAATGAGGTTTCCATGCCAAGATAATGTCAAATGGCCTTGTAAGAGAGTGTACCACTTCACCCTCCCCGCCCCCAACCCAGTGCTCGCGGAACTCCGTTTCATGCTTGTAGGCTTTCCCATCTGGCTTTGAGGCCCACTCCTCAGACCTTGCCTTTGCTCTAATGTTGCAAACGTACAAACTTCCTAAGTGTTTTTTCTCATATCTCGGTTGTGCCATTTCTCTCTCACTCTCACTCTCTCACTTTTCCTTTTTTGTTTTTGCTCAGTGCTGTGGCCCTGCTGGTAGGAGAGAAGGTACAAGAAGAGACTACCCTAGTGGTAAGTTGTGGGGTCCTCCTTGGGTAATGGGAAGCTGTGGCTGCTCTCCAGTGGGTGGTTGTGTTTTTTAAAAAAGAAGGCTACTGCCAATTATATAGATGCTTCCTTTTAATTGTGTTTGCTTTCTGCAGGATGATCCCTTTCAGATGAAGACAGGTGGTATGGTGGACATGAAGAAACTGAAGGAAAGAGGCAAAGATAAGTAAGTGCAGGCATCACTGAGATACACATTAACCTATAGGCCCTGCCTGGGTCTGTGTGACCCCAGAGAGCTGGGGCCTGCAGCAGCAGCTTTAGTGAGACATCCTGAAGTTTCCTTTGTGCTTTGTAAAGGGTATGTAGCTTAAAAACAAATGAAAGCAGAAACTTTTTTTTTTAAGATTTTATTTATTTTAGAGAGTATGTGTGTGCACACACATGCGCTGGCGGAGGGGCAGAGGGAGAGGGAGGGAGAGAATCTCCAGAAGACTCTGCTGAGCATGCAGCCCAGCGGGGGACTTGATCCCACAACCCTGAGATCTGGACCTGAGCCGAAATCAAGAGTTCGATGTTCAACCAACTGAGCCCTGCTGGCACCCCAAAAGCAAAAACTCTTGAAAAGTTAGCTTAGTGTGCTACAGATACTCTCCTTTCATAAAGGTGCATTGTTTAGTGTGTTTCAAATCCTTGTAGAAGTTTTTTTTTTTATGTCCTAAAAAGAACATAAAAACACAATTATAAAAATAGTAGAAAAGTAAGAAATAAAAGTATCTACTCATTCCCCAGAGAAATCTCCAGAGGCCAACAGTTTTGCTTTCTTCTGTTTCTTCTACTTATGTATCATATATATATTTTTTCCCAACCATAAGCACTTTTTTCCCCAACCATAAGTACTTTTTTGAGCACGTTTTGCTTGTATAATATCAAATTTGGCCTCACTGAGTTGTGACTTTAAGACTGCTTCATTGCTTCTCCTTTCAGGATCAGTGAAGAGGAAGACCTCCACCTGGGGACGTCATTTTCCGCAGAAACCAACAGAAGGGATGAGGATGCCGACATGTGGGTATCAGTTTGCTGTGAGTGATTAGGGGTTGACTCCAGCCAGATAGAATCCAAAATATTTAGTCACAGATGACATTATCCAGAATTATCCAAAGGCAGCAAAGTTGGCCTGTCACCCCACCTAGGCTTTCCTAAAAATTCTTTTTTTTTTTTAAGATTTTTAATTTATTTCTTCATGAGAGACAGAGAGAGAGAGGCAGAGAGACACAGGCAGAGGGAGAAGCAGGCTTCATGCAGGGAGCCCGATGTGGGACTCGATCCCAGGACTCTAGGATCACGACCTGAGCCGAAGGCAGATGCTTAACCGCTGAGCCACCCAGGCATCCCCCTAAAAATTCTTTAAAAGGGTGGTTCTTGGGATTTTAGATTCCTTGACTAGTAATATTTTCCTGAACATTGTAGGAAGAAACATCGGACTTGCCCACTTTTTTGTTAACAAGACTTAAACAAATGACTACATCTACCATTATCATTCTGTCTTCAATGAGCCTTACATCTATTAACATCAATAGATTGGGAGGGCATAATGTCATAATAGAGGTTACTGCTTTAAGTTGAAAAAAGTTTGCTTGATGAAAAAATTCAAGTTATTTTTCTGTATCTCATTTTTCCATGAACTGATGAAAACTTCATGGACCATCACTGCCCTGTGGGCCAGTGTTGGGGATCACTAATTTCAAAGACATGTTTTGTGAACTTCCTGCCTCTCCCTGAGGCCTGTGGCTTTCTCATTTCAGGATGAAGTACATTGAGACAGAGCTGAAAAAGAGGAAAGGGATTGTGGAACATGAAGAACAGAAAGTCAAGCCAAAGAATGCAGAGGACTGTCTCTACGAACTTCCAGAAAACATCCGTGTTTCCTCAGCAAAGAAGACCGAAGAGATGCTTTCCAACCAGATGCTGAGCGGCATCCCCGAGGTGGACCTGGGCATCGAGTACGTTTCAGACTCCTGGTCTGGCCTCTCTCCTGCCCCTAGCCCACTGAAGAGCGCTCTGCTTTCCAGTTAAGGGGACTGTCTCCTTGGAAACTCACAAATAACAACTATATTTTCTCTGGCAGGTTGAGATGTTTGTGCCCACAGTGTCTCTGGAGGATTAGTTGGTGTTATGAGACTTAAGGGACAGTCTCCTGAAAGCAAAAGTGTGCTGTTTTGTTTCTTGAGATACAGTAGCATTATATTGGTTTCAGGTATACAACATAATGATTCGATATTTGGGTTTTTTGTTGTTGTTGTTGTTTTTATTTATGATAGTCTCACAGAGAGAGAGAGAGGCAGAGAGAGAAGCAGGCTCCATGCACCGGGAGCCCGACGTGGGATTCGATCCCGGGTCTCCAGGATCGCGCCCTGGGCCAAAGGCAGGCGCCAAACCGCTGCGCCACCCAGGGATCCCTGATTCGATATTTGTATACAAGTGTTTGCTTTTATTCTTTGTTCACAGCTCTTCAGTTCTATTCAGACCCTTGTATTCCTCTCTTTTATTCTAGCAGGAGCAATGTTGAAGGCTTACCTACCCCATGATCCTCCTTTTTATTTTTTGCAAAACCTCTGCTCTAACACAGGATTGTTATGGAAGAAATACGATGGTCAGAATCCTCTTTGGGTGCTGTAGGAAGTTGGAAGACATCTAGATTCCCTCCTCTTTTCTGGACTTCTAGCTTTGGTAAACTGTAGAGCACTGTGCTCCAAGAAAGTGGATCTCCTTATGCACTGGTGGGCTTCTAGCCTGACCATTAATTCTGTCTGAGGACCAAAGGTAAGGCAATCTAACACATGTGGCTCCTTTTTCCCCACAGTGCTAAAATAAAAAATATCATTTCCACGGAGGATGCCAAGGCCCGTCTGCTGGCAGAGCAGCAGAACAAGAAGAAAGACAGTGAGACATCTTTCGTGCCCACCAACATGGCCGTGAATTATGTGCAGCACAACCGATGTAAGCTCTGGGGAAGTAGCCCTGCCACATTGGTGTGACGTCCCCTCGTTCCCATACTTTGTCTGACACATTCCCTGGTCTCTTTTGATCCAGTTTATCATGAGGAGCTCAATGCCCCCGTACGGAGAAACAAAGATGAGCCCAAAGCCCGACCCTTGAGAGTGGGTGACACCGAGAAGCCAGAGCCTGAGCGTGAGTGTATCAGAGGCCTAAGAGCTGCCTGGAGCAGTCATTGGGGCCCGTGGAGGCAGGGTTGACTTTGGCTGGGGTAGAGCCTGGGCTGTGGGGCCAGGGCACCTGGGTTCCACTCTGTGCTCTGGACCATGGCCATGTGCCTTCCCCTTTCCAGGCCTCGGTTTACTCATCTGTAAATGGGGATAGTAATAAAACCACACATTTGGGGTTGCTCCGAGGATTCACTGGGCTATCAAATACAATAGAGAATTAAAAAACTAGGACATTTCAATGAGCAAAAATAAATTAAAAGTTACTCACAGTTTCACCCAAAGATATGCGCTGCTAACATTTTTATGTATAACCTTCCAGACTTTAAAAAAACGTGTATAGAAACATATACTGTATACATACAATAGGATCTCATAGATTTTTACTCAGTAGTGTGCCCTCCATGTCTCTCTATGACAGTAGATAGATATTTTACTGTTGAGTGGCCATCTCATATTCTACTGTAGGGATATACTGTAGTTCCCTCTGGCTGGACACTTAGGTTGTTTCTCATCTTTCCCTTTTATTTATTTATTTTTTTTTTCATCTTTCCCTTTTCTTTTTTTTTTTTTTTTAATTTTTTTATTTATTTATGATAGTCACAGAGAGAGAGAGAGAGGCAGAGACATAGGCAGAGGGAGAAGCAGGCTCCATGCACCGGGAGCCTGATGTGGGATTCGATCCTGGGTCTCCAGGATCGCGCCCTGGGCCTCCAGGATCGCGCCCTGGGCCAAAGGCAGGTGCCAAACCGCTGCGCCACCCAGGGATCCCCTCATCTTTCCCTTTTAAACACTGTTTTTGCCTATATCATGTCCTTAGGCTCCAGGCCAAGAAGTCACCAAATGCTCCTCTAAAAGTGGGGTGATTTGTTCCCCCACTAGCAACATCCAGCTGTGTCCCTTTCCCTCTTGCTAACCAGCACCAGTGGGAGGAGGGGGGATGATCCTAAGGAAAAGCTGAGCAGGCTATTGTTTTCCTTTCCCTCCTACTTGGGAAATTATTTTCTGTACCATCTTGGTTGCATAGTCTTTGATTGCCAGAGTTTTGTGTTATTCACACATAGTAAGCAAGGACTTTGGTGTCACCAGACTTGGGTTCAACTCTCAACCTACTTTTGCTTTCTGAGCGACCCTGAGGAAGTCACTCTGGACAGTGATGGCAACATGCCCCTGTTCGAATTGCTGTGAAGGTTAAAAGAAGTCATATCTGAAAGTGTTAAGCACCAGGCCTTGTACATAGCCAGATTCTCACTGCAGTGAAACACCGACTGTCTGGCCACCTAGTCTGCTGCTGACATCTGCATATACCACCATACTATCACTTGACTCCACCCTATGTTAATTTTCATTCACTCAATAACAAGTATTTACTGAGGCCCTACCAGGTTCCTATTTACCAAGGTAGGCACTGGGGCTCCTGTGGGGAATGAGACGGGCTTGGTCCTAGCCTAAGCAGAGCTGAAACCCATCAGTGGCTTCCAACACGGCAAACAGCTTTTCCTCTTCCTTTGCAGGGTCCCCTCCTAACCGCAAGCGTCCTGCTAATGAGAAGGCCACTGACGACTATCACTATGAGAAGTTCAAGAAGATGAACAGACGGTACTAAGGGTGGGAGAAGGGAGAAGTTGCAGACTGGGATGTAAATAGTGTTGTCCCTCCCATACTCCCTTGACAAAATGCTTCTTGAACAGAAGTTTGCTTCTGTTCTATTTGCTAGCAGACCATTCCAAAAACAGACAGTCCTGCTGCTTACCTGCTGGATTTTTCAGGCACTGCATTTATAACCTTCTGAAACAATGTGTAGTTTCCCTATTTGGGGACAAATTCTATTCTTGTGAGCGTTATTAAATCTTGTTTGTAAATATGTTGACTTTCTCTTAATATTGGCCCTGAGTCTGGAGGAAACAGCTGTTCAGAGTGAGATAAACTCTTTAGGTTGTGCTGCTAATTATTATATATGCAATCGTGTCTTCTACTTTCAAATACCTGGAGTTCAGAGATACATCCTTCACTGTTTATGATGGATCCACCTGACAGCAGGAAAATCTAGGATGGGATCAAAGGGACACTGATATTTTTTGACTTTTACAGTCACCTGTTTTCACTAAGAAAGAGAAACAGTTTCTATCATTTTTAGGACTTAAGTATTAAATATGAAATGAATCCAACCTTCTTGTTTGTATTGTGTCTCCTTATACTAACACTAGGTAATGTGTTGTGAGCCTGGAGGTGGGGGTTGGTAGCTCAAAAGCAAAATTTGTTTACTGAGAGATTTTCTCTTCGAGTTTAAAAGACTTCGGCAGGCTCCAATCAGCTGGCTGTTGGGGGCAGTGCCCCCTGTGCTTTCATTTACCTGAGCACTTATACAAGTTGAGATGAGAAAAGAGCCAGTTTGGTTGACCTTTGGGCTGATTTTTAGAGTGGATGTTGTGGTTAGAGACTTTGGCTTGGAGTCTGAGCTGAGCCCTGTTCACAGCCTATTTTGCCCTTGGACAGATCTCTTTCCCTCTGAGCTTGTTTTCTCATCTGTAAAATGGAGACAGTGTTTTATTTTTGTATTTTTTCCTCCATTAAAATGCATGGTCAGTGAAGGCAGGAATCACATCTACCTCATTTTCTTAAATCCCCAAAGTCTAGTCCATAACCCGACACATGGGGAATCCTCAAAACCCTGAGTGAATGAGTGTAAGTAATTTTTCTGGAGAAATCTGAGGAACACGACCTCATCGAGGTGGTGAAGGTCAATAATAGTCATAAATCATGTTGCTGTATCATTCATATCATGTCATGAAAATAGCACCGTACCCACATCTAGAATGTTCCTCCCCAACGCTGTTGTCCCCAGTCTAATAATGAGAAAAACATCCCATCCCAACAGCGGGGTATCCTACAAAAAATTTGACCAACACTCCCCCAAAACTGCCAAGGTCATCAAAACCAAGGAGAGCTTGAGAAAGTCTCAGCCAAGGAGGAGACTAAGGAGACATGAGAACGAAATATAATGTATCGTGGATGGGATCCTAGCTCAGATACAGGACGTCAGGTAAAAACTTAAGGAAAACTGAACAAATTTTAGTTGTATCAATATAGGTTCATTATTTTAAATGAATATAACATACTAGTATGTTAATAAGAGAAATTACGTGGGAGGGCATACCTCGCTGTACTTACTCAACTTTTCCATATAGCTAAAATTGTTCCCAGAAAATAGGCTTACTTTTAAAATAGTGCCGCCCCCACCCCCGCGGCCTCCGGCGCTCAGGTGCTCGCCTCCCGGAAGCGGGAGAAGGTTCCGCCCCACCCCGCACAAAGATGGCGACGCGAGGAGACCCGCCCCGCACAAAGATGGCGACGCGAGGAGGCCCGCCCCGCACAAAGATGGCGGCCGCGTCGGGGAGGAACCGGAAGCGCGGTCTGGCCGTAGCGCCGGTCCGCGGCAGCGCCAGAACGCGCGGGGCGGCGCGGGTCCGGGCATGAAGCTGGGCCGGGCCGTGCTGGGCCTGCTGCTGCTGGCGCCGTTGGCGGTGCGGGCGGTGGAGCCCATCAGCCTGGGACTGGCCCTGGCCGGCGTCCTCACCGGCTACATCTACCCGCGCCTCTACTGCCTCTTCACGGAGTGCTGCGGCCAGAAGCGGAGCCTCAGCCGGGAGGGTAGGGCGCGCGGGCGGCCGCGGGGCGAGGCCGGGCCGGGGGATCGGGGGCCGCAGCCGGAGCGGCTCCCGGCCACGACTGGGGACGGGCCAGCGTTGGTCGCAGACCCGAGCAGGCGGGCTGCGGGCCGGGCCGCCTCCTCCGCCGAGAGTTTCGCTTCTTCCCAGCTGGGGCGGGAGGGGTGGTGGGAAGTGTCCGGGCGGCCCCCTCCTGCGCGGCGGGGCGGGGCGGGGCGGGGCGCGGCCTCCAGCCTCCAGCCTCCAGCCTCCAGCCCCCCGCCCCCCGCGGCTCGCCGGGTGCTCCAGCAGCTTCTCCGGCCTCGCCCGCGGCCCCACGCGCCTGTACGCGCCTCGGCCAGCTCGCGCCAGACACAGACACCCCCTCGCTGACTAGCTTTGTTTTTCCCAGCGCTGCAGAAGGATCTGGACAGCAAGCTCTTTGGACAGCATCTCGCAAAGAAAGTCATCTTAAATGCTGTGTCTGGCTTCATAAGCAACCCGAAGCCGAAGAAACCTCTCACCCTTTCTCTGCACGGGTGGACGGGCACGGGCAAAAATTTTGTCAGCAAGATCATCGCGGAGAATATTTACGAGGGAGGTCTGAACAGTGACTATGTCCACCTGTTTGTGGCCACCCTGCACTTTCCACATGCCTCCAACATCACCCTGTATAAGGCAAGAGCAGAATTTTGGAATCCTTCCTGGATGATGCAGGGTTGGGGGTTTCTTTGTTGTGGGGTAGGATTTGGGGATTGTGAGTTAGAATGAGTGAGCCCTGGGCAGCCCCGGTGGCACAGTGGTTTAGCGCCGCCTGCCTGCAGCCCGGCGGTCCCAGGCCTGGAGACCCAGGATCGAGTCCCACGTTGGGCTTCCTGCATGGAGCCTGCTTCTCCCTCTGCCTGTGTCTGTGCCTCTCTCTCTCTGTAACTATCATAAATAAATAAAAATTAAAAAAAATTTAAAAAAAAGATTTATTTATTTATTCAGAGAGAGCGAGAGAGAGGCAGAGACACAGGCAGAGGGAGAAGCAGGCTCCATGCACCGGGAGCCCAATGTGGGATTCGATCCCGGGTCTCCAGGATCGCGCCCTGGGCCAAAGGCAGGCGCCAAACCGCTGCGCCACCCAGGGATCCCTAAATAAATCTTTAAAAAAAAAAATAAAAAAAGAATGAGTGAGCCCTGAAGACGTCTACACGTGTGGGTTCCCCCTTTGAAAGGTGTGGAAGTTAGGAGGGTTTGACATGTATGGGGCGGTTATACCATCCAGGCTCTGCGGTGGTTGCTGAAAACGGCCCGGTATGATTCTCAGTCCAGTAAGTGGGGTTAGAGGTGAATGTCATTACGTCCAACCTAAGGAGCATCACATTTCACTCAGTGTGTAAAAGAGGACACATTTCTAGAAAGGCCTAAGGCTGTTTAGTTGAAGTGTTACAAACTGCTTTTACGGTTTAACTCACTGATTAATAACCTCGACTTTGGCGGCAGACACACCAGGTTGTGAGTCCTAACTCTCCCACTTGCCAGCTGTGTCATCTTGGGACTGAAGAAGCCTGGTGTGCACACAGGATACGTATTAACATCGCCATTTTAATGAGAAGGACCAGCAATTCAGTGACACGGCATCACTATGATATCCGCACAGCACAGGAATTACAATCAACGTGGGGCTTTGGAGTCAGGCAGGGCAGGGTTCAGATCCCAGCTCTACCACGTACTAATTTTGTAATCTTGGGCAAGATGATGAAGCTCTGTACCTCAGTCTCCTTATCTATAAAATGGGTATGATAACATGCGCTGCATGGAGTTGTGAGGAACCAAGGAGCTTGTGTGTAAAGTTCTTAGTACAGTGCCGAGCACGCAGTGAGCCTTCCGTAAACACGGCCATTGTGGAAACAGTTGTAGCGTTGACGCTTATGCCAGTTGTTTTCCATTGTACTTGCTGAGAACTTTGTGTTGGCTTTTCCCCTTTGTCACTCAAGGACCAGTTACAATTGTGGATACGTAGCAACGTGAGCGCCTGTGCCAGATCCATCTTCATATTCGATGAGATGGACAAGATGCATGCCGGCCTCATAGATGCCATCAAACCTTTCCTAGACTATTATGATCATGTGGATGGGGTTTCCTACCAGAAAGCCATCTTCATATTTCTCAGGTAAGGTCCAGGCCGGGACATGATTGAAGAACCCTGAGCCCAAGTCCGTGGGCTTCGGAACAAAGCCCAGTCCTCACTCACCGGCATTCTGTTGCAGCAATGCTGGAGCAGAAAGGATCACAGACGTGGCTTTGGACTTCTGGAGGAGTGGAAAGCAGAGGGAAGAGATCCGGCTCAAAGACATGGAGCCGGCCTTGTCTGTGTCGGCCTTCAATAACAAGAACAGTAAGTGCCCGCTTTTACTAACCTCTCTCATTCATGACTCTCTGTCACTAAGCTGTAGATCATTGGCATCACCGTGGCCCGGGAGCTGGCTAGAAATGCCACTTCTCAGTCCCTTCTTCAGACCTACTGAGGCAGAATTTCTTGGAAGAATTTGTGTTAAGCTCCAAGTGGCTTTTATATACCCTAAAGTTTGGAAAGTGCTGTTCTAAAGAAAGAGGGACGTTCTTGATTACCAAGGTCTTAAAAACTAGTTCCTTGTTTTCTTTAGCTATATCCTATTTCTTTGTGGAAGAAAAGCAGGCAGCTGAGCAAAGAAGGGCTGCTGTAGTTGTGCCTCCAAAAGAGAGGACCTCTCAGGTCCCTTTCTTTTCTGTGTTGCCCAGGAACTGAGGTTCTGTGCACAAGAATAACAGCCAAGCAGTGGGTGGGCCCTTGTTCTGCACTGGACACCATGTAGAATGTTCTACCTGCAGATATCCTCTGATCTCCACAATAACTTTGTGGGGTAGAAACTGTCACTGTCCCCAAGGAAACTGAGGCCCAGAGGGAGCCACTTGCCCTAGGCCGCCCAGCCTGTTTGGTGTCTTTGATCCCAGAGCCTGAGCCTTTCACTGCCAAACTCCTGGTTTTCCCAGTGTACTCACACACCTTTGACCTTGAACCCTTAGAGGGAGGAAGACCCCACAATGCAGAATGATTCACCAGGTTACCTGGGAGCCATGCGGGCTGTTACCATTAAAGTCTGCTTTGTTCAGTTTCCTTCATGAGCTTAGAAAACAAAAATTCTCCTTTGAAATAAGGAATTTGTGGTATTGCAGAAATATGTGAACAGTATGGGGTGTTTTTGTTTTTTTATTATTATTATTATTTATTCATGAGAGACACAGAGAGAGAAAATGGCAGAGACACAGGCAGAGGGAGAAGCAGGCTCCATGTAGGGAGCCCGATGTGGGACTGGATCCCAGGTCCCCAGGATCAGGCCCTGGGCCGAAGACAGCGCTAAACCGCTGAGCCACCCAGGCTGCCCAGTATGGAGTGTTTTATATCTGTTTGTGTAGCTGGAGTATTTACTCTGAAAGCCAGGATATTTTGTAACCTGTCGGATGGTTTCCTGGCATGCAAGCAGTATGAACACATGCACGAGAAGCCTTAGCCTAAATGCTGCAGCAAGATGAGGCCAGTTGCCTAGAACCCATGTGCTGGGAGGTTACAAAGGGTTCCAGAGAATAAGCTTCAGAATTGACGGACCTGGCCATTTCTGATTGTGGCCTCAGGCAGATGGCTGAACTCATTCATTCATTCATTCCACAGATGTTTATTGAGCACCTACTAGGTAACAGGCACTAGTCTAGCTGGGGACATCGCAGTGAACAAAAGCAAATCCTTATCCTCAAGGAGTTTATATCCTAATGGTAATAAATAAGGAAGGAAGTGGGTCGGATGATGGGATATGTGTATCTATGTAGAGATAGAGATATGTTTTCCTCTCCACCCCCAATAGGTAAAAAGTAAGTTAATAAAGAGGGCTTGAGGGTACTGGACTAAGGATGGGCTACAGTTTTAAATAGAGTGGTCAGGAATGGCTCACTGTGAGGGTGACATTTGAGCTGTTCCAAGGATGAGGGTGTGAGCCATGTGGATACCACAGGGAACAGCATTCCATCAGAGGGAACAGCACATGCAGGGCCCTGAGGTGGGGGTATGCCCAGGATTCCTGTGGGGGTCCAGGAGGAACAAAGGAGAAGAGGGGGTCAGATAAGAGGTGAGACTTGCACTGGCAGTACTGGTCATGGAAGGCCCAGAGAGCCATTGAGAGGCTTTGGGTTTGACTCCTAATGGAGGAGGGAGCCCCTAGAGTGTTTTGAGCAAACAGTGACATGACCAGGCTTGGTTTTAAGTGAACAGACTGAAGGCAGCAGAGGCAGGGACACAGGCAGGAGCTGTCCGACAGTGTAGACAGTGTCCTTGTGCCAGCAGTGGGATCGGGCGACATGGTGTGATGAGGATGCATTTTGAAAGGAGAAACATTTAGAAGGTGCAGTCACATTTCCTGAAGGATCGGTGTGGTAATGAGAGAGCACCGAATCAGGGATCCGGCTTGCTCAGTGGAAAGGGTGGCACTGCCATTTCAGGGGACAGACTATGGAATTGCAAGTTTGTGGGGCCAGATGGGAGATGGAGACAGTTGTGGACGGTGAGCGAGGCACCCCTGTAGAGATCAGGGTAGATGTTTGGCTGTTCAGTGGGGTTCCCCAGGGGTGCTCAGCTAAGGGTACAGATTGGGGAGTGGTCGTCTATAGGTGATTTCTCAAGACACTGAGATCCTTGTCCTGCCAGAGCACTTCCCGTGGTGCTGTTCTGGCCGTGTGGGCTCTGCGCGGAGGTCACCTTCTCAGCTGGGCCTTGGCTGCCCACCCTGGCCAAGTAGCCTGTCCTCCTTGCCCACTCGCCCCATTTCAGTGCTCACAGCCCCGGTCACTATCTGAAATTGTGAACCGGCTTATCAGGGTGTGAATCCCTGAGGGCAGCATCCATGTCTGCCTGGCTCCATGCTCTCTCCCCAGGGTGTAGGGCTTGCCTTGCCTGACACAGCAGGCCTTCAGGAAATGAGCTGTCCCACTTGTTAGCCACTAGCGTTCTTTCCCATGGCCATACTCCACCCCATCCAGGCAGTGAGATCGTTATTGAGCACCAGTTCCATGCAAAGCACTGCTAAGAAAGGAAAGAGTATGTTTTTTGTGATTTATAAGAAGAAATATGAATTAGCTCTTTGTCACCATTTCTGGTACAATTCTCCTAAAACACTCAGAATTTCCTAAGTAACAAGAGCCATAAAGATGTCTTGATATTTATAACAAACTTGTTAACCAAACATGAGTTTGTGTAAATAAGAGGACTTTGGGGAAGCATCTAAGGGGCATGCTCCGGTTTCCAGGGGAACCAAGCATTGTACCTGGAGGGTTGGAACTTTCAGCGCCATTCCGTGACCCCTGGGGAGAGGCCAGGGGCTGGAGTTGGAATCAGTCACCAGTGGCAATCAGGGATTTGATCAGACATGCCTATGTAACGAAGCTTCCATAAATATACAAAAGAATGGAGGTTCAGAGAGCTTCCAGTTTGAACGCATGGAGGGTGGGGGGAGAGTGGTCCCCTGGGAGGGGGCATAGAAGCCTCACATCCTTTCTGCATTCCCTGCCCTCTGCGTCTCTTCCATCTGGGTGATAGGCTTTTACTGAACTGAATTGTAGCACACCCAGCTAGTATTGGAGAATTGCTTAAAGGTGTGGAAAAAAAAAAAAAAAAACCCTCCACATGTCAGAATTGGTGTCAGAGTGAGACCAGAATTAAGGCACCAGAGTTAAGCAGCAAAGCGGAACAGAAACTGTTCCAAGTGTGGAAGTGCTGGGTGTGATCCAGCAGCAGGTGAGCTATTGTCAGGAGGGAGCGTGTGCTGGGTCCCCCCGGGAATCCAGGAGGGGATGTGACTGGGTCAGTGGGTGGGTGCACATAGAGCCAGCACTCATCCTTGGTGAAAACACGCAGCAAAATCTGTACCCTGTGGCCGCACCAGAGTGCTGTGTTCACACAGTATGGTGCTGAGGGTTCTAGTTCTCGGTCTCTCAATGCCCCATGTGGTTTGGATGTGCTGTGTTTTTGCACGTGCGGGCAGCGGTGCCGGTTTCTGCCCTGTTGCTGATCCAGCTGCCAAAAGTCCAGTGAGTCCGGGTTCCCCAAGTAAAGGAGTGGCTAGTCCCTCCCTGGGGACTCCCTTCTCCTTGAGCTTTCTCTGAAACCCTGCCAGCCTGGAGACCTGGTCCCCTCCGTACTGCCCTCTGCCTCTGCTTGTTCCCAGCAGCCTGGGTTCGTTTGTCTCTCTCCCGCTTCAGATCTGTAAGTCCATCCAAGAAACCTCCCCTGAGCCCGAGGCATAAGGAAGGTGCCACGTCACCTGTGCTTTACTCTCATGAAGGCATCACAGCTTGATTGTGCCCATGGACAGGTCCCAGGTTACTTCTGCCTCATTGGATCGTGGGCCCCACCTCCGTGTCTGGCGCCTAGTGGATGTGTGAGGGATGGATGGGTGGGCAGGTGGACAATGGATGAACAGCCCCTTTTTCTTTTTCCCAGGTGGCTTCTGGCATAGCAGCCTAATTGACCGAAATCTCATTGATTATTTTGTTCCCTTCCTCCCCCTGGAATATAAACACCTAAAAATGTGCATCAGAGTTGAAATGCAGTCCCGAGGCTTTGATATTGATGAGGACATTGTCACCAAAGTGGCCGACGAGATGACATTTTTCCCCAAAGAAGAGAGAGTTTTCTCTGACAAAGGCTGCAAAACCGTGTTCACCAAGTTAGATTACTACTACGATGACTGACACGGCACTGGAGTTGCTTCAAGTTGGAACACTCTGCTCTTTTCCCATATCTCCCCCAGCTCCATACACTGGAAGAGGACTAAAGTGAATGCTTCCTGTGGGACAGGACAGGCATTGCCCCAGGCAGTGTTCATCCAGAGAGCCTTGCCAGTGTCCTACCCTACAGATCGTGGACTTCGAAAGAGCCCCCAGAGCGTTCAGAGGAGGAAGCAGCTCCCAATCCACTCGGCCCAGGGCTCATGATTTTTTAAAAATCATGTTTTAATCTTAAGTGTTTCTGTTTCAAGGAAGGACGTCTAAGTTTTATTGAAAATGTGGTAACTTTATTTAAAATGGTTTTTAACATTATGAGAAACTTTTCAGGCTCTACATTGCTGGCTTTGTGTGTTTTTTTAAGTTCCTGTCACCATATCATCTAATGTTTTGTCTTTACTGCAAAAAAGCACAAGCCTGGGTCCTTGGCATGTAGTCCCTAAGATGGCATACCCGGGGACGAAGGCTGGAGCAGTGGTCAGACCTGTCACGGGATGACCATCGCGAGCAAGGGGCAAGGAAGTGTTTAAATAAAAGGACAAGTGTATAAGAGAACACTCAGGCAAGTCACAGATAAGCCTTAAATCCCCTTTCCAACTTCCAATCTCAGTAACATTGTGAACTATGGGAATGATCTTAGCAACATTGTGAACATTTGTTAGAAACAGTTTCCTTGAAAGAAAAGTCTTTCTGGGCAGTCCTGGTGGCTCAGTGGTTTAGCGCCACCTTCAGCCCAGGGCCTGATCCTGGAGACCCATGATCGAGTCCCACATCAGGCTCCCTGCATGGAGCCTGCTTCTCCCTCTGCCTGTGTCTCTCATGAATAAATAAATAAAATCTTAAAAAAAAAAAAAAAAAAGAAAAGAAAAATCTTTCCAGCTTGTCACTTGCCAGTCATTCAGCTTTGCAAAGGAAGACCCTTCTCTGCTTTCCATTCCTGAATGAGCCATGTGTTGTCTGGCAAGTTTTGCCATATTTTTAAAAACTGCACTCATTATTAGCCTTTGTAATTTTGTTTTAAAGATTTTATTTATTTAGGACATTTGGGTAGTTCAGTGGTTGAGTGGCTGCCTTTGGGTCAGGTCGTGATCCCGGGGGTCCTGGGATCAAGTCCCACATGGAGCTTGCTTCTACCTCTGCCTGTCTCTGCCTCTCTCTCTTATCATGTCTCTCAGGATCTATCTATCTTTCTTTCTTTCTTTCTTTCTTTCTTTCTTTCTTTCTTTCTTTCTTTTGACCTTTTTCCTTCTAAAAATATTTTATTTATTTGAGAGAGACATCGAGAATACAAGTGGGGGGCAAGGGGCGGGGAAGGGGAGGCAGATTGCCCACTGAGCAGGGAGCCTGACACAGGGCTTGATTCCAGGACCCTGAGATCATGACTTGAGCCAGAGGCAGACACTTAACTGAGCCACCCAGGTGCCCCATTAATTTTTGTTGTTTAATGAGAACCCCCAAAACCTCTTAGAAAAGCTTAACTGCCCCCCATCCACCCCGAGGATGCCAAGAATAGTGTTTTTTACTTACAACTTCAAACAGCTACTATTTTACAATAAAATTATAATTTGTGAATACACCTTTGAAGGAGAAAAAAGCCCTCCAGTATAGATCTTCTGTGCCTCAGCTATGAAGTAAGACCTAACCGGTGCAGTGCAGGCTGGAGTGAAGTCTAGTGTAGGGACTCTGAGGATCCCTACTTGCTCTTTGCTCCGCTGCATTGGGCTTCATGGCACTCTTGACACCCAGCTGTGGAGTCAAATCTAGAGACATAATCCCACCTGAGATGCCAGGCGGAGTATAGACCACTGTTAGGAGGCTGCACATACCTGTATGTAACATCCACGTGTGCCTGCAGGCCGAGGACCAGCTGGCACCTCGCTGCCACAGGACCCCTCTGCCTCGTGGTACCTGGCCTGCAAAGAGCCTCCTTAATCTTTTTTAATTTTTTTTTTTTTTTTATGATAGTCACAGAGAGAGGCAGAGACACAGGCAGAGGGAGAAGCAGGCTCCATGCACCGGGAGCCCGATGTGGGACTCAAGCCCGGGTCTCCGGGATTGCGCCCTAGGCCAAAGGCAGGCGCTAAACCGCTGCGCCACCTAGGGATCCCCAGAGCCTCCTTAATCTTTAAGGGCGTCCAGGCCTCCTAAGGACAGCTGCAAGTGTTGGGTCTTTTTTTTTTCTTTTTTAAGATTTTTTTATTTATTCATTTGAGAGGGCGAGGGCATAAGATAGGAGGGTCAGATGGAGAGGAGGAAGCAGACTCCCTGATGAGCAGGGAACCCCATGTGGGGCTCAATCCCAGGACCCCAGGATCATGACCCGAACCGAAGGCAGAGGCTTAACCGGCTGAGCCACACAGGTGCCCCAAGTGTGGGAAGGTTTATATAGAGCAGAAGTTGGCCTGTTGGCCTGTTCCCAGGAGTCACAGATGGGGCTAATTGTTTTGAGAGGCAGCCCCAGCACCTGAGAGCCCCTAGTTAGGGAACACAGGAGTCCCCTGACTTAATTCAGCAAGTTCAGTCTTTGTAGATGAGGCAGTACAGGGTGGAGCAGAAACTGCACCAGGCTGGGAAGCAGACCCGGAAAGTTCTGTCTCAGGACTTGAGCACCTTCAAGTGACAAATGAGGGGAAGAGGTGAGATGTTGAAGAGGGTTTGAACTTTCTAGAAAGTAGCTGGCTCATCCTCAGGCCTGGAAAGAGGGTTGGTATTAACGATTCACTCACAGGTAAGAGGCCAGGTGGAGTGCGACCGAACTGATACCTGGTTAGCTTCTCTAGGATTTCACTTTACCAGTTCTAATTTTTCGTCTGAGCCCAGCCTTGCTTGGGTTCAGAATGTCAGCAGGAAGTCATGTTTTCCCACTGCCTCAATTTCCTTCCTGTGTTAATCTTAGGAGAAAAAACTTACTAGGAAGAAGCTCCACGTGGCATTTTCATCCATGGAAATATGGTGAACCCATCACCTAATCCAATGTAACTGTGTTTGGCAATACCAGCCTTGAAGGTAAATACTGACATACAGACTACCTGCCAGCATATCCGGGGCGTGGCAAGCCTCACACCACACCCTGACAGCCTTTATCCCAAGCTCAAACTTTTCAGAGCTACCAAATAAACTAGAGGGAAAAAATGTTTGCAAGGAACGTGTCACATGATAAAATTTAGGCTTTATTTTACAGTAGGTCAATTCAAGTTCTTGTCTACCTCTTACATGGGGTGAGGGAGGCTGGGCTGTCAGCCATAACCTCTTCGGGTTACAAGTCCAAAGGTGGCCCACACGTGGTGAATTGCGTCACTATGAACAGGGAAAACCTGGTCTTGCCTGACCAGATACTCACAGGGTTACGAAAGAAAGTAACCCGGCTCCAATGTAAGAACACGTTCTAAAAATTTTAAGCCTGAACTTGGCATTTTTAAAAGACTAAATGTGACCCTCTGTAAGGCACTCCTGTGTCGTAAAGATGTGCCTTCTACATCTTACATATAAACACACTGCACATTGTTCTGTGGTCACATCACAGCTGTGACACGTAGACAACAATTCACATGGGCTGGAATCCATTTTATTTCTGGTGACCAGGGCAGTCCAGCCTGCCACTGCCATAAAGGGTGTTCTCAGCAGAGGACACCCAGGACCCGCTGCTTCACACTGACCTTGTTCAATCTATAACAGTGACCAGGTATTACCACGCATTTAACGATAAAAATGTATAGTGTTTCTGTTAAAGAGTTTCTGATAAAGGAATAGGCAATTATTCCTTTTTTGTGTATGTCCTTCACATGTTTTAAAATAAGCTATGTCCTGTATTTTTCTATTATCTGAGATTCACAAGTAAAAACATTATAAAAAAACAAACATATCCTTGAAAATTCCAGCATTTGTGGTGTACGATACTTACACTTCTTTGGCAATGCAGAATCTGCAAGCTGACCACTCAGTGGCACATGTCATCCATGAAGACTGAGTGTGTCCTATGGATTTCAAATGATTCTCTAAAGTGAGAGATGGCCCCAGGCATAAATTATTACAGACAATTCATCGTGGGAACCAAGACTCAAATTCAAAACCAACAGTCCCATTCTGATTTGACTCTAATGATGACAAGTGGTTGGGGGCAAATCTCGAAGTGACTGAAGTTCAGGAGAAGTGGTACAAGGAAGGCTGAGATCAAAACCAAGGGAGAGTCGGCAGAGGAATTCCAGGACCAGCCAGAGCAAAGAACAGACAGGCCTGCTGCAGAGGCCTTGGATGGAGACCCCACAGCACAGACAGACAGGTCACCTGGTCGAGAATGCTCTGTGTGCAGCCCACATCCCCACCGGACACTGTCCACCTGAAGGTGCCACCGATTTCAACTGAGATACGTCAAGCCAGTGAACACTCTCTGTGCAAAGAAACAGAGAAGGTTTTCAGTAGATGCAAACTGCTCCACGGATTGCGGCAGGGCCCTTGACTCCCTGAGTTAGAGCAGCAGCTTCTGAGGTGTGGGTACTGTGGGGTCAGAACCAGCTCTAGGTCTCACACAGCTTGTTTGCAAGGCACTTCCTCAAGGTCAGCAAGGAGGTGTGTGTGGGGATGTGTTTTTAAAAGTTCATCTTCCACCGCAGTTAACAGACGGATTGCTGTCAGCTCCAAAACACTCAATAGATTAGTGTCTTTTCAAAATTCAACTCTTAGAAACTTCTACATCCCGAAAGTCCACAGGTGCAAATGTGCAAACCCCAAAGAGGGCTCCAAAGTGCTTCCATAAGGCAAGACTCTCGCTCAGCTCCCAGCGGCCTCTTACTCCACTTGAATGAGGTCAGTGAAAATCCAACCGTGACTGCACAGTCTTGCAGCCCTTGTCTGAGTAGATTTTCTCGCTTTTGGGGAAAAATGTCATTTCCTCTGCCACTCTGGTGACAACATCCTCATCTATGGCAGAACCACGGGCCCTCATTTCTGCCCGTACACACATCTTCACATGTCTGTACTCCAGGGGGAGGAAGGGGATAAAGTAATCGATGAGGTTCCTATCTATCAGTCCGCTGTGCCACAGGCCACCTGCAAAGCAAGACACAGCTGGGTCTTCCCATCATTGTCGCTGTCACCCAGCCAAGCTCACTGCTCTTACAGGGCCCACTCTGATCCTGATCCACAGTGCATTCTTCATGCCTATACCCCTCCAGATTCTCTTTTTCTCAAGTGTGTAACAAGCCTGGTAAAAGGACTGTCAGTTACCCCCTGCTAACTGGCTTCTATTATAGAATGCTGGAAGATTAAGTCCCTACTTCAGTGAAGACAGAGGCACATGGATTCGGTGGCTTTGTGGAAGGTTTAAAGAAAGAGGTGACTCTGCAGGGAGGGCTAGGGGGCTCCTCAGCCTGGGAGACTCACTGTGTTTATTGTTGAAGACGCCGACAGACAGCACGGGTTCCAGGTCCTTCAGCTGAATGTCTTCCCTTTTTCTTCCCGCCCGCCAAAAGTCAAGGGCAATCTTAGTTATGAGGTCCCCACCTGCATTGCTGAATTTGCCAAAGTAGCAGAGTAAGATTACATACTAAGATTCTGTGTCTGATCAAGAATCATACCTGCTCTTGGGTTTATTCTTAACTGAGGAATATTTACTAAGTGTTCCTGGAAAAGGACAAAGTAAGCATCTGCCCTTACAGAGCTTGAAATCTGCTTTTCCAGGAGCACCTGGGTGGCTCAGTCTGTTAAGCGTCTACCTTCAACTCAGGTCATAATCATGGGGTCCTGAGATGGAACCCCACATCAGGCTCTCTGCTCATTTGGGAGCCAGCTTCTCCCTCTCCCTCTGCCTGCTGCTCACCCTGCTTGTGCACCCTCTCCCTCTCAAATAAATAAATATTTTTAGAAAAAGAAATCTGCTTTTCCAGAACTTGCCGCATAATGCTGTCTTTTGATAACCCTCAGAGGCATGTGCAGGTAACAAAATCGCCTGTTACCAGCAGTATCTAATGCATTTTCTCCTGCCCACACTCCATGCCATGCCAATAATAGCAACCCCAAAGTAAAAGTCAGCAATTCACTTTTGCCAGCTACCTTTGTCCCTGGGCAACAGAATGCCAGGACCTCCTTCTAGCACCGGGAGAATGAATGGCTTCTGTGCCCCTGAGAAGCCACATCCCGCTGACCTGAGAAAGATGAAGATGGCCTTCCGGAAAGACACGCCATCAACCTGCTCGTAGTAGTCTAGAAACGGCTTGATTGCATCGATGATTCCAGGGTGCAGTTTGTCCATCTCATCAAATATGAACACAGAGCTCGCACATGCGCTCACGTTACCCCGAATCCATGCTTGTAACTGGTCCTAGACCAACCATAAAAGAAAGAGGATGCAGAGGCTCAAAGGCTGTGGCTAGGGGAGAAGCACAGCACGGTTCCTCATGCTCTGCGAGATGACAAATTCGAGCTCTCTGGGATTTCAGTAAGAGCTTGGAAAATGCCCCCTAACGTCCATTCACTGGGTAACAGCTTTTCCGGAACTTTATCTATAAAAAGTGGAAACTGGCAGATAGGTGCTAAAATGCAAAGTTGTTTTTTTTCCCCACCCTAACTCAAATGGTTTGCTAAATGTTACTTTTTAAAGGTGTAAGAGCAAGAAGCATGGATATTCATCAGTTCACTGTTAACCAGCCCATAATTTTAGCTCACTGTGGCCTGAAATCTCAAGTTCATTTTAGCAGACAGACTGAGGAATAAGAAGCTGGACTCAGGCTTGCAGTGCCCTCAAGCTGTGCCTATACCGATGCAGGGAACAAACTGAGCTGGCATTCCATGGAAAGCATTTGTTCCTATGCTTTCCTGAGACAAAGATATCCAAGCAACAAGCCCTACACCCCAACACATGAAAGGCTCCAGAGGCACCCTCATCTATTTACTGTTTTCCTAGAGATTCATGAAAGAATTCAGGAAACCAAAATTATTTCTTTTCAGCAATTTCCCAGCTCAGTTTGTGTGGCAAATAGCCACTGTCATTTCCTTGTTCAGTTCAGTTTGTTTCTTATCTAGGTCCCCACCTAACACTGGGGCTATTAACCTTTATAAGAACGAAGGCCACTGAAACAAGAACCCTACTAGACAACTTAATAGAAATTAAATGTAGAAATAATATCTCAAAAGGAAGAATGATCATAAAGGGTCAATTCTGCGAGGCTTTCATTTGACAAAAGAAAGCAAAAAAAAAAAAAAAAGAAAAAAGAAAGAAAGCAACACCAAGGATTTGGATGGGAAGAACAAAGGAAATAACAGCTACTGAGGGAAAAAAAAATCCTCTAGTCTACAGTGCTAAATGCAGAGTGTTAACTACAGACACTGCATCATAGGTGGGAGGCTTTCATGAAGCCATGTCAGAACAAATCATTTAAGACTGCTCCATGTCAGGGGCACCTGGGTGGCTCAGTGGTTGAGCGTCTCCCGTTGGCTCAGGTTGTGATCCCGGAGTCCTGGGATTGAGTCTCACATCAGGTTCCCCACAGGGAGCCTGCTTCTCCCTCTGCCTATGTCTCTGCCTCAATCTATGTCTCTCATGAATAAATAAAATCTTTAAAAAAAAAAAAAAAAAGGGATCCCTGGGTGGCGCAGCGGTTTGGCGCCTGCCTTTGGCCCAGGGCGCGATCCTGGAGACCCGGGATCGAATCCCACGTCAGGCTCCCGGTGCATGGAGCCTGCTTCTCCCTCTGCCTGTGTCTCTGCCTCTCTCTCTCTCTCTCTGTGACTATCATAAATAAAAATAAAATAAAATAAAATAAAACCTTTAAAAAATAAATAAATAAAAAAAAATAAAAAAAATAAAAAGACTGCTCCCCTTCCTTCATCAAGGGCTGGGACAAGAAATCTGAACACGTTCATTCATTGTAGAACGTGGTTACTCTGCAAACCCAGAGTTGGTGAGCTGGGCCCAAGTTTCTGATTTCCCACAAGGCCAGAGGGATAAGGAGCAAGTGCCCTCGCCTCTCTTGGCTCAATCTTTTAATGGAAATAAATTCACCTGTCCCACTGTATTATTTTGTAATCAAATGGAAAAAAAAAAAAAAAAAGTCGTGGGAGAGCTCTGCAAATAGCAAAAGGTTACTGGGGGCAAGTGTGCCTTAACTCAATGGGGCCTGGGACTACTGCAGTGCAAAAAGCAGCAGCAGAGGCCGGAGTTAGTGAGCAGGTGGCCCAGACCAGTCCAAGTGGCCTGTGGATAGGATAACACGATTCTCTTGCCTGGTACAGTTTTATCTGTTGCTCGTGAGGGAAGTGCAGAGTCGAGACAAACAAGTGGACAAAGTTACTCTTCAGGCCTTTTGAGTGAAGATTTTCAGCCACAATTTGGCTGACAAAATTCTTGCCCGTGCCAGCCCAGCCATGTAAGGAAAGAGTCAGCGGTTTCTTGGGATTTTTGTTGTTCTTGAAGCCAGTCAGCGCCTTGAGAATCACCTCTGTGGCCAGATGCTGCCCAAAGAGCTTCTCTTCTAATTCCAGCTTGAGGGCTGCAGGAGCCAGCCGGAGAACAGAGAGAAAAACACACATTAAACAGGCACCAGAAAAGCAGCACTTTCCCCAGCTGGCCAAAGCGAAAGGCACATATTAGTAAGCAGTTCAGCAGGGTGCCTGCCAAACCCCAGGGCTGGCCCGGAGGCAGATGCCACTTCCACGGATGTCCTCCTTAATACTCCAGTGTCTGATAAGGAAGCTAAACGTGTTCATTCATCCAGGGATGAGCCCTCTCTTGAGTGACCTGCATGCTATTCCCCAGACACCCCTGCTGGCTTGTAAGAAAACCAAGGGCCACGTGTGGGCTTTCTGGGCAGCCGCTGCACGTCTGAAAACTACTTAATAGGACTGCCACGGTGCAGAGAGCTGGGCACGCTGCTCTCAGCTTCTTCTTACTGTACTCGCAGGGAATCCGAGGCCTGCAGGAAGGAGGCTGGGCGGAGCCCCACGACCGGGAGCATGGATCTCAGAGGGCACGGCTTCCAGGGCTGCAGTCCGGACCGAGGCCCCGTCCGTCCTCCCGCCCGCCCGAGCTCCGGGGGAGCGCCGCGCCCCTCGCGGGCCCACCCGCCCTACCCGACGCGTTGAGCCGCTGCTCCTCGAGGCAGCACTCGGCGAAGCGGCAGAACAGGTCCGTGTAGGACAGGTAGCCGGTGAGCGCCGACGCGGCCGCGATGGCGATGCCCACGCTGATGGGCTCCAGCCCCGCCACCGCGCGGGCCGCCAGCAGCAGCCCCACCGCCGCCGCACGTCCGGGCCGCGCCGCCCGCCGCATCGCCCCGCTCGCAGCCCGCCAGCCTCAGCGCCGCGCCGCCCGCTCACCGAGGCGCCGGCCGGACTTCCGGCCCCGGCACTTCCGCCCCGCAGGCCCACCCACCCCTCGGCGCGGCCGCGGCCTGGGGGCGGAGCGGGGGCGGGGCTGCGCGCCGCCATCTTTGTGCGTGGCGGGAGCGCGGTCCAGGGCCTCGGCTGTCGTGAGCCCGGCCCCGCCCCCCGGCCCCGGCCCCGCCCCGGCCCCGCCCCGGCCCCGCCCTGTTCTCACCGCTCTGCGCCCTGCCTTCTCCGCGCCCCACGCCCGCCTTTGCCAGCCCTTCCCCTGGACCGTAGTGACCCTCTCCACGAATGCCCACCTGCCTGCCTCCTTGAGACAGCTGCCCTGCGCCCTGGGCACCTGGGCCCACCCCACCCCGGGAGGCACCACGACTGCGGTCCCCGGCGCACAGTCCGGCCCAAGCCCGCTGTGCCATTGCTCCTGCTGCGAGGCCGGCCCCAGCCGGTGCCCGGGGGACAGGGGGACGCGGCGGTGAAGGAGGGGGGTGGGCCCTGGCCGGCTGGAGCCCCGGGGCCGTGGAGCAGCGAAGGAAGGCTTCCGTCTACACTGGGGATCCAAGGAGTTGGTCAAGAAGTGAGGAGTGGGCCGTCTACACAGAACAGAAAGTGCAAGGGGCGCCTGGGCGGCTCAGTGGGTGAAGTCTGCCTTCCACTCAGGTCTTGATCCCGGGGAGGCCCTGCTCAGCGGGGAGCCCGCTTCTCCCTCTCCCTCTGCCTGCTGCTCCCCCTGCTTGTGTTCTCTCTGTCTGTCAAATAAACAAAAATCTTACAGAAGAAGAAGAAGAAGGAAAAGTGCAATTGGGGGAAGTATTTCACGTGCATGAGGCTGATGAGAATGAGGATGCGGAGCCAGCAGATACTGGAATGGGAAGGCTGCAAGTGCTGTAAGGAGTCCGCCCCCTGTTCTGGGGACCATAGGGAGCCACAGAAGGTTTCGCACAGGGAGCGGCGTCTCACACAGAGATCCCTCTGGCTGTTTTGTTCAGTAAGGAAGCTGGCCCAGGCTTTGCTGAAATTAGCTGAGTTTACCCATCAGCTAACCTTTCAACAGACGTTTAATGAACACCAGCTCTGTGTCAGAATGCCATATGCTGGGGATACAGCAGGAGCAGGGCAGACAGAGACCTGTCTCCACAGAGCTCTCGGTCTGCAGTGAGGAAGCCAGACGAGCAGCAGATGGGTTACATCCAGTGTGGTCTGTGCTGTGATGTAGGATGCACAGAGGAGGCACCTCACCCGGTCTGCAGCCTGGGGAAGGCTCCCCTCCATGTCTCAGTGTAGACCTGAACAATGGAGTAACATTGCTGTGGGGTTAGATTCCACTGAATTACACTAGAAGAGCAAAGTAACAGTATCATCTTAAGATGTTGATACAATAGACAGGAAATCGGGTCTTCTGTAACCATTTAAAGTTATGATGAAAATTTTCAACGTCAGTCTAAAAATGCACGGAGTATGTGTGAGCAAAAAACATGTGACAACCCCTTCTGGAAAGCATACCCTGCTTGGTAGTCATTGGCTCTTCATCCTTCATGTTAGCTCTGCACTGAATTTATGTAGTTGGTGCCTCCCTTCTGGATTAGCAGTGGCTAAGAAAGGACTTATGTATGGATCCAGAGCTTGGTTCTCTGGCCAGATGGCCTCCTTCCTTTCCACCATCAGCCTCTTTGTTGCCACATCTTCCCTGTCTCCCCACTCTACAATCCTAGCCTGCCCTGAGGCTCTCTGCTAGACCCCTTCTTTCTCCCTCCTCTCTCCCTGGGTGAAAGGCCCCAACTTTCTCCCTCAAGACCCTGCATCTGGCTGCACACTGGATATCTCCATTTGGCTATTCCCCAGACATGTCAGCACCCATAGAGTCAAACAGAAGCCTTAATTGTTTTCTGCAAACATGTCCCTCCCCCATGGTCCTTATCTCAGGAAGTGGACTCATTTCCAGCAGTTGCTTAGACCCAAAGCTAGCACTTGTCCTGGATTCTTTTCTCCCCCAGCCCCCACTTCTAATCCATCAGCAGGTTGCTGACCTCACGTCCAAAACCTATCCAGAGCTCCTCAGTCACCATCTCCATCTTCTTGGCCACTCCTAGTCCAAGCCTCCATCATGGATGGCCACAGTAGCCCCCAGGGAGTCCCCTGCCTCTGCACTTGTCCTCTCTGATCCATACTCCCCATGATAAAAGGGACCGGTGGCGTTTTCACAACAAATTGGATCTTGTCACTCCTTTGCTCAACCTGTCAATGGCTTCCAAAAGCCCTTAGGAAAAAAAACACCCTTTGTATTCCGATCTCACAACCCCTTCCCTCTCCTGAGCAAGGAGACCCCTGTCCTCTCTGCCTGGACTCTTGCTTCAGAGTCTCACTTGGTAAAGAACTTTCAGGCCTCAGCTTGAAGCCCACCTGCCTCATCTAAAGGAACCCCCACTTCCACCACCAGTGGCCTACTGCCCCTATCACCCCAGTTGTGTCCTTTTCTATTGTCTATCTCTCACTCTGGACTAGAACTTCAGGAGGACAGTATCCGTGTGTTCTGTTTCTCTAATTCTCAACTGTGCCACATACACAGTAGGTGTTCAATAAATATGTTTAACATTCAAGTATCGCATACTCTCTAATAGGGCAGACTCTGATCTGAGGGCTTGGGATGCCACTATGGACTAAATGTTCTCATCCCCCAAAATTCATATTCTGAATGTGATGGTATTAGGAGGAAGGGTCTTTGGGAAGTGGCTGGGTCATAAGGATGGAGCCCTTAACAGGAAGATGTTAATAATACAGGAAATTGGGTGGGAGCTGTATAGAAATTGTCTGTACTATCTGCAGATTTTCTGTAAATCCAAAATAAAAGGTTTCCTTTCTTAAAAAAAAAAAAAAAAAAAGCAGTTTTGTGTGTGCTCCTATCTGACCATCAGTGATATTGTAAAAAATCATCATCACAGAAGCTTTAATTCTTCTTAAACTGAAGTTGGTCTGTGAAAGTGAGTAAATTGCACTTCATGGGCAGAAATGCTCAAAAGACCAAATGCAGCATATGTGAAATGGATAAACTATTTTATATCCATGAAAAGAAGGGAGGATCCCAGGTGTGGGTTGTGCAGGCACAGTGGCGGGAGCTCTGGGTCCTTGATGCTCTGGCACTGTCCTCATGAAAAGAGAATCTGATTGGCCCAACCTGGGTCAGGTATCTCGATCTTGTGTCTACTAACCATGGGCAAGGGTGTTGTTGTGCCAGAGCAGCCCCCACTTTGTACTATTTTACATATTTCTATGACATTATGTTTCCCTAAAAATGTGAATATTTCCTGACTTGTCCTTTGGTCATTTATCATGAAGTTGGACACTGGAATCCATCCATGGCAAGTGGGAAGATGGCCACAAGAGTAATGGCCTCAAAGCCCCCTCCCAAAGAGCTTGCTGGGGTCCAAGATGCATTGGAGCCCCAGGAGTGGATATAGCAGAACCCCACAGTTGCCCCCCAACTAATAACCATCCTGATACTGCTTTGCATTCCACTCCTGCTCTTTTAAAAAAGTTTAAAAGTTTTTTTTTTTTTTTTTAAGATTTGATTCATTTATTTGACAGCAAGAGAAAGAGCAAGAGCACACACGAGCAAGGGGAGCAGTAGGCAGAGGGAGAAGGAGGGAGGAGGAGGGAGCCACATGCAGGGCTTGATCCCAGGACCCTGAGATCATGACCTGAGCTGAAGGCAGATACTTAACCAACTAAGCCAACACAGACACTCCAAGAAATTTTAAATTTTTTAAGTTTTATTTTTTTAAGATTTTATTTATTTATTCATGAGAAACAGAGAAAGAAGCAGAGACATAGGCAGAGGGAGAAGCAGGCTCTCTACAGGAGCCTGACATGGGACTCTATCCTAGACCCCAGGATCATGCCCTTAGTCAAAGACAGACACTCAACTGCTGAGCCACCCAGGCGTCCCTAAAATTTTTTAAGTTGTCCCATAAAATAACTTATGTAGGTTGCCTAAGTGGCTCAGCAGGTTAAGTGTCTGCCTTCACCCTGGGTCATGATCTCAAGGTCCTGGGATCAACCCCCACATTGGGCTCTCTGCTCAGGAGGAGTCTGTTTCCCCTTCTCCTTCTGCCTCTCCCCCTTGCTCCTGCTCTCTCTCAAATAAATAAATAAAATCTTTTTTTTTTAAGATTTTATGTATTTATTCGTGAAAGACACACAGAGAGAAAGGCAGAGACATAGGCAAACGGAGAAGCAGGCTCCAGGCAGGGAGCCTGATGTGGGACTCGACCCTGAGCAAGAGGCAGGTGCTCAACCGCTGAGCCACCCAGGCGTCCCTAAATAAATAAAATCTTAAAAAAAAATAAAACAACTTATATATTTCAAATGGACAAAAAAATACTATCATATACAGTATCTTAGGATACATTCCCTTAGAATGGGAACTTCCAATGCTCTGAGGTCTGTAAAATATACCTAGAAACTTAGCTTCTATAGAAAATGAAGACTGTGTAACTCAGATCAGGGGGAAGGTAGTGGAAGCTTATGGTTCTTTTTTATTAATTGCTGTAATACTGTCCTTCGGTGGCTGAGGGAGTTCCATATTTTTTTAAGACATCAATAGACACCAAAGCTTTTGTAGGATACCTTTGATGCTACGCGAACTCTGCCATTTTGCTGGCACTGATATGGCTCTTGGGTGGCCACTCCATTAGAACTACTACTCCATTCATATTCATTTTTGTTACAAATCTTACAAAGGGGAGTGATTCTGGGTATTTAGATCCTCGTTCTATCCTAAGGCTGTATGTTCTGTTTTCATAAATTTCCCAAGCCTGTGCTGGCTGCCATTTCATGTCACTGTAACTGGAAGCCGGCTGCCTTCTTCACCCTCCACCCATCCCCTGGCCCTCATGTTGTACCATTCCCTTTACTCTTTCTGTCATCGATCTGTTGGAGTATTGCCTTCAGTGTTTAAATTGTTGGTCAAAAGCATTCAAAAGCACCAGTTTGACTCCTACAGGCTGTCATAAGTTGAAAGAGCGACCAGAAAAGCCTTGGAAGGTGATTCTGCTGGAGGCAGGGCTCGGCCCTCTGGTTTCCCCGCGGGCTGAGATTTTCAGGACCACAGACAGCGTCCCTGGTCGCACCTATTTTTCCAGAGAGTTTTGGGTTTGACTGCCCAGAGAGGTGTCCCTACCGGATAGACTGGGTGGGGCTCGGCCGGGCTCTGGGAAGACCTGGGGAGGGAAGCACTAGAGGGTGCTCGTGAGCTGCTGGTCTGAGGACTCAGAGAGGCCCATTCAAATCTTGACTCTACCACTTACCACCGCTTCGACCTTCAGAAGGTCACAGAAAATAATGACAACCAAAAGAGCTCAAAAGCCCAGATTATTTAAAATGCCAATGTTTACATTAACCCTTGTTCTCATCCAAGTCTTATCAGTGTATATAGTGCACAGTGTTTTGTTGTGCCCAAGATTGCGAATCCGAGAAACCACCGAGGAGCCGACACCCATGCAAGTACACGAGGGTTTATTAACAAGCTCGAGCTTGGGTCCAAGTGTACCCGACACAACGGAGCAGGGACTTGGACCCCGAGGTGGGTTCCAGCTTAGTTTTATGGGCTGGTCTAGGGGAGCTCCAGAAGGGGTGGAGGAATTTCTCAAGTTCTGTTTACATTCTGATATGGGGCTTTCAAGGGCATTAAGCTCTGTTCTCATTCTAATATGAGGCTTCCTGCCACTGGCATTGAGCTGTTCTCATTCTAATATGGGGCTTAACTGAGGTAAAGTTCAGGTCTTATTCACTAGGGCCTGAGATGGCTGTACCTGTGCTAACGATGAACTTAAGGTGGAATGGCCTTAATTTTCTCGGCCTCCACAGTTTGGTGTGCTCCTTCTCTTGTTTGTTATTTTGCATACAATGATACCCATTTTGTTTCTAGGAAATCTTACAGCTATAGAACATTACATATGCTTTTATTTTTTAATTTTTTAATCTTTAGAGATTTTATTTATTCATGAGAGACACAGAAAGAGAGGCAGAGACACGGGCAGAGGGAGAAGCAGGCTCCATGCAGGGAGCCCGATGCAGGACTCCATCCCAGGACCCCAGGATCACAACCTGAGCCAAAGGCAGATGCTCAACCACTGAGCCACCCAGGTGCCCCTGCCCTGAGCTTTTTAAAGGCCCAGGTGCAGTTTGATGAGTTTTAACATCTGTATACTCTCACAAAACTATCACCACAATCAAGACTGGGACCAGCACCCCCAGAAGATTCCTCTTGTCGTTTTGTCATCCTTCCTTCTCATCCAGCCCCCCATGTCCCTCCCCTGTCAGCCACTGATTTGTTTTCTATCACTGTAGATTAGTATGCTTTTCATAGAATATTGCATGTTTTAGAAATAACATGATGTATTATTTTGTTTGTTAAATGCTTTACACTAAATGCCAGGTTCCGGGTACATTAAGTCATTATCTCATTTAATTCTAAAGCAACACTGTGGGACACCTGGGTGGCTCAACGGTTGAGCATCTGCCTTTGGTTCAGGGCATGATCCCGGAGTTCCCAGGATCCAGTCCCATGTCGGGCTTCTTGCATGGAGCCTGCTTCTCCTTCCGCCTCTCTCTCTCTCTCTGTGTGTGTGTGTGTCTCTCATGAATAAATAAATAAAATCTTTAAAATAAATAAATAAAGCAACCCTGTGAAATAGCAGTGGAAATCTCCATTTTATAGGTGAAGTTGAGATCCAGAGAGGTTAGCTAATGTGCCTGGGATGCTTACTATAGGAGTAGAAAGTGGTGGAACCAGCATGGACACTCCGCTCATCCGGAGCTCCCTTCCCCTAAGCTCCCACCCACCGATCTGCCCCTCTCTCTCCTTCACCAAGCAGGAGACAAGCTACCTGGGTTCAAATTCTGCTTCTGCTATGACCATGTGTATGACCCTGGGCAGGTTACTGAGCCTCTCCAGGTGCAGGTTCCTCATTTGTAGAATGTTTGTAACAATAGTGTCTTCTTTACAGGGTTGCCCTCAGGGTCACTTGAGATGATGAGTGTGGGGGCACCGTACTTGGCTTGGGCAGGATGACTGAATACGGGGTCATGGTGTGGGATGTAAGTGCAGCCAGACAGCCGTGCAGTGCACGACAGGAACCAGGGAGGCAGTAAGGAGGCCTTGGTGTGGGAAACAAGACTTCTGGGAAGGTATCTCCTTGATATCATGAACTCCTGGACTGCTATTGTCTGTTCTGCTCATGTTGGAAATGTGCTCTTTTCATCTTCTAGGGGCCAAAATCTTCCTGGGCACTGTGCCTGCCTCCTCAGGATTCCCAGTGAGTAAGAAAGACTTGGTGCCACCCAGCAGGGCTCCCATCTGGTTGTGGGAGTCGGCACATCCCAGCAATTATAATTTAGCGTTGTCTGTACCATGGCAGGGGTAAATATTTCCCGTTTCCCATTTATAATCCCTTGAAACTTTTATTTTATTTTATTTGAGAGAGAGAGATCAGGAGAGAACACAAGCAGGGGAGGGGCAGAGAGAGAGGGAGAAGCATGCCCCACAAGGAGCAGGGACCCTCCCGCCCCAGTACAGGGCTCAATCCCAGGACCCTGAGATCATGACCTGAGCCGAAGGCAGATGCTGAGCCACCCAGGCACCCCCACCCTTGAAACTTTTTTCCTCCAAGTTCTACCAATGTCACTTAAGACCAAACAATTGCCCCATGGACAGTTCTTTATGAACACAATATTATTGAAAAACACCCCAAGGTGTTGCTACTGCTACTACTGAAGCTGATCTGAAGCTCTGTCTTCCTTGTGCTTACACATACCACTCCAGCTCCTCACTATAGTTCCCTGACCAAGTGCCACCTCCAGTCCCCCAGTCAACCACAGACAGATGACCTAGGGCTGGGCTGTAGAATGACTGGCCTGGCTTGGAAACCCAGCCACACCACTGGAGGCTGTGTGTCCTCCGCACTTATTTCCAGTCAAGTCTCAGATATTTACTCATGGGTTCTCTGCAGAATGTGTTTAACCCAAAGCTGGCTTCTTCTCCCTCTGGGTCCCCCTTTTGACCTCCCATGGATGTGGGCTCAAGGTCTGCCAACCTTTTGTTAGGCAAAACATGACAGGCAAAGGAAATCTGCTGCCTAGATGGATCACGCACCTCTGAGGTCCAAACCCAACGTTAGAGAAGATGGTTCATGGATGGCATCCATAGGGGCTATCGGTGTCGAGCTAAAGAAGACTCCAGTGCTGGTTTAAGCAGCAAAAGGAACTGGATCATCAGGCTGACGGAGACTCACAGGACCTCCCCTAACATGCAGAGGTGCTCAGGGCCAAGGGAGGGACTTGAGTCATGTCCAGAGTGCCTGCCTCTCCCCCTCCTTCTTTTTCATCACCTTCCTTCTGTGCATCTGCTTCATTCTCTGCATAGCACCTGGCTTTGTGTGTGCTGTTCCAGACACCCAGAGACCACACACTCACTGACTTCTTCTCTCCTCTCCACTCACAACCCCAATTCCAAATTCTCAGGGAAGAGGTTTGATTGGCCCAGCCTGGGTCAGATGCCCCCCAATCCAGCCAGCTGTGGTCTGGGGTGGGGACAGCATCCCCTGGTATGGCCCATGCAAGTGAGGAAAGGACTGCTCCCGAAAAGGGATCCTCCTCTAGTGTGGATCTCCTGGTGCCCTCCAGCACGATCCCTATGCCTGCCAATCATTCTCACTCTGTCCAACAGCCCTGCTCAGCACCATTCCAAACCTAAGTCCTTTCATTCATTCACTCATCCAGAGGATTCTTTCTTACTCAGCCTTTGGTTCTACTCAGACCCTCAACAGATTAGATGAGGTCCACCCACATGGAGGGGGGCAATCTGCTTTACTCTTTACTCAGTTTACTGATTCAAGTGTTAATTTCACCCAGAAACTCCCTCACAAACACACCCAGAAATAATGTTTAACGAAACATATGGGCACCTCATGACCTAACTGAGCTACACATAAAATTAACCATCAGACCCTTCAAAATAGACCAAGGGTGACCCTTCTCTTTGCACCCTTCGGGCTTATGATAGTGCTTTGCACATGGTGGGGAAGGGGGTGTCTTGTCAAGAATGGCAAAGGGGCTCAGATTTCACCCTGCTTGCAAGATCCCATGCTGGCCTTCCAGCTTCATAGGGGCTGTCAAAGACATGAGCTTTCTAGGCCAGAGATGGGGACTTAATTACTCATGGCACAGATGCCAATAAATATATGTGAAATGAATGAACGGTTGGATGCTCTGCAGTTCTCAGCTACATAACCAGGAAATAGCAATCACCCCGATCTTTTTGGGGAGCAAGAGCTCCCCTCTGAAGTCAGTTAAAGAGATAAGAGAGAGGACAAGACCAGTTTGGCAATACCTGGCAAAACTGAAGATGTATGTGCCCTGTGACCCAAAAATTCCACTCTTCAAGCTTTCATCATGTTATGGCACATGAAGAAAATGAAAGAGGGACGCCTGGGTGGCTCAGCGGTTGAGTGTCTGCCTTCAGCTGAGGGCGTGATCCTGGGATCCAGGATCGAGTCCTGCATCGGGCTCCCTGGATGGAGCCTGCTTCTCCCTCTGCCCGTGTCTCTGCTTCTCTCTCTATCTCTCTCTCATGAATGAATAAATAAAATCTTAAAATGAAAAAAGAAAGTGAAAGAACGAGTACATCCCACTGGGATCAGTGGAGGGGCTGCTGGATGAGGGGACTGGGGTCAGGGCTCTGGCTGCCAATTGCCCACCTGCAGCCCATTCATAGCATGGAGTCCCAAGTCCTAATGGGACTCACACCTGTGCACAGGAAGCACACTTGAGGATATTTGTTGAGGCTCTGTTTATAATATTAAAAATTGGAAGCAAAACTAATTTTCCATCACTAGGGGAATGGATAAGCAAACCATTGTCTAGTCCTACAATGGAATATTACGTGGCAAGTAAAAATGGATGAGCTTAAACTATGTGTACAAATGTCTGTAAATCTCAGGCACTAGAGTTGAGTGAAAAAGTAGCAAAAGGATACAGCACAGCACGCCATTTATTTACATATTAAAAATGCACATGTGCTCCAACTTCAAGTTATACTACAAAGGTGTAATAAAACAGTTTGGTACTGGCACAAAAATAGACACATAGATTGATAGAATATAAAACCACAATTATATGGTGAATTAATCTTCAACAAAGGAGGAAAGAAAATGCAATGGTAAAAAGATAGTCTCTTCAACAAATGGTGCTGGGTGAACTGGACAGCTACATGCAAAAGAATGAAACTGGACCATTTTCTTATACCACATACAAAAATAAACTCAAAATGGATTAAGGACCTAAATGTGAGCCCTGAAACCATAAAAATCCTAGAAGAGAGCACAGGCAGCAATTTCTCTGACATTGGCCATAGCAATATTTTTCTAGATATGTCTCCTGAGGAGCAAAAATAAACTATTGGGACTACATCAAAATAAAAAAACGTCTGCATAGTAAAGGAAACAATCAATAAAACTAAAAGACAGCCTATAAAATGAGAGAAGATATTTGCAAATGACATATCTGATCAACGTTAGTGTCCAAAGAACTGATACAACTTGACACCCAAAAACCAAATAACCCAATTTAAAAATGGGCAGAAGACAGGACCAGACATTTCTCCAAAGAAGATATCCAGAAGGCCATCAGATACATGAAAAGATGCTATTTCAGCAGCACTCATTACCAGGGAAATGTAAATTTTAAAAAGTGAGGTATCAACTCACACCTGTCAGAATGGCCAAAATCAACAAGGCAAAAGATGACAAGTGTTGGAGATGTGGAGAAAAAGGAACCCTCATGCACTATTAGTGGGAATGCAAACTGGTGCAGCCACTATGGGAAACAGTATGGAGGCTCCTCAAAGAGCTAAAGATAGAACTATCCCTACAATCTAATAATCATACTACTGGGTATTTACCCCCAAAATATAAAAACACTAATTCAAAGGGATACAGACAGCCCTATATATGTTGCAGCATTATTTATAATAGCCGAACCACAGAAGCAGCCCAAGTGTCCATCTATTGCTGAATAGATAAGGAAGATGTGATACACACACACTGTGGAATATTATTCAGCCATAAAAAAGAATGAAATCTTGCCATTTACAACAATCTGGATGGATCTAGAGAATATTATGCTAAGCGAAATAAGTCAGAGAAAGGCAAATACTATATGATTTCACTCATGTGGAATTTAAGAAACAGAACAAACAAGCCAAGAAAAAAAGGAAACGGGGACAAACCAAGAAACAGACTCTTGACTATAGAGAACACACTGACGGTGACCAGAGGAGAGGTTGGGGTGGGGTGGGGTGGGGAAATAGGTGATGGGGTCAAAGAGAACACGCATCATGATGAGCACAGAGTAATGAATTGTTGAGTCACTATATTATACACCTGAAACTAATATAATGCTGTATGTTAACTCTACTGGAATTAAAATAAAATTGTAATAAAAAATGCACATGTGCTACACATTGTTTATGGATCCAAGTACATCTAAAATAAAAACAAAAGATGACAAGGAATTGATACACTCCAATCTCAGCATAGAGATGACTTTTGGGGAGGAAGACCAAAGGGATGGGGCTTGGAGCTTTCCTTTTATGAAAGATACAGAGAAGGGGCACCTGAGTGACTCAGTGGTTGAGCGTCTACCTTTAGTTTAGGTCGTAATCCCAGGATCCTGGGTCTGGGGTCACTGCTTCTCCCTCTGCCTGTGTCTCTGCCTCTCTCTCTGTGTTTCTCATGAATAAATAAATTAAATCTTTTTTTTTTTTTAAGATTTTATTTTTTAATTCTTATTTATTTATGATAGTCACAGAGAGAGAGAGAGAGAGAGAGAGGCAGAGACATAGGCAGAGGGAGAAGCAGGCTCCATGCACCGGGAGCCCGACGTGGGATTCGATCCCGGGTCTCCAGGATCGCGCCCTAGGCCAAAGGCAGGCGCCAAACCGCTGCGCCACCCAGGGATCCCAATAAATTAAATCTTAAAAAAAAAAGATACAGAGAGCTGAGGGAACTATGATGGTATAAAGTAGCATCTGTTACATCTGGGCTGGTCTGTTCTTTCCTTCGATGAAATAGTTCATGATTAAATACGAGAGTTAGAGTGGCCTCCAGAAAGGCAGCCTGAACACAGCTGGAGAATCTGGCAAGCTGAAGAATGCTGCTCTTTCTGCCCAGGAGGGAAGGGCTAGAAGGAGTGAATTTCCTCAAACCCTGCCTCACCTGAAGGGAGGCTGAGGGAGGCTGGTGTAGTTCCCAAGTCTGGCCACCAGATGGCGCCAGCAACCCAGAAGGGGGAAGAAGCAGCTCTCCCGAGCCCGCCGCGGAGGGAGGCGGGGGACGTATCTGAGAGCAGGAGAGGCAGGTAGAGGTAGAAACCCGCACCCAGGTAACAAAAGGCCTGCTGGCTGACGCAGCAATACCACTCAGACTTCTGACTCCTTGAAATTACCCAAGATGCAGTTCTTCGGCCTTACAGGTGTCAGGTCAGCAAGGGGTCC
Organism: Canis lupus dingo; assembly: GCF_003254725.2. NCBI lineage: Eukaryota > Metazoa > Chordata > Mammalia > Carnivora > Canidae > Canis > Canis lupus. Next base: position 55,316,570 of record NC_064251.1, read on the forward strand.
AGCTCCCACCCCCATGCCTGCTGGTATCATCTCCCTCCCATCCACTGAATGATCCAGAGGTGTATAGGTACCCTCTGGAAGGTGGAATGATCCGCTTTTAGTCGCAAGTGTCTGGACTTTGGCATAAAGGCCCTAAGTCCACATCCTGGCTCTGCTTCTGACCAGCTGTGTGACCTTGGCTGATTAGTCTTAACCTCTCTGGGCCTCAGTTTTCCCATCTGCCAACTGGGGGCAATAATAGTAGCTACCCCGGACTGTTATATGGGTTAAATGTGATCACACACTCGGAGCCCCGGGCACATAGTAGGCCTTTACTGAACGGAAGAAACATTAGGTACTAATGCTCACGCCATTCTAAAGCAAGTCGTCCCTGGGAGCAAGGACGGGGTGTCAAGCCAGCAACACAGTGGACAAAGTTTAATGCTTTCTGGAGGGGTAAAGATATCCCCAAGCACCCAGCCGGGGAAGGAAAGTCGTTGGATGTGTGATGATCATGTACAAGGAACAGCTGGAAACCCTGCACTTCTTCGGGGCGGGAGGTGGGGGTGGTGACACCATTCTCTCCTTTCACTCCTTACACAAGTGTTTAGAAGCCAGCTTCCTGTGTAGGCCCTGGGACACAGTGGTGAGTAAGCCAGACTCTGCCCCTCCCCCCTCCCCCCCCCCCCCCCCCCCCCCCCCGCCCACCTCCCCGCCCCCGTGATGCATGGCCCAGCTGGGGCAGAGCAAATGTGTGAGGCTTTGGGGGCAAAGGATGTGAGGTTGAGGATAAGATCATGAGTCCGAATCATGAGGCCCTATATGACAGGCAGGCCTTTCAAAAAGAAATCTCTCTGAAACAAAGCAAGACAAAACAAAACAAAACAACAAAACACAATTAGTCAATATGACCCAGCCCAGTGACATTTTAAAATAACATCAGTGAGGCGTATTTGCATACCAAGTTCACCCTTTTCCTGTGTGCAATTTAGTGATTTTCAGCAAATTTACCAAGTTGTGCAACCATCCCAGTGTTAAGTCATTTTATCTCTTCAGTATGCTCCCTCTTGCACATTTTCTGTTGTTTCCTGTCCTCACCCCCAGGCAACCGCGAATCTACTTTCTATCTTCATAGCTTTGCCTTTTCTGGACATTTCACGTAAATAGGTCAATAACATATGGTCCTTGGTGTTCAGCGTCTTTCCCTGAGCACACTATTTCCAGGGGTCATCCACGTCGTAGCATGTATCTGTCGATTACTACTCTTTATTGCTGAATAGTACCCCATTATAAGGACATTTAGGTTGTGTCCCATTTCTGTCTGGTACATCAAATTTTAACCCTGGGGGTGTGGGGGGTGCCTAGGTGGGTTAATCAATTAAGTGTCTTCCTTTGGCTCAAGTCATGATCTCAGGGTCCTAGGATAGAGCTCCTGGCTCAGCTCAACTTCCTTTGCCACTCCCCCCACTTGTGCTCACGCTCTCTCTCTCTCTCTCTCTCTCTCAAATAAATAAATAAATAAATATTTTGCAAAAAAAAAAGTTTAACCTAAGGCCAGTGAGTGGACTTCACACAATCTGTCAGTTTCTTGACACACAAAATGAGTGTGTGTGATTTTTCTGGGAGAAGTTCTATAATTTTCAGACTCTCAGAGGGTACCGTGACCATCCTCCCATATAGAGAAGCACGACTCTGGACTAAGTGAAGTTGCTTCAGTGAGGTCAGTCTAAATTAGGTGGTGTTCTTTATCATTCTGGTCAAAGAATGTGGGCCTCTGTGTGGGGACCCTGCTCAGAGTGTTTCCTGGTGGAAGCTGGAGGACAGTGGCCCAGCAATGACCAAAGTGACATGATCCTGAACCAATGCCCAGGCTGCACCAGCCCAGTAAGGATGCAGGTGGGTGCTTCTGGAAGTGTGCTTGTACCAGTTCTCCCTGGGAACAGCATTAAAAAAAGAGTGTCAGGGTTGGGGATCCCTGGGTGGCTCAGCAGTTTGGCGCCTGCCTTTGGCCAGGGTGTGATCCTGGAGTCCCGGGATCAAGTCCTGCGTTGGGCTTCCTGCATGGAGCCAGCTTCTCTATCTGTGTCTTTGCCTCTCTCTCTGTGTGTCTCTCATGAATAAATAAATAAAATCTTAAAAAAAAAAAAAAAAAAAGAGTGCCAGGGTTCCCAGGCTAGCCCACCACGTATGTTCACACCCAACTGTATGCCCCAGGGTGATACAGGGGAAAGAGAGGAGAGTAAAGCTCCCAACACCATCCCAAATGCAACAAGAAAGCAAGAGCCTCCTTCTTAGAAAATTGGTAGCATTTTATTTTTGGGGAAAAATCTGAACCTACAGAAAAATAGAAAGAATACTACAGTGAATGCTCACGTGTCCTTCACATGGATCCACCCAATATGAATGCTCTGCCATTGGGCCACATCTCTATTCCTTTCGCTGACCAGTTCGAAAGCGCTTTGCAGACATCACTAAACTTTAACCCTGAATCCTTCATTGCATATTTCCTACTTTTTTTTTTTTAAGATTTTATTTATTTATTCACGAGAGACACAGAGAGAGAGGCAAAGACACAGGCAGAGGGAGAAACAGACTCCATGGAGAGAGCCTGATGGGGACTCAATCCCAGGACCCCTGGATCACGACCTGAGCCAAAGGCAGATGCTCAACCACTGAGCCACCCAGGTATCCCACATATTTCCTGTGGTTAAGGACAACTGTAAAACCATAAACCACTACCCTACACAATTTAATTTCAATATAATATTATCAATAATGCAACCCACATTCAGATTCCCCCAATTACCCCAGTACTGTCCTTTAGAGGTTTGTTTGTTTTAATCCCAAGATCTAGGGGATCCCTGGATGGCTCAGCGGTTTAGCACCTGCCTTTGGCCCAGGGCGCAGTCCTGGAGTCCTGGGATTGAGTCCCACATCGGGCTCCTGGCATGGAACCTACTTCTCTCGCCTCCTGTGTCTCTGCCTCTCTATGTTTATCATAAATAAATAAATAAATCTTAAAAAAAAAAAAAAAAACAATCCCAAGATCTAATCAAGGACTAAGTCTTGCATTTGGTTGTCATGGGAAGCCAGATTTGGAATTGAACCAAAATTAATGAAAATTGCTAGCTTGTGTGAGAAGTTGAAGGAGCCAGGCACCTGAGGGAAGAACTGTGCACAGAGCATCTCGGGGAACTCTTGGAACAGCCAGGTGGGGGCTGCTGCCCACATTTAGAGGACAGGTGGGGGGTTGTGTCCTAATCATAGAGCTGAGCTGCTATCACCCCAGTGTAGTAGAGCCTTGCTCCGAGTCCTCAGGCTTGAGAGTGGGGGAGCCCGGATTTGAACCAACTCTAGCCAACTCTGAGCACTGCGACGCTGAAGCACTGGCTTCACAGCTTGCTTTGCTGACCCTGCATCTCTGTCCCATCCGGGGTGCTGTCCTGTGCCCACTGTGCTCCACATGGCACCAACTTCCCTCCAGCCCAGCTCAGGGTTTGCAAACACCAACACCTCTGTGACAGGTGGGGGTGGGATCAGGCCGGGATGGGGGGGCATCCGAGGCGGGGAGATCGCAAGGGTAAATACAGCAGGTGGGACGCCAGGACTGAGAGCAAACCAAATGCATGATCCAGAGGCACCGCTGGGGCGAAGCCAAGACGCAGGGCCCCAGGATGCATGGTTCTGGGCACAGGGCTTGGGCCCTGGCTCCTTGCAAGGTTTCCTAGGGGTGGTAGGCGGGCATCTCTCCTCCATCTCAGACCTCACATAGGTTTTTGGAAAGACCCTGAACAACAGAGAGAAGGGTCTAACCGTGGAGATGCCTTAGGCTGCCACACATCATTTCCTTTGACTTGAGAGCTTTAAAAAATAAAAAGTACAGGGACGTCTGGGTGGCTCAGTGGTTGAGCATCTGCCTTCAGCTCAGGCCATGATCCTGGAGTTCTGCATCGGGCTCCCCACAGGGAGCCGGCTTCTCCCTCTGCCTGTGTCTCTGCCTTTCTGTGTGTGCCTCTCCTGAATAAATAAATAAATAAAATCTTAAAAAAAAAATAAAGTACCATAATGTGTGTGTGTATTTTAAAATATTTTATTTATTTATTTATTTATTTATTTTAAAGCAGTTTATTTTATTTATTTATTTATTCATGAGAGAGAGAGAGAGAGAGAATGAGAGAGAGAGAGGCAGAGGGAGAAGCAGGCTCCACGCAGGGAGCACGACATGGGACTCGTTCCGGGTCTCCAGGACCATGCCCTGGACTGAAGGTGACGCTAAACCGCTGAGCCACCTGGGCTGCCCTAAAATATTTTTTATTTTTATTTTTTCCTAAAATATTTTTTAAATCACAGAAACAGGACATGTGAGTGAAGAAAATGAGAAAATACAAATAAACAAGCAAAAACAAACAAAAATGTCACATCGCCACCACCCAGACATGGCTGTTCAAATACCAGAGACTTCCAGATCTTTGACCAGGCAGGTGTCTACCCAGTCTAGGGCTTTGTTTTCCTTCCTGAGACCTCACACGACCAGATCACTGGATGAGGGGGTGCTGTGGATAGGAGGATGTCGGGGTCAATGTAATGATCTTGTTGTGGTTTCATCTGGGGGACTGAACAAAATATATTGTTTTATGACCTGCTGTAATCTGTCTGTAATCTGTCAGAGAGATGGGGCCAGGTGTTCCAGGGAAGCCCCAACCTCCGGATTTGTCCCTTGCTGCCTCTTGGTGTGATCTAACTTATTCCTCCATCCCTCGTATTTTCTCTAAACTGGAAGTTAAAGTAAGTCTGGATGGTGTGAAAGATGAGCCTGTGATTAAAATCTCCTACAATTCTGGGGTGCCTGGGTGGCTCAGTCAGTTGAGTTGGTTTTAATCTCGGGGTCATGATATCCAGCACCATGTCAGGCTCTGCGCTCAGCTGAGTCTGCTTGAGGATTCTTTCTCTCCCTCTCCCTCTGCCCCTCACCACTTCTCTCTCTCTCTCTCTCAAATAGGTATATAAATCTTGCTTAAAAATTTAATAAAATCTCCCACAATACAGAAGTGTGTAATTAAGGAGACATGTCAGACCCCCACCTTTCTGGTCCTTCCCCCCAGAGACACCCAGTTACTGGCTGACTGTTCCTACTTCCAGAAATTTTTCTCTGCTTTTACAAGTGGAGAGGGCAGCCCGGGTGGCTCAGCGGTTTAGCGCCGCCTTCAGTCCGGGGCATGGTCCTAGGGACCCAGGATCGAGTCCCACGTCAGGCTCCCTGCATGGAGCCTGCTTCTCCCTCTGCCTGTGTCTCTGCCTGTGTCTCTGCCTCTCTCTCTCTCTCTCTCATAAATAAATAAATAAAATCTTTTAAAAAAACAAACAAGTGGAGGGCTGTTTAGGGACGGCTGGGTAGCTCAGTGGTTGAGCATCTGGCTTTGGCTCAGGTCAGGATCCCGGAGTACCGGGATCGAGTCCCACATCGGGCACCTCTTGAGGAGCCTGCTTCTTCCTCTGCCTGTGTCTCTGCCTCTCTCTGTGTGTCTCTCATGAATAAATAAATAAATAAAATCTTTTTTTTTTTTTAAGTGAAGGACTGTTTCTATGTGTGGATATTTGCTTTGGTTTGTACCAAAAAAGGATTTGACACAACAGCTATTGTTCTGGAACTTAAAAAAAAAAAATGTGACCATCAAAAAAAAAAATGTGACCATCTCTCCATGTCTTGACAGTGAACCTCTGTCAATATAACCTAACATCACACTAATTTTGCTGACTAAAGGCCATGCTTCTTTTGTGAATAAGCTGCCAGCTAGCTAGTGGCAAGTGTGGAGGACCTCAATGCAAATTCTGCTGTGGACAAAAGAGCATCTAACTTATTCAACACACTTTCCACTCCTCCCCCCACCCCTATCCCTGCCAGCTTTTCCCCTAATGCAGTCAGATGATCTTTTAAAAATCCAAGTCCTTTGGCTGCTGAAAATCCTCTTGTGGCTCCCATTGCTCTGGGGATGAAGCTCATACCTCTTGCCTGGCCCTGCTTCCCTGCCCTATACTCTTCACTGCAGGACCTTTGCACATTCTGTGCTTTCTTACCCCTCCCCCGCACCCCACCCAAGCCTTCTCTAATATAACTGTCTCTCTCTGGCTATAGAAGAAAAGCCACTACAAACAGCTGATGACTGGTTTCAGGCCAAGGCTGTGGGCAAGCATATTTCCAATGTGTGCACCCATTCAGAGTTGAATGGATCCCTCTGAACAAGAGGGCCCTTCTTCCTGTCCTGTTTCCCATCCCAGGTCGGGAGTTCCAGGGAAGAGGATGGGCAGCAATCTCCCTGTCTCCTTTGCCACCACGTGTCTAGGACCCAGAACAGGGCCTGGCACTCATAGAAGGAATGGATGAACAAATAAATGAACGCTGATAGGAATGCAAATTGAGACAACCTCATTGGCAATGGGAAGCCAAAGTCTTAAGGGCACACTTTGATCCAGAAATACGACTTGTAGGAATTCATCTGAATGCACACAGATGCTCATCTTGGCATTGTTTATCCTGGGGAATGCACTGGGAACAATTTAGATGTCCAGCGATTGGTTAAACACAAAATGGAATGCTTAATCTTTTCTTCAAGTCAGCATTTCTTCCAGGCCTTCTCCCTGCAGTAAGTGGCATCCCTTCCTACTTAGCTATTCGAGTCAGATCTGGGCCACTGGGATTTTATTTCTTTTCTTTTTTCTTTTCTTTTCTTTTCTTTTCTTTTCTTTTCTTTTCTTTTCTTTTCTTTTCTTTTCTTTCTTTCTTTTTTTTCATGAAATCCACCCAGATGGAGACAGAAATCTCTCAGCACCCAAGAAGTTCCTTAGGGTCCTATCCCAGTCAATCCCCCTCCTCTGCCCAGAGGTAACCACTATTCCAACTGCTACTGGCATTCTGTTTTCACCTCCCTCCCATTTCTTTTTTTTTTTTTTTAAGGATTCACCAGGTGCTTTTTTTTTTTTAAGATTTTACTTATTTATTCATGACAGACACAGAGAGAGAGGCAGAGACACAGGCAGAAGGAGTAGCAGGCTCCGTGCAGGGAGCCCAACGTGGGACTGGATCCGGGTCTCCAGGATCATACCCCGGGCCGAAGGCGGCGCCAAACCTCTAGGCTATCAGGGCTGCCCCCTCCCTCCCGTTTCTAAACCTGACAGCCAGCCGGCCACTGACGTCTGCCACTTCTCTCTGTTCCAGTTCTCCTCGGGCTCCATCGCCTCTCATCCGGGCGACAGCACCAGCCTCCTCACTGGACCCCTCTCTGGGGGTACCCCCTCCCCCTGAGTCCCCGGATATGACAAAACACTGGCCTTGACCTCAGCAGAAGTGAGGACCTCTATCTGCCCAGCATCTGGGCATACCGACGTCAGAGGGCTGAGAGGCAGGCGACTGAGAGACAGGCAAGAAGAAAGCGGTTGCATAAAAATGGAGAGTCTTACCACAGCCTGGGGCCTGTCCCTGCTGAGTCATGCTAGAGAGAGAGGGAGGGGAAGGCAAGAACCCAAAGCCCCTCAGACATCAAGCCGGCCCAGGCCTTGGGTGTGACATCTCTGAAGTCATCACCCATGAGTTCAGGCAGCGGCTTCTGAGAACAGGGAAGGCTGAGGCTGGCCCAGTGGAACTCCAGGCCTGGGTTGGAGAGAGGTCATGGGGTGGAGATGTGGTTGGAGAGAGGTCAGGAGGTAGACAGCTCCAAACCACTGCCAAGGTCAGGACGCCTCTGACATGAGTCATGTGTCCCTAGCACCCGGCACCATGCCTGGCACACTTTAGTGCTCAGGGTTCAGGGGTTGAAGGGATGAATGAGCCAGAAAGGCACCTCTGCTGGGTGCCCTCCCCTACTTTAATTCTATAACCCCCAGAAATAGCTGGGACCTCACACATCCCTGGTTCTCACCAGGACTCACCCTGGCACTGTGGTCACAAGCCTACCATTTTCACAGACTCAGGTGTGTGGCTCACTCTGCAGAGCTGAGGGGTTACTGAAAGAGGGGCTTACAGTGAGGATGCTCGTGGTGCAAGGGGAACCTCTTGGACTGGGTGTGGGAACACAGATGAGGACCCCAGTGCTGGCCAGGACCAGGTACAAATTCGACATCCAGCCAGAAGGAAGAAGCATTCGCTCCCCTCCAGGATAATGTTGGGTAATTCAGAGGCCAAAAACTACTGTCCCCAGGATGGGATGAAGGGCCAGGGCCTCCCAGGACCATCACACTGGGTCACCTGGGTTCCTGGGGCCTGGTGAGGACAGCAGGGGACCTATCTGGTCCTTTCTAGGCTCTGAGTTCAGAACAATTCCAGGACACCTTCCCCCCAGCCCAGTGCCCGGGGCTGAGCACTCAGATGACAGCACAAGTGTCACCACCTGCAGCTCTGAGATGCACAGTCAAGATGGAAACCTGGTGGCCCTGAGGGAGGTCAGAGCATCCAGCTGGGCCCAGGGGTGATCAGCCTGAGGGCTCTCCACACCTGCTCTGGGGAGCGGCCCCTTCCCAACCAAGTCCTCCGCCCCTGGGCTCCCTGATGGGTCTTCACCACATACACCTATCACGTATGTGTCCCTGGCACTGTGGTTTAGCACAGAAACAGATTCACTCTTCTAAACCTCGGTGTCCTCATCTTTAAAATGGGGATAATAGACCCACCTCCTAGGACTGTTATGAGAAGACACTGAGCTCATATGTATAAAGCACTGGGCACGGTGTCTGGCAGGTAAAGTTTGGCAATATCGTTACTTTGGTTATATGATAATTGTTATTTTATCACCAAGTTTTACTGCCCAGCTCACGTTCCCCACTCCAGCTGAAGCTCTGTCTCTCAGCGGCCCTGTCCAGAAGGGGAAAAACCTGTTCTCTTTCACCAGGTCCTATGTGTGTCTTAGACAAGTTTGTGCCTGCCCAGGGAGCCGCTGCCTCTGACATGCTCGGCATGACAACCCCAGCCTCCCACCCCAGAGGCCTTTGTTGGGTCCAGGTAGTCAGAACTGTGCCCAGAGAAGAGTCTGGTAAGAAATACAGAGTGCAGAGAGGGTTGCTGGCTGCAAGGGGCTCACCTGGGCCAATACTGTGCTCCTCTGAGCCAGGGAGGATCTGGCTCTTGAGACAAGGTGAGAGCAGGGAGGCCTTCACAGTGGTGGAGTTAGAGTTGGGGAGCTGGCTTGCATAGAAAATGTTGTCTCACCCTAGAGTGCCCAGAACACAAACAGGATCCAAAAAGGCCTTCGGAGGGGCTTTGGCTCCTGGTGGAGCCCCGCACCCTGTAGAGCAGGTGTTGGACCCATGTCAACCAGCTCTGGTTAGTGGTAGTTGGCTCCTTTTGTTGTCCCGAGGGCAGAACCGTCTGAGCATTCTGGGACAGAGGGGCTTACGGTGAGGATGCTCGTGGTACAAGGGGAACTTCTTAGACTGGGTGTGGGAACACAGGTGAGGACCCCAGCGCTGGCCAGGACCAGAAGTGGATTCACAGACGGGTTTTTCTGTCAAGGTTCTCTGCACTGCAGCTGCTGCTCAGAGCCCCCTGCCCCCCCCACCCCAGGGGTGCTCTGCTCAGTCTCCTCCCACGCCCATGTGCACCCTTCCATCTCTCTCCGGGTTTCTTCTGTTTACACCTGAGGAGCATCGGGCTGCCTCATCCATTGGCTGTTGGCTAGGCCTCCGCACCGGCTGCCTGTGGCCGGGTGCTCTGCACTGTCCAGTCAGCTGTGGCTGTGGTGCTCAGCCCCAGGAATTGCCTGGGCTGCTTCCTTGCTGGAGGTGTGTCTCGCTGTGTTAGTGTTGGGGGTACGGGGGACTCCTCACGGGGGCTCAGGCAGGGCTCTCGTTCTAGGCCCAGTCCCGTATACATCCACCCTCTAGCCTCCAACCAGCTAACCCGGTTCCCGGAGGACCCAGCAAAAGCCCCTCCTCCTCCCCCCAAGCTTCTCACCTGATACACACACGTCATTATGATCCTTATCCTGCTGTGAAGTAATTAGTTCTTTACCAGACTCTACGGGCCCTGGACTGATAACTTCTTGGAGCAGGGGTGGGGACGGACCCTCACACTCGCATCTCCAGCCCCTGGGGTCTGCCTCTGGAGAGACTCGGCGTAGTTGAATCTCAGTTATTGAAACAGCAGCAGCTCTGATAGTTTATGTTTAATGCTAGGCACAATTCCACAGGCCGCCTAGATTATTTTAGTCATCCTCGAAGGAAGATCTACCATCGCGCCCATTTTAGAAATGGAGAAAGTGAGGCTTGGAGAGGGGAAGTATGGGGCTCAGTGAGGAGGCAGTGGTACCTGAGAGTAACCAGGCCCTGGTTCCGGGCTCGTGCTCCTCCCTGCTCCTCAGCTGCCTAAGTGGGCATTATCACACATGGGAAGAGGAGTTTTGCTGTTCTTTCAGCAATAAATCAGGCTTTGCAGACTTGACCTATAAGTCCATTCCACCCATGGTTTGGGCACATACCTCAAGGACAGCTTTGACATCTTGATTCCCCCATCTTAGGATCTGAACTGAGGCATGCATTTCATCTGAGAGTCTGATCACATCTGTGCCCTTTGTGCCACGTGTCTTAAGGAAATAAAAAACCAGAAAGTCCTAGAACACTTTATGGCACAGCAAGAGGTAAATGGCATTAGCCAGCCTCGTATGTACAGGGGTACTGTCCACGGTGGCAGCCACAACCAGATGTGGTCCTCGAGCTCCCCAAACCTGCTGAGTCCAAACGGAGATGTTCCCAGCCTGCAAAACCCATGCCGATTTTTAAAGACTTAATGCAGAAAAAAAAAAAAATCTCATTAATAATCTAAAAGTATTAACTACATGTAAAATAGTACTTTTGGCATATTGGGTTAAATAAATTACATTATTCGAGTAGGCTGAATAATATCCCAAAGATACCAGTTTCTAATTTCTGGAACCTGTAAGTCTTACATTGTATGGAAGAGGCATCTTTCTTTGCCATTGTGATGCAGTTACAGATCTGGAGATGGGGAGATTATCCTGGATTATCCAGGTAAATGCCAAATGTGGTCACACGTGTCTTTATAAGTGAGAGGCCGAGGGAGATTTACACAGACACCCGGAGAAGAGGAGAGAGGCGTGTGGAGCCAGAGGCTGGAGTGATGTGGCCGCAAGCCAAAGAATGCTGGCATCCCCAGGAGCTGGAAGAGGCAAGGAGCAGTGTCTCCCCTTGATGCTGTGGCAGGGAGCACACTCTGCCAGCACCTTGGTTTCTGGATGTCTGGCCTCCAGAATTGTGAAAGATTACATTTCTGTTCTTTTAAGTCACAGATTTTCTGGTAACTTGTCACAGTGGCCACAGGAATCTCCTACCGTTACTGAAATTAATTTCATCTGTTTCACTTATTTTTATTTCTTTAAAGATTTTTATTTTTATTATTATTTTTTAAGATTGCATTTATTTATTCGAGACAGAGAGAAAGCACAAGCAGGAAGGAGGGGCCGAGGGAGAGAGAGAGAGAGAGAGAGGGAGAAACAGGCTCCCTGCTGAGCAGGGAGCTCCATGCAGGACTGGATCCCAGGACCCTGAGATCATGACCTGAGCCGAAGGCAGACACTTAACTAACTGAGACACCCAGGTGCCTCTGTTTCATTTTTTTTTTTAATATGGCTATGAGAAAATTTCAAATGACCTGTGTGGCTTGCACTTGGGGTGTGCATTCTGTGTCTGCTGGACAGCACTCTCTGGAGCAACAGGAGTCCAGAAGGGCTCAGCCCCTCCTTGTTCTTCTGGAACCATAACAGGGAAGCCACTTCCCCTCTCAGGCTCCTTGTTTATAAACAAGTTGTTGAGTCAGGGCCACAGCTCCAATCTGAAGTCCTCAGGTCCCTGAGAGTCCAAGATGGAGTCTGTAGATTTATTTTCAAATCAGCAGTATCAGTTAAATGAATCTTTAGTGTTTGGCTGAATTATACAAAGGAAGCTTTCTCTGGAGATCCAACCAGGAGGTACCCATGTTCTGTGAACATGCAAACACCTCTAAAAACACAAGAAGGAGTGTGCGAGTGTCCTAGGGCTGCTGTAGCATATGTTTTAAGCCACAGACTGTGTGGCTTAAAACAAATAGAACTGTATCCTCTCATAGTCCTGAAGGCCGGAGATCTGAAATCAAGCTATTGGCTTGGGTTGGTTTCTTCTGGAGGCTCTGAGGGTGAGCTCCACTTCATGGCTCTCTTCTGGTGGCTGCCTGCAAGCCGTGGCATTCCCCAGCTTGTGGCCACATTGCTCCAACCTCTGCATGTCCGAGTCTCCCTCTGCTTCCTCTTATAGGGACACAGATCATTGGATTCAGAGTCCACTTTCAGAGGTGGTCTCATCTTGAGGTCCTCAACTTCAGTATATCTGCAAAGACCCTGTGATGCTTAATTTCATGTGTCAACTTGACTGGCCACGGGGTGCCCAGATTAAACATTACTTCTGGTGTGTTTATGAGGATGTTTCCAGATGAGATTAACATTGGAATCAGCAGACCCAGAAGACTGCCCTCTTCGGTGTGGATGGACTTCATCCAATCTGCTGAGAGTCTGAATAGAACAAAGCGGACTGCCTCACTGTGGAGCTGGGACATCTTTTACCATTTTCTCCAGCCCTCGGACTGGGATTCACACCATCCACTCCCCTTGTTCTCAGGCCTTTGGACAGACTGTTTTGTGCACCTCCAGCTTGCAGATGGCAGAGCACGTGTGTGGGACCTCTCAGCCTCTATAATTGCACGAGTGATTGTATATGTTTGGTTTCTCTGGAGAACCCTGACTAATACAGACCCTCTTTCCAAGTAAGGCCACATTCACAGATATCATGGGTTAGGACTTGGACACAGCTCTTTGGGGGACACTATTCAGTACACTACAAGCCTGTTACTTGGTCTTTGGCAGAGGCCAGACTGCAGAGGGTGTGGGCCTCCCAACTGTGTGGTCCTGAGTTTGATCCCTCCACTCATGACCTCTTTACTATGGTTGCTTCCTCTCCCAAGAGGCTCAGGCATCTGCTCTGAAAACTGGAGGTAAGGGCGTTATGAGGACCGACCCCACCATGTTGGTGTGAGACCAGTTATTAGTTGTGTGACTGGGTGCGTTACTCAACTGCCCCATATCTCAGCTTCCTCATCTGTGAAGGGGGAAGAATCATCATACCTACCTCAACTGGATGTTGAAGATTGTTATCATTTCCCAGAAACATCGTGTGTGTTATATAAGTCTTTCTTCTTTCTTTCTTTCTTTCTTTCTTTCTTTCTTTCTTTCTTTCTTTCTTTCTTTCTTTCTTCTTTCTTTCTTTCTTTCTTTCTTTCTTTCTTTCTTTCTTTCTTTCATTTTTTCCTTCCCTCCTTTCTTCCTCTTTACTTTTTTTTGGTCAAGTCACCTCTACCTACAACGTGGATCTCAAACTCATGATGCTAAGATCAAGAGTCACATGTTCCACCAACTGAGCTAGCAGGTGCCCACGTACAAGTGTTGTTTAAAAAAAATAAAAATAAAAAAGTACTGCATGTTGCCTGAATCTTGGGAAGCTGCTCTTGTTCACGTTGTTATTTATGATAAAATGTTGGCATCTATTATATTAGACAGAGGTGATGAAAAGTTCTATCAAGCTTTGATGTTATTCTTTCTCTGGCTTTGAATCAGACACGCCTTCCTTACTCATCTCATGTTGAGTGACCCTGAGCTCAGAATCAGGGCCAGCTCATGTAGTCACACAGGGTCCCATGCGCCCAATTTAATGCTCCACTGTCAGCAGCTTGAAATTCTCAATAACTTTTGAACAAGGGGTTTTGCATTTTCATTTTGCATGGGGCCCCACAAATGATGTAGCCAGACCTGCTTGGCGGCACAGCTTGTCCTGTGCTTGTAGCAAGGAGGAGTCTCCGCAAGGGGTGGTGGTCCCCCTCTGGCCTGCCCATGGCCCATGGCACACAGGGTCATGGCCCCTCTTAGAGGGACTTTTACAAACTAGGTCACGGGGGCTGGGAAAACATGGGGTCCAAGGACGAGCTGATTGGGATGGCATTTGTTTTGCCTGGAAGAGGGGATTTAGGGTCAACCTGGCGGTGTCTTCCAATTTCTAAGGGCTGTGGGGGGATCCCTGGGTGGTGTAGCAGTTTGGCGCCTGCCTTTGGCCCAGGGCGCGATCCTGGAGACCCGGGATCGAATCCCACATCAGGCTCCCGGTGCATGGAGCCTGCTTCTCCCTCTGCCTATGTCTCTGCCTCTCTCTCTCTCTCTCTCTCTGTGACTATCATAAAAAAAAAAAAATCTAAGGGCTGTGGGGAGGAGAAGCGAGCATGCATGTCCTCTGTGGCCCCAAAGGGCAGCTCCAGCTCAGCATGAGTAAAAAGTTCTTTCTGCACAGGAGTTGTGCAAGAAAGGGAATAGCTGACTTGACTTCAAACCTCAACTCTGCCTGGGAGTGAGGAGCCCAGGCTCTGGCTGCAAACAGCTCCACCTCTGCCCAGATCTGTGACCTTAGGTCAAGTCATTCACAGTCCCAAGCCCATTTTTCTACCTATAACAGTGTCTTGATAAAGCTCCATGATACAGGGTGATGATGCTGAAGATAAAATAAGGTGAATTTATACATAAACCACATAAACGTGGGACTCTTGGGTGGCTCAGCAGTTGAGCGTCTCTTTGGCTTAGGGTGTGATCCTGGGGTCCTGGGATCGAGTCCCACATCGGGCTCCCTTCGAGGAGCCTGCTTATCCTCCCTCTGCCTATATCTCTTCCTCTCTCATTCTCTTTCTCTGTCTCTCATGAATAAATAAGTAAAATCTTGAAAAAAAAAAAAAAAGCACATAAATGTGACTACCTCCATGATAGCTGCCTGCTGTTGTTCTTGTTGTTACTGTTTGTGGTTATTACTGTAAAGTAGTGAGTCTCCTAGATTGGCAGGGTTCAAGTTGAGATGGACCATCGTGGGGCTGCAAGCACACCCCTTGCCCCCTTAACCATCTCAGCATCTGGCATATTTGGATGATTAGCTTAAAAACCCGCAATCATAAACTCCTTTTTTTGTGACAAAGACCCAACGGAAAGACGGTGGTGCTTCTGGGGGAACTGAGGAAGTTTGGAGTTGAGGAGCAGGAGGGCTCCCATCCTTCCTGCACTTGAAAGCCCCGTCCAGCTGAAAGTCCCCTGAGCCAGGACTGGCTGAACTGTGATCCCAGGAATGCAAAGCTCCCCTCCTGGGGTCTCCTAGGAAATGGGTTCCTTCTGTGTCCAGAGCCGGACGCTGGTAATGCCCCGGGAAAGCATCCGGGGGCGATGTGCGTGTGTACACTGGCAGCCTGGGCCTGGGAAGCTCTTGGCTCTCCCTGACCCCAAGCCTCTTGCCTCTCGAGCCACACTCAGAGGACTGCAGCTTCTCTGGAAATGTCTTGGCAGGGATTTGTGCTGAGACAAACATTTCTCTCATCTCTCGTCCCCCACCCGCCTCTCCTGTCAGCTCTGTGCTGTCCCCAAAAAGCATCCAGGAAATGCTCCTGCCTGACCGCAGCTCTGCGCATCAGTAACAGGATCTGAGGCCTGGGGTCAGGGAGCAGGGAGCAGCAGATGGGCTCCGTCAAGGGCTGTGCTAGCTCAAAGCACGGAAGAGCCACAGTGTGTTTCTCCCTGCTGGGACAGGAGGAGGGTGGCCCAGGAATTCACAGCATCTCAGGCACACATTCAGGTGGCCCATCTTTCAACAGATACTTAGGAAGCACAGCCCCGTGCAGACACCTCACCAGGCGCCATACACACAGCTGTGAATAAGTCAGGGGCCCAGTTTTTCTTTTCTCTTTCTTTTCGACATAAGAGTAAGCATTTTAAAGTGTATCAGTTTAGTGGCACCAAGTGCATTTACACTGTTGTGCAACCATCAGCATCATTGCTAGAACTTTCTTGTCTTCCCAAAAGAAAGCCTCAGCCCCATATGCCTTAAATCGTCACTCGCATTCCCCCTCCACCTTCACGCTGGCAACCACCGATCTGCTTTCTGCCTCTATGGATTTGCCCATCCTGGACATTTCTTATAAGTAGAATCACATGTTAAGCAGCCTTTTGTGTCTGGCGCCTTAGCTTGATGTTTCCCAGGCTCATCCACGTTGTAGCGTG
Organism: Canis lupus dingo; assembly: GCF_003254725.2. Classification (NCBI taxonomy): domain Eukaryota; kingdom Metazoa; phylum Chordata; class Mammalia; order Carnivora; family Canidae; genus Canis; species Canis lupus. Next base: position 55,332,658 of record NC_064251.1, read on the forward strand.
TGGTGATAGTAGGTGCTTCTGAAGGCTGAACGATGTTCTACTGGGTGGCTCAGTGTTCTACTGTGTGGCTGGCCAGGCTTTCCTCACCACTGGGCTTTCCAGCTGAGCAACCTTGTTATTCCTCACTCCCAAGAGGAGAAGAGCTCCTTGGGAGTTTTCTGACTCGGGGAAGAATACTAAGAGTAGAAGAACTTTATGTTACACATAAAAGATTGCTGCCTCTTGAGTGCTTACCACATACCAGTTCCCCCAGGCTGGAGTCCACAGCCCCACAACTAGAACAGCACCGCCTCTGTGACAAGAACATCCACCTGGATCAAAACCCAGCTGTGGGCCCCAAGGTGAGTCCAATCACCCACCTAGGCCTTGGGCCCCATATCTGAAAAATGGGTCCAAGAGCCTTATCTCGCTCAGGAGGATTAAATACGATGGCATCTGTGATTAGGCCAGTGCTGAGTGTGAGAGCATTGCCCAGCGATCCTGTGACCAAATGACCCCCATCTTAAACAAGATGTCCTTGTTTAAGTGTCCTTAAACAAGATGACACCATCTCCCAAGGCAATCTTGGCGGTCTCAGGAATGGGATTAGGGGCCAGGCGGAGCTTGAGAGCCCAGGGAAGCGGCCTGGTACATATAGCCTCTAGTGTTCACCGTTTATCCTTGTCAGTAAATGTCAGCTACTATGTTTCTGCCCTGCTGGGTGAGAGATTTTGCATGTAACTGAGCTCAATCTGAAATTGCATTTTCTTTCCGGCACTACTGACTGGGCACCAGAGGCGGGTTATGTTGTTCTGGTCCCAGCCTGCCTGGCAGCTTGTCCCACTCAAGAGACACAGAGGCCTCTTCCCTGGCTCTGTGCCTGTCAGGAGAGGGAGCCAGGCTCCCCCAGGCATTCCAGGAAGTAGGCGGGCAGGAGCAGGACCCAAAAACAAACTCAGGAGCTTTTTACTTATCTTGGTCTGGACTCTTTCGGTTACAAAGAAAGGAATTCTAACCAAAGGAGCTTAATTCAACTCAACAAATTACAGTTGGGCCTCTATGTCAGGCATGAGACCCATGCTTGTGGTTTATTGGCAAACAAAGCCAATCCTCCTGCCCTAGGAAAGCCAGGTGTTAGACAGTAAGGACAATACATGAATTATATGGGGTGTCATTGAGTGAAATGAGCTATGGAAAGTAAAGGGAAAGCAGGGGCATGGAAGTGGCAGCCAAGGTGCTGCGGGTGGGGTGAGGGTGCACTGGAGAGCATGAAGGTGGTCAAAGGGGCTGGAGGGGCTGACATCTGAGCAAATATTTGAAGGTGAGGTGTCTACACAGCAAATACCCAGGGTGGGGAGGGAATTCCAGGCACAGGCACCAGCCAGAGTGAAGGCCCAGTCAAGGCCAGTGTCTGGCATGCATGAGGTCCAGCAAGGACAGTGCAGTGAGGCTAAGTGAGCGGAGAAGGAATCCAGGGAGAACCAGATGGAGACCAGATGGGATGGGGCCACGGGCCATCATCCAAACTTTGGCTTTTCTTCAGAGCGAGATGGGAGCCACTACAGTTTGGAGCCAAGAACAAGCGTGATTTGACTGATGTTTTGTTTAAGCAAAGAAGGAAATTCCTAGACTCCCAGGCCCCGGGGTGAGTCAGAGGTTGGGGCCTTGCTGCCTCCAGGACACAGGCTCCCGGCGCGCAGGGAGCAGGAAACCAAGAGCCACTAGCAGCTCCAGGAGACCACGGCCCCGGGGCTCAGTCCTGGAGCCAATCGGGGTCTGAGGGCCGCGTCGCCATATAAACTCCTGGGGAAAGTCTCTGATTGGCTCTGCTCGGACCAATCACAGTAGCCCGATGTCAGGGACTTTGTGATTGGCTCCCCGTGTCACGTGGCCACCCCTCCCAAGAAAAGGCGTCCTCTGATTGGCTGTGCCACTTAGCATTACAGGCAATGGGGGTCCGGTTCCTGAAAGGAAAGTTGCGATTTCCCAGAAGAAGGTAGGAGGGAGAGGTGAGCTGGCCGCGCAAAACAACAGCCCTCCGCGGGGTTGCTGCTCCTGGACTCCGGGGGGGGGTGGGGGGGGAATATCTGCCCCCGCAGGGGCTGCGCCGCAGGAAGCGCGCTGACCCGTGTTTGCACCGCACCCCTTCCGCACCCCGCAGGCCGCGTTTCCCAAACGCCCCTTCTCCAGGGTGAGAAGCGGTGGAAGCCGCGCTGACCGCAGTAGGGATCCGACTTCCGAGGTCACTCACTGCAGCCACAGTCACTTTCTTTGATCGCTGCATTTCCCCATCCCTGGCTGGAGAAAGCCCCAGCACCGCTCAGCCGGGTCAGGAACCGGTGGCCGAGGTGGGGCCACTTCCCTTCTCTCTGAAGCTGCTCTGAAGTCCCAGACAGCCCGAGAGCTGGGCCTCTGATGCTCAGGAAATGCCGGGCAGGGTGAGCTGGAAGAAGCGGCTGCTCTTTGCTCGGGGGTTATAGCCCACCACCAGAGAACTCCTGTGGGGGTTGTTGTGCGTCAACACAGGAAAGGCACAACTTGTGCAGATACATCGGAGCGAATCTTTACAGTCACCTGCATGACCACCACCCAGGGGTGGTAGGAACACCTTTTGTTGTTGTTGTTGTTAAGATTTTATTTATTTATTCATGAGAGACACAGAGGCAGAGACACAGGCAGAGGGAGAAGCAGGCTCCATGCAGGGAGCCTGATGTGGACGCGATCCGGGACTCCGGGATCACACCCTGAGCTGAAGGCAGGCGCTCAACCACTGAGCCACCCAGGCGTCCCACATATGAACACCTTTCTGACACCCCAGGTGTCTCCTCCTGGGCAGCCCTGGAGCTTCTCTTACCATCACTGTTGTATTTTCCTGGAGCCCCAAGACCAGGGCCAGGCCAGCACTCCCATCCCCACCCAGTGCTTCGCTGGCCCACCCTGCATGTCAGGGGCACTTCTCTTAGGGGCAAAGAACCTAACCGGAGCTCAGAGAGAAGTACCTGCCCCCCCATTCACCCCATCACCACCAAAAACAACAGCAGGGGGTTCCACTGGCTGACAGAGGCTTTAGGGAAATTCTTGCTAGAGATCAGAGGGCTGTCCTCACTGCCAGGCCCTGGCTTAGTTGGTTCATTCCAGCCTACGACGAGGAAAAGATTCCTACCATGAAGTCATGCTTATCAGTCAGAAGGGCTTCCCCACAAGGTCCCTCTGACTTTTGCTCCAGGTAAGGGTGGGTAATAATCCACTCTGCCCACACTGGTTTTTCCTAGCCTCTGCTGGTGATGTTTCCATCGTGTTTCAGAAGACCAAGCAGGGCAGAGCCTGCCGCCTAGTCCGGGAAAGGGTGAACACCCCTTTTGGGCCATGTCTGGTCCACGATTCTGGGGGTGGTGCAGCCACCAGACCCCAACCCCACAACTGAAGTTTTTGAAAGGGCAGACAGCCATCTCCGGTGGTTTTCCCCATCCAGAGACAAGATGGATAGGCATCCTCTGTTCTCAGAAACGTCAGCAGGGAGCAAGCTTGCACGATTTCTTCAAACATACAGGCAGGGCTAAAACCTAATTCAGGACACCCGATAGTTTCTAGGTCCCGTCCCTGATCATGACCTATCATTTATCTTGCGGAGCTGGGACAACCCTGGGCTGGCAGCCCATGTTCCAGAAACATGGGTGTAGATTTACAAGCACATCTTTTATCCAGATAATGGAAGGCTGGGCTCAGAGCAAACAGACAAGCAATCTTCCCTCACTCCACTCCCTACCCCAGCAGCAAGGACTAGGGTTTCCAAGAGCCTCCCTCCTGGCAACCCAAGCATTATCCCCATTTTGAGGAAGAGGAAACTGAGGCTCAGAAACTCATACAGACGGGGGCTTACTCTGTGCCAGTTGCTTAATACCTAAACATGACTCCCTTCAGTTCTCTCAACTGCTGTGCAGAGTGACAATCAGCGGTGTGTTACAGCCGAAAACAAGTGTTCAAAGAAGGAACCTGCTTGCCCGGCGCCACAGCCACCAAGGGCTGGCTCTGGGATTGAGCGTCAGCTGAGTCTGGCTCAAGAGCCCATGGAGGGGTCTCTGCCCTGTGGCCAGTCCTTCTCTGCTGCTGCCTTGGACCCAGCCCAAACTGATATTTCCATCCCTCTGGACAGGCCCAAGGGTGAAGAAGATACTGGAGACTGAATTCTCCCTCTTCCCCACCGCCCTAGGGCACCCCCCCAGCAAAGCAAGTGATGCTGGGAAAACAAAAGGGACAAGATTCCTGCCTTTTCGGAGGTCCTGCTGCAAACGCAGGAAAAAGGGGTGGAGGGGTGGGGGACACAGTAAGGTGAGGATTTTGAAGCCAGAGTTTCAAAGATTTTAGGGCACAGACTGTTGGCGTTTTTTGTTGAAGAGCCGATGGATCTTTTGGGAAGTTCCTGTAAGTAATAAAACCATTTGCCCGGGAGTCTCCCAGAAAAGTACAGGGATTCTTCATTTCATTGCGCTTTGCTTTATTGCACTCTGCAGATACTGTGGGTTTGGAGTTGGTTTGGTTTTGTTTCTTTCTTTCTTTCTTTTTTTTTTTTTTTTTGGTTTTGTTTCTTTCTTCTTTTTTTTTTAAGAAATTGAAGGTTTGTGGCAACCCTATGTTGAGCAAGCCTGTCAGCCCCACTTTTCCAATAGCATTTGCTCACTTTGTGTCTCTGCTGCATTTTGGTAATCCTCACAATATTTCAAACCTTTTTATTATTATTATATTTGTTATGGTGATCTGCGCTCAGTGATGATGACTCAGTGGAAGCTGGCATGATGGTTAGCATTATATAGAAATAAAGCAGTTTTAAATAAGGGTATGTGCCCTATTTTCTTTTTTTTTTTTTAAAGATTTTATTTATTTATTCATGAGAGACAGAGAGAGAGAGAGAGTCAGAGACACAGGCAGAGGGAGAAGCAGGCTCCATGCAGGGATCTCGATGCAGGACTTGATCCCAGGACTCCAGGATCACACCCCCGGCTAAGGCAGGCACCAAACCGCTGAGCCACCCAGGCGCCCCTGTGCCCTATTTTCTAGAAGTACTGCTCTCACACACTTATCAGATTACAGTGCAGTAGTAAACATAACTTTTACACCTGCTGGGAAACCAAAAAAATTCATTTGAGCCGTTTTATTGTAATACTCCCTTTATCACCATGGTTGAGAATGGAACCCGCAACATCTCCAAGGGATGGCTGCCCAGAGATGCTACAGAACAAAGGAGAATGGTGTGCTAGTTTCTCATAGCGACTGTAAAAAATTACCACACATGTCATGGCTTTAAACAACAGTATTTTACAGTTCTGGAGACCAGCAGTCCCAAACCAATTTTAGTGAGCCAAAACATCAAGGTATCCCAAGGCTGATTCCTTCTGGAAGCTTTCAGGGGAAATTTGTTTCCTGGTCTTTTCCAGTTTCTATAGGTCGCCTGCATCCTTTGGGTCATGGCCTGCCCCCTTTATCTTAGAAGTTAGCAGTATGGCATTCTTCTCTCCGCTCTGACCTCAGTTTCTGTCTTTTCATCTGTTCTCTCGACTGCCTCTCTCTCTCTCGGAGGACTCTTGTGATTTTTTTATTTTATTTTATTTATTTATGAGAGACAGAGAGAGAAGTAGAGACACAGACAGAGGGCGAAGCAGGCTCCATGCAGGGAGCCTGACGTGGGACTTGATCCCCGGACTCCAGGATCATGACCTGGACTGAAGTTGGCGCTAAACCGCTGAGCCATCCGGGCTGCCCAGGACTCTTGTGATTGAATTGAATTCACCCACGTCTCGAGATCCTAACATAATCCCATCTGCAAAGTCCCTGTTGTCATGTATGGGAACATAGTCACAGATTCCAGGGACTGTAGACATCTTTGGGGTGCCATTAGGCAACGCACTACAAAAAGGCAAAGTCACATCAAGGTATCTATGGCTGTGGTTCAAATGTCCAGGCTGAGAGTGGGGACAGATGGCTCAGTTCTCATGCCCACCACCTGCCCTGACCCTCTGGGAAGCACACACAGATCAGCAACAACTGCCACCTGGGGAGCTCCTGCCAGATGTCCAGCTTTGTCACACCCCCAGAAGGCAGGCACTGCTATACACCCCCATTTTACAGATGAGGAAACAGAAAATCTTTAAGATTTGGCCCCCCGGAGAGGGTAGTCTGGGGGCGGAGCCTGGATCGGGGCCACCTCTCAGCCCTCTGCTTCTCCCAGCATCTGGGGACAGAAGCTGCCTCTGCCTTGAGAGTGGGCGGGGGCTGAGTGCAGACAAGCCTCCTCCCGGTTCTCCCCGCCTCCTCCACCTCCCCACCTCCTGGAGACTGAGCCACACGCCTGCTGCTCCGCCGTCTCTCCCAGAGCTCCCGCCTGCGCATCGACATGCCTCCCCCTGTCCTGGCGCTGGTGAGTGGCCAGGCGCTCCCAGCCTTCCTGCTCTGCAGCACACTGCTGGTCATCAAGATGTACGTGGTGGCTGTCATCACCGGCCAAGTGAGGCTTCGGAAGAAGGTATGCCGCCCCGGAGTCCCGAGCCCCACCTCCCCACGTGGAGGCTCTCTGGCTGCCCTGCTGGGAAGGTGTGGGGATGGGGAGCTTGGCCACCGTGTGTTCAGGGCCAGGGTGTGAGGGCCGGGGGGACCCAGGTGCCTCTTCCAGTCCTGTGAGATGGCCGGGCCCACACCTTCTTGTCCTCTGTTCCAAGGAGCATTTACTCACTGCTGTGCCACCAGGTAAGTACTGGCATGGTGAGTGCTGCTGTGTCTCATAGAGAAGCAGGTCCCTGAGTGTGGAGTGAGACAGGACGAAGCCTCCATCCAACCTGGAAGCTTCTCAGCACAGGAGATCTGATATTTGGTTATTTGGGTGGAGTGGGAACTAATGACACAGGAGCTGAGAAACCTTTCTTTAAAAGTGGAAATTCCCAACTCAGTGGCAAGGCTGCGTACAAAGCCACCGCAGCCTCCAGAGGCCGGGTCTCGCCAGGCTCCGTTGGAATTTTTTTCTTTTTAAAAAGATTTTATCTATTTATTTGAGAGAGAAAGAGAGAGCACGAGCCGAGGGAGGGGCAGAGGGAGAAGCAGACTCCCTGCTGAGCAGGGAGCCAGCCCAGGGCTCCAGCCCAGGATCCTAGGATCATGACCTGAGTCAAGTCAGATGCTTAGCCCTCAACTGACTGATCCACCCAGGCACCCCTCCACTGGAATTTTCAAGGAGGAATTTCTCCCACTAATCCAAATCCCAGAGCCAAAACAATAAAGAGGTTGAGATTTGAGCCGGGGTGAGCCGGTGGGCGGGACGACCCATTCAGAACAACTCGGCTCGCATTGGACAGCCCGAGCCCAAGAAGTTTCAGGCCAAGCTGGCCAGCAGTCCCATTATTCAATAGAGGAATCGTTTCCAGAAGCTGTGCCCCTTTGTCCAGTTCAAAAGCAAAGCAAGGCTAGCTAGCTCTGGGGGGTGGACACCGGGGAGCCCGGATCTTACTGGGAAGTCAGACTCAGCCCATGGCACAGGTGCAGGCAGGGTTCAAGGCAGAGCAGCTCCGTGGGGGAAATTATGCCCAGAGGCAGAGGCACAGGCACAAGGATGGCCTCTGCCCTCCCCCTGCCTTGATCCATCCTGGGTGTGGGATACAGGCACCCACCAGGCACCCAGCAGGGACAGCTGCATTCACCCATTGAGTCCTTCCTTGGAGCTGAGTGTTTAATCCACACCCTGATTCTGGGGGAGGAGGGGGGGAAATTACTTCACCTTGTTTTCAGGTGAGGACCCTGGGCTGAGAGGAGACTCTACCTGTGGAGGCCACAGAGCAGAGGTTGAAGTAGGGGTGGGGGGCAGTGTCTGGCTCCATAAACTTGGGGGCATAGAGTTCTCAGCACAAGCTGCAGGGGCCAAGAGCTTCCTTTTCATTGTGAATTCAGGGATTGTAAGGGACGACTTGAGACTGCCTTTCCCCAGTGTCCTGGGGAGGAGCAGAGAGAAACCTTCCCAGCCCCTAGGCTGTCCCCTGAGGCTCCTTACTATCTGAGAACTTCCCTCCCGTTTCTGCTAAGGAGTCACCCTGCAGGGAGATGATGGATGTGGGCCTCTGGCTCCTCCGCCCACCAGTTTGGACTGAGGGCGGGAGCTCAGTTTCCTCATCTGGAAACAGGGTAGTCATGGTAGAGCCAGAAGTCAGCACCTGGCACACAACAAATGCTCCACCAAAGTTCTCATGACTTATTAACAACTGGAATTCAGGGACACCCGGGTGGCTCAGTGGTTGAGCATCTGCCTTCAGCTCAGGTCGTGATCCCGGAGTCCCGGGATCCAGTCCCGCGTCCAGTTCCTTGCCTGAAGCCTGCTTCTCCCTCTGCCTGTCTCTGCCTCTCTCTGTGTGTCTCTCATGAATAAATAAATAAAATCTTAAGACAACAACAACAACAAAAACTGGAATTCAGTTGAAGGCAGCAGCCACAGCTCACTCAGGGGGGTACACTGAGGCCAGCCAGCCTCTCTACACCCCCGGCCCAGTTAGAGGGAGCTCTCCAGCTTCTGACAGCAGGGGCTTGGATTCCAGTCCTGCCTTTAGGAGTGAGCAACCCCAGAACCCTGAACTTCAAAAGCAGGTCCCTGCTAAACGCTAGGATCCTTGGAAGGAAACCATGGCTGGATGGAGCCATCCAAATTGGCGAGTCCCTGACCAAAAGGCCAGTGGAGAGGACTTCTGGGTGTGGGGGTTCGGATCCTGGCCATGACAGGCCTCAGGCATGGGCCCGTTCAGCTCTGGGGTGGGGCAGGGGCAGCCCCACCGGGTGGGACAGATCAGCGCCTTGGGGACAGAGGTCACCAGGGCTCCAGAGTCCGAGGCAGCAGGATTTGCCCTGTTGGATGGGTGCTTGAGAAAGCCTGCTGCTGAGATTCGGGGTGGCTGTGGAGTTGGGGGGCTGGCCTGCCAGAGGCACGTGGGTGCGGGGTGTGGGCCTCCAACGACTTAAGTTTCACCTTAAGTCCCTCCTGCCCACAGACCATTCATGGAACCCCCGCCTAGTGCCAAGCGTCGTGCAAAGGCCTCTCCAGTTCTCTCCTTTACTCTTCACATAGGAAAGGACCTCCATTGAATCCAGAGTTCACAGATGAGGGAGCTGAAGCTCAGGCGGTTGAGCACCTGATTCTTGATTTTTGGCTCAGGTCATGACCTCAGGGTCATGAGATGGAGCCCCATGTTGGGCTCTGTGCTCACGGGGGAGTCTGCTTGGGATCCTCTCCCTCTCCCCCGCCCCATCTCTCCTCCCATCTCTTTCCCCCCTCACCCTACGCCCCCAGCCCCCATGCATACACACATATATGAACTCTCTCTCTCTCTCAAATGAATGAATCTTTAAAACAAATGTGCAGCTAGTCAGTAAAGAACTGGGGTTCCCTGCCCTTGACTATCAAACACTCTCATTGCTGTTACTTCAAAGTCCACATTTTTAAGAGTGCCTCCAGGACCCCAGCAACTTCATCTTGGGCCTTGCTCTCTATACTCCAGCCACACTGGTTTTCTGTCCTTCACACATGTCTATCTTCTGACCCTAGGGCCTTTGTATGTGCTATTCTGTATATCTTCAATGCTATTTCTCCAACCCTGCCTTCATCTGGTTAATGTTGGATCCTTCAAAGCTTGGCCACAGAAGTCTTCTCTGACCCCCAGACGTGGTCAGGTCTCCTGTGAACATCCTCAAGGCCAAACTTGTCTTCTCTCTTTGTTTTTTTTTTTTTTTTTTTTTTAATTTATGATAGTCACAGAGAGAGAGAGAGAGAGAGGCAGAGACACAGGCAGAGGGAGAAACAGGCTCCATGCACCGGGAGCCCGATGTGGGATTCGATCCCGGGTCTCCAGGATCGCGCCCTGGGCCAAAGGCAGGCACCAAACTGCTGCGCCACCCAGGGATCCCTTTTTTTTTTTTAAAGGTCTTCTCTTTTTGAACACTCACCACCTGGTCTTCCCCGGTTCATAGGCAATTTCCCAATACACGGAGGCCTCCAGTGTTCATAGGCAATTTCCCAAGAGCAGGGGCAGGAGGGCCTTTGCTTTAGTCTGTTCTGGCTGCTATAACAGCAGACCGTGGACGGCGGGGGCTTACAAACAGATTTATTTCTCATGGTCCCAGAGTCTGGGAAGTCTGAGTCCAAGGTCCCAGCAGATTTGGAGTCTGGTTGAGGGCTCCCTTCTGGGTTCACAGGATGGCCATCTTCTCACTGTGTCCTCCAGTGGCAGAGGGGCAAGGGAGCTTTCGGGGGGGTGGGGATGTCTCTTAATGGGCACTGAACCCATCTGCGAGGGCTCTACCCCCAAGGCCCAATCACCCCACCTCCTTGGAGTTTACCTTTCAACATATGAATTTGCGGAGCATATGCATTCAGTCCACAGCAGCCTCGTTCATGACAAGTGCCAGCACCTGGAGCTCAAACAGTAATTCTTGGCTGATACGTTCCAGGCTTTTGCCAACCCTGAGGACGCCCTGAGACACGGAGGCCTCCAGTATTGCCGGAGTGACCAGGATGTGGATCGCTGCCTCAGGCAAGTACTGATGGGGCTCCATCTGGCCTGTTCTGGGCCGTGGGGCTGGGGACACCCAGAGGACCCAGGTCTTCTGCCTTCCTGAGCCCCTCAGACAGTGCTGATTTACTCATGGATTTAATAACTAATTAATTGTGGAAAAGTAATACATGCTCATGACTCAGGAGCCCAGAGTTGGAGAAGGATGCTCAGTGAGAACTCAGTCCCCACCTCCCCTCTGACCTCCAGGCCCCACCCAGCTCTACCCTCTGGGGGGCAAACACAGGGCGTCTCTGCATCTTCTCAGGGACTCATTCTGCTTCCTTTTTACCCCCAAAGGGTAACCTTCACCCACTGGTCCATTCACAGGGGGTGTTCCCCATCAGCTCACAGCAGGGTCTCACCTACTGGGTCAGCGCTGTCAGACTTAGGCCATTACCCTGCCGAAGGGATGGTTCTTAGCTGTCTGGCCTGTTCCCCTCCAATGGGCATTAAGGCCGTTCTCAGGCTTTCTCTGTGGTGAAAGTCGATTTGTGCACCATTCAGCAATATTTCTTCCCGCTTAAATGCATCCTGCGGTTTTGTTCACACATACACACTAAGGCAGTGCGAGGGCTTTTGAGGCACTGTTCATAACAGAGCAAGTGTTTGGCAGTTTGCTGCAGTTCATACCAGTGGGCTAGAGAGTGAGGCGGCAGCGTTTCCAGGGGAGAGGGACCAGCATCGGAGCTGGGGGGAGAAGTGGGAGGCTGGGAGGCTGTCCAGGAGGGAGGCAGGAGGCGAACAGTCTGATAATTCTCAGTGTATTCCCATGCATCACGGGCAGATGGGTGGGATGCTGTGCTATGAATAATAGAGATTCTTTTATTGAAAGAGAGTGGGGTGTGTTTTTTTTTTCTTTGCGTTTTCTTGGCCATTGAAAATAATATACATACCTGTGGTTGTTAAACATTACAGAAATGTGTAAAGTAAATGTGGGAAGTAAAATTCTTTGCTGTTCCACCCTTTTTCTTTTTTTTTTAAAGATTTTATTTATTTGAGAGAGAGAGAGCACGAGCAGAGCCAGGGGCAGGGGGAGAGGCAGACCCTGTGCTTAGAAGGGAGCCTGATGCGGGGCTTGATCTCAGGACCCTGGAATCTGAGTTGAAGGCAGACACTAAACTAACTGAGCTATCCAGGCGCCTCGTGTTCCATCCTTTCTAATAAAACTCCAGTGTGTAGTTCTTCATATGAGGTTCATCCATCCATCCATCCATTCGTCCATCCGTCCATCCAACGTGCAATGAGCACTTAATGCAAGGCACTGTGCTAAGTGCTGGTTGTACATTAGTGACCAAAGCCTTACCCCTACATGAAGCCATACTGGTGACCCTTATCTCACCCTCGCCCTGGTTGGCTTGACTCTCCTGGGCAGTGGAGAAAGGCATGAGTTGAGGCAGCAGGCTGCCTACTGTGGGGTACACCCAGCTTCTCCCAGGGTTCGCGGATTCTGTGCAGCAAGCTTACTTGTGGCACAGAGCGGTTACAGGAACTTACAGGACCTTTAGTTTCTTTTTAGCGACTGTAACCAACAGACCCACATGGTGCCCAGATGTTTCCACCCACCCAATGCAATTTTTCCTTCTGATCCAAATGACCCACTCTCCATAAGAGTGATGCTCAAATGGCTGGAATTTCAATTCAGCACTTTTCGAGGACCTCTTATCAAATAACATTTTATATCCTTTCGGCAAGTGTCTATTGGTGGGGGGAACCTGCTGCACAGGTATTGGGGACTCATCAGCCCAGACCTGGAGGTTCCTGGTCCCCTGGCAGTCCCCTGGCACTCCTCCTCCTCCCCCTCCTCCTGACTTCACATAACATCATGGCACCTCCAAGGTGCAGAGCTCAGAACATCACACATCCCATCATCCACTGCCGGAGAAGCTGGAACCTGAGGAGGACTTGCCCTAGAAGCAAGCTGGTTAAATATTAGCCCAGAGTGTGTGATGCAGTCCATTCTTCTTCTGCACAGACAGGAAAGCCCTTAGGCCTTGGTCTTTGGAGGATAAATTTGCCTTGCAGATTAGCAACACCGCTGGAGCAGAAACTCTGGGAGAAGTCAGAACCAGGTTTCAAGGGAAACGATGAAATCCAGCATCTTCCATGATCGCTCTCTGAGTTCCCTGGTGACATGGATTCAGGCCAAATCCTGAGCCTAGGTGTATGAAAGTGCAGTGAGGAAGTACCTGAGTGGCCCCAAAGAAGGAAGACACACACCTGACTCATGCTTTGCAAAGTTTCCACCTAAATTTGGAGCGTGCAGCCTTAATCCTTAATCTGACTGAACCAGTTTGTCAGGAGATTGGGCCCTAAACCACAACCCTAGAAGGCCCCTAGACATCATCCATCCAGCAGGTTCATTTTGTGGATGGTGACCTGAGGCCCAGGAACAGACTGCAGGCTCCTGCCAGGCCTTCCTTTCTCCTGCTCCCTAAGGGACTTTCATTCACCTGGCCAAGGCGCCCCGGGGGCGGGGGGGGGGGGGGGGGGAGGGGGGAGGCCGGCAAGGGTGGAATGAGCCTTAACAGTCACGTCCAGGACAAGGCTGGCAAGGGCAACAAGGGGGATGAGGAGGATGAGGAGGATGGCAAGTTAATCAGGCACACAGCCCCCTGGGGGCAGCAGTGTTCCAAGCACTTCGTAGACATGTCCCCAGGAGGGGCTGGCCCAGGCCGTCTGACCCCTTGGCTCTGCAGGAATGAGACTTTAGGGACACCTGGGTGGCTCAGAGGTTGAGCGTCTGCCTTTGGCCCAGGGCGTGATCCTGGAGTCCCCGGATCGGATCAAGTCCCACATCAGGCTCCCGCATGGAGCCTGCTTCTCCCTCTGCCTGTGTCTCTGCCTCTCTCTCTCTGTGTCTCTCACGGATGGATGGAAAAAATCTTTAAAAAAATAAAATAAAAAGGAATGAGACTGTACTCTACTTGTTACCTGCCTTTGAGATTGAGCAACCGTGAGGCCTGCATTTAACCGCATGGCTGTGTGGGCGGCAGGGGGACCGGGGAAGAGGACAGACCGCAGTGGCCCCTGCCAGCTGCCTGGGGGTACCCGCAGGTCTCCCTCTCTCCACCCGTCACCTGCACCCCTGCAGCGGGTGTGTTGCAACATCTGGAGAGGGGGAGAGGCGGCCTGGTGCTGCGGGAGGCCCAGCAAGTCCAGTCTAGCAGGGACTGGCTTTGGGTGACTTTTACGTTAAAAAGTGGTTATTATTGGAATGACACGTTTTGCTGAGGCGTCTCTCCTGTACGTGACTCCCTCCATGTCTGCCAGTGTATATCCAGGCCCCCAGGGAAGGGAAGTATTTTCTTGCCTCACTTTTGGTTTCCCCACAGCCTCCTGCCCTTGGCACCACTTGTGGCTTCGTGGGGGCCTCCGTCTGTGGTTGGAGACCTACCCGAGGGAGGAGGGACGTGTGTGCCAGCCTGGGACACTGAGAGTCAGAGCCTCAGGGCTATCTCAGCCTCATGGCCACCTCTCCTCCCTCACTGGTGACCCTTGCGCCCTTGGGTCCCCGGAGCTAGGAGGTGGGCTCAGCACCACTGCTTGGTTTTCTGCGAGGGGGGTGGGGGGTGGGCGGGGGATATTCATTTCCTGGCCTCTCTGTTCTGCCCTGAAGAGTGGGGATGCCCCTCACCTGCCATGAACCTGGCTCATCTTACCCTCCTCTCCACCCTGCTCCCCCTCATCTGCTCTTTGGAGTTTGGCCCATGTTTCTCTCTCTCTCTCTCTCTCTCTCTCTCTTTTTAGATTTTATTTATTTATTCAAGAGACACAGGCAGAGGGAGAAGCAGGCTCCATGCAGGGAGCCCGATGTGGCACTTGATCCCGGGACCCTGGGATCATGCCCTGAGCTGAAGGCAGACACTCAACCGCTGAGCCACCCAGGGGTCCTTGGCCCATGACTCTCTTAACAGCGTTCTAAAAACTGACTCACTGTCTTAGAACAGGTTTTCCAAAAGTGTCTCTAATAGTGTATTGGGGTATGCCGGGGTACAAAGCCCCATTTCCTTCAGGAAGAGCCGTTTTAGGGGAGCTCCTGCTGTCCCCTCCCCCAGTCAGACCACACAAGTAAGGTAAGGGACCTGCTTGCCCAGGGAGCTGGGGTGGCCCCCGGCCTAGCCTCCCCGTCTAGTTCTTTCCTGTGGCCAGGGCAGGGACGGGCAAGCAGCAGCCTTCCCCCGAGCTGGGCGAGATGTGCCCTGCTGCAGACTTGCTCTCCCCGGGGCCGGGTCCCACAGTGGAGACTCAGGAGAAACTAGGGCTCCTGTAGACTCCAAGACAGGACAGACGCCAACTATGTCCTGAGTCTGACCTGAGGAAGATCCAGACCCCCTGGGATTATGGAAGCTTCTATATAGTACCCAGGCTCCAGTACCCCACTCACAAGACCTCTCTCCTGCCCTCATCCTGCCTTGCTCCCTCTCATTCCACCACTCTCCAGACGCTTGGGTCACTGTGTGCCCTGAACAGCTTATGCTCATCCCCACCTCGAGGCCTTTGTGCTTGCCAATCTCATTCCCTGGAAGTTCTTCCCTTGTCGGGGCAACCTGTGGATGACTCCTTATCCAGGCTTTAGGGCAAATGTCTTGCTTGGACCACACCTACCGCAGTCTTGGGGCTGAGACCCCAGCAGCATTGGGCTGCCTCTGAGGAATGCCTCCTCCTGCCCTGCCCTGCCCTGCCCGGCCCAGGTCAGCCCTTGCCCCAGGCTCTCCTTGCAAGTGGGAGGGAAGGCCCAGGTCAGCCCTTGCCCCAGGCTCTCCTTGCAAGTGGGAGGGAAGGACTCTGCAGCAGGCCCAGCACCTGGGAGCTGTGGGGCTGGGCCTGGCCTGCTGGCACCGTATTGGTGAAATGCCTTCCAGCTGGAAGGACCTGAAGAAAGTGCTCTGGTTCCAGCAGAGTCCCCAGGCCTCAGTACACATGGCCTGTCCTTGGGGGAGGTCACAGCCCCGGAGCCCACTTCTTGTTTATCCTCCAACGAACCATCTATGGCCTCAATCGCTGGCTCAGCCTCTAATTTATGGGACTTGACCTTCCCCACCTCTTCCCAAGGAAACTGCCTATTAGCAGGAGTCATGGAAAATGTGAACCTAACTCTTTGCAGAAGTGGATGAGTTTTCTTTCTTGGTCATTTATTTATGGCGGGGTTATGCACAGCCCTCCCACTCCGCCCCCCACCCTGCACCCCCCACCACCACACATACTCACACGCTTGATCATTTTAAACAAAATTAAAACAACAACAACAACAACAACAGGGATAGCATGATGAAAGGAAGAGCTTCACCAACGACCAGCGGTGGGTCAGCTCCAGCGAGTGGAAGTAGCTCTGTTATGGTCCCCGAAAGGGGAAGGAGGGTTTGCTGGTATTCAGGGGCAGAATAGAACAATCAGGCAAGTGTTTCAGATGCATGCTCTTAGGCTCTAGCCCATGCCACTCAGGAGTGCCCAGGCACCTGCATTCAGGAGGGTGGCCTCAGAGAAGCCCTGCCTGGCGGTAAAGGGCACAGGCTCGAGTCGGACTCCACCCAGCTCTCAAACCCTCAGAGCCCCACTTTTCCCACCTGGTGTCCAAGGCCAGAGGGGAAGACGGTGGGGAGTGGGGGGGGGGGGCAAGTCCTGGAGAGCTTCCTAAGGAAATAAGGAAACCCCAGCCTGCTGCCTGTCCTGGCTCCTAGCCTGTAAGCGGGGCTTCATCCCTCAGCTGTGGCAGGTGCCAGCTTGGAGCTGCTGTCCCTCCTGCCTCCGTGGTATCTCTTTGTCCTGGCCGTGAAAGGACTTGGCATGTTGAGATGATCCCGGTGGTGCGAGGCCTCTCAGGGCAGGGGGCTGCAGCCCCCATGATGTTATCAATGCCGACACCTGACTGACCATGTGCTCTTGCCTTCCCAGAGCCCACCGGAATGACATGGAGACCATCTACCCCTTCCTGTTCCTGGGCTTCGTTTACTCCTTCCTGGGGCCTGACCCTTTCATCGCCCAGATGCACTTCCTCGTCTTCTTCCTGGGCCGCATGGTGCACACCGTGGCCTACCTGGGGAAGCTGCGGGCACCCACCCGCTCCCTGGCCTACACCGTGGCCCAGCTCCCCTGTGCCTCCATGGCCCTGCAGATCGTCTGGGAAGCAGCCTGCCACCTGTGACCTGCAGCTGACACCGCCTCGGCCACCAGACCACTGGCCATGAGCCGCTGTGACTGTACCTGGGGGACTGGGCATCCCTTCAAGATTGTGATAGGCTCCCAGGACCTGGCTTCTTGGCAGCGTGCTGAACACAGGATCCCGGGCACCGCAGGCCTGCGTGTGTTGGCATGAACGTATGCACATGTATGTGTGCGTGCTCCTTGGATTTCCGGGTGAAGTGGCTGATTGGACCACGTAGAGATGTCAGGATTGCTAGAAAATCCTTCCACTCAAATACCAGAGCATTAAAAACCACATTCTTTCTTTGTTGCTAAGAATCGGAGGAGACTCAGTCCAGGTTCCTAAACCAGACGACCATCCAGATCCAGGGCTATGATAAATGCAAATGTCTAAGAGCCACCCCAGAGATTCCAGTTTAGCTAGTTCAGAGCAGGCCCTGGGCATCCACATTTTTACAAAAGCTCCCCCCGTGTCCCACTGATGGCCAGGCCTGGGAGCCACTGCTGCCAGGTCCCTCCAGAAGCAGGGCCCAGGATAGGGTGGTGGGAGTTTAGCAAGGTGAAGGTAGGGTTATGTTCCTCTGTGTCTGGTTGACCCCCCTTCGGCTCAGTCCTCATCCTTCCCGGGATCATCTTCTAGGTGCAGATGCCCATAGGAGGGGCCCCCAGTACAGTTGGCTTCTCTTTCCGAGGAGTCAGTGTCCCCTAAAGGCTTGTCAAGCTAGGACATTGGGCCTTGAAACACTAACAACCTAAAGGAAATTTCCAGCTCCTTTAGTAACTACAAGGTTTGAAAACCCACAAATGAGCACCCCCGTGGGGAGTCTGTGAGTGTGTCTCCCATACTCTTGTTCTGAGATATATGTGGCTTTCGTCATTAAAAGGAGTCTGTCCAGCTCGGCCCACCACCGTAGGACATCCCGGCTGCCTGTTCCTGGGGTCCACCCCCCAAGTTGGTAATTTTCGCTGGATAGTTTTGTTGGTATGTGTGTGGGGGCCAAACTGACAGGACACCGTCTCTGGCAAACACACAAACACACCCTGACTGGGTGTGTTGAGCTGTGCAGCAATAAGCTGCTCTGACACCTGACCCCTCCTGCCTCCTGTGAGTAAAATGGTCTATCAACTCAGTTTTCACAGATGAGGACACTGAGGGGCGGACCTGAAGCACAGGGCCAGCCGTGGATCCAGCCTGTTGGGCTCCCACGCCCTGCTGTGGCTGCTGTCCCCCATGGCCTCCGTCCCCCTACTTTCCTCCCCAGGGCTGCCCCCTTTCCCCAGGATCTGGGAAGCCCCCGGGTGTGTCTCCCCACAGGCTGCAGCCCCTGGACTGCCCTGGTGGGTTGATGGGCCTGCTGGGTGGGGGCCTCATGGGGGCTCAGGGGACCCTGAGCCACTAGCCCCGCGCTCCAAGCTCCGCGCTCCGAGCCGAGCCAGGAATGGATGACACTCCCCCCTGGTGGCGAGACGGGCCTCTAGTCTCCACTGCTGCTGCGGAGCCTGCTGTTTGCTAAGCCCTGGCTCACTTGATTCTTAAATCCCCCATCCCTGGAGAGGGGCATCTCTGTGTTTTGCTGAGGGAAGGAAGGCTCGAGGGGCGGAGAGCAGTCACGCCCAAGCCCAAGGTCCCTGAGCTGGGATATGGTTTAGGCCAGAGGAGCAGACCTAGGATGTATTTTTATGTTGTAATATTTTCTCTCCTGGGGAAAGGGGCTGAGGGGGCACAGCGCCTAACTCTGGAGCCACCCGGCACCACAGAAACCTTGTGAACATGGGACCGGTGTGAAGGGGTTGGCCCGTGGAGCCCCTGTGCAACACCATTCATCTCTGGAATCTCCCTAGATGTTGGGGGAGGCAGCTGCAATGTGTGTGGGGGCAGCAGGACAACAGACAGTGACAATCCCAAGTGCCAGCACCCTAATGGGGGGAGATGGAGCAGTGGGAGCACCAGGGAAGTGGACGAGAGGTGGAGGGTGGAGGGGTGTGGGGATGGAGGGAAGGTGGGAGGATGAAGGGGAAATGGGAGGTGGGGGCATAGGGAGGTGGAGGGGAGGAAGGGTCCAGGGAGGTGGGGGTGGAAGGGAAAAGAGGAGGTGAGAATGAGGGAAGGTGAGGGGTGGAGGGGAGATGAAGGGGGTGGGGACATGCAGGGAATGGGGCTGAAGGGGTCAGCAGCAGTGGGGCTCCCCTGAGGCTTTGGGGCCATGTTGGGGACATTGGAGGGGGGATCAGCGTAGCTGGGTTTGTGTCCTAAGAGCATCTCTGAGAAAGCTGGCAAAGTGGGGTTGAGAGCCAGGCAGGGGCCCTTGCTCCCTGGGTGCCGCGGACAGTACCCTGCTCGCCCAGGAGAGGCAGGTGTGAGCAGAGAGCAGGGAGGGGCCAGCCCCGAGCGCTGTCAGGGGGCAGAGGGCAGGAGCTGCAGGGTTTTTCAGGGAAACAGATGCCCAGGGGCCTGATCTGCTCCTACCCCCCAGGGGGACGTAGTCCGGGATGGGGGAGGGCTGGGAGCGGTCCCCTGGCAGCAGCTGCCCCCTCCCCCAGGGCTGCACACCCAGGCCCAGGGAAGCCAGCACCTGTTTCCTAGCAGGGGACACAAGCCAGGCAAGGTCCCCAAGACCAGTCCACATCTGCTGACCTGGCCAGAGGCAGCGCACTCGGCCATCCCCGAGGCCACCTCGGGCACAGGGCACAGAGTGCGAGTTGTCCAGCCCTCGTCTCTGCAGTGCACATGCCCACCACCATCCGCCCGGATTTAGCCCCACGCGTTGGGGGTGGTGTGATGTGTGAGTGGTGAGCAAGGACTTTGGGCCCCAGCCCGGGCCTGGAAAGCTGAGCTGCCCCTGGCTGGGATGCAGGGCCTGGGGGCATCTTCTTGTGGTCCCCAAGTAAGCCGGAAAGGCCAGAGCCAGGCTGGGGTGTCACACACACCCCAGGGTCAGGGTGCTGGGCTGCAAGTTGGGACCTTCCCCTCAAAATGTTGCCTACTTTGTCTGATGCTATAGAACCTTTACCTCCCACCACCTGTCTCCAGTACACACACCCTCCACGGAGGAAGCCTGGGACAGGTGATGGCTGATGGTCTCTGTCCCATGATGGGCCCCCCCAGGAGCTCCTGGGGCTCCCTCCTCCAATGGATTTCTTGGCTCAAGGCTTCCAAGAGCTTCCCTGGTGTGAGAGGGACTTAGAGGAATAGGCAAGTGTTGAAAGGGCAAAGAATCCTGATTTCACAGAAAGACTGACTTCTGCTCCCGAGTGGGCTGGGCCTCGGGCAGTCGCGGAACAGGGCGTGTCTGTCTGGCAGGTGGAATCCAGCCAGGCTTCCCAGGACAGCTGTCCTTTGAACTGGAACCCAAAAAAGGGGTGGGTTGTTTTTGTTTTTTAAACTGTACGAGTAAGGGTCAACGTCGAAGGTTTAGAAACTACAGAAAAGCTCAGAGAAGAAAATAAACACCTTCCATACTCTCAGCACACAGAGGCCATCCTGGGTCACCTTCCAGGTTTGTGCCCCTTGCCATGAGGGCCTGGGTCATTGTAGCGGCTCCCCATCGGGATTCCCAGCCTGTCAGCATCCCCTCGGCCCCACCCCACCGTGCACTCCCCACGTTGAGCCAGACGCTTCGCCTGCGTGCTGAGCCTTGGTGGCTTCCAGCAGCCTCCTCCCCGGGAGGCTGGCATCTTCTTCATCTTCTCGATTGTTGGTCTTTCCCTCTAGACTGTGTGCCTCTGGGAGTCAGGGGTTTGGGTCCTACGGTACCCGTGTCCCCAGGTCTTGGAAGAGCACCTGGCTCCTAGGATGTCTCTCAAAGTGAAGGAGTGGTGTGCAAAATGTGTGTGTGTGTGTTGTGTGTGCCTATGCGCTTGTGTAGGTATAATATGGAGATACGGATTTAGGGGCGCTTTTACCCCAGCGTGTGATTCCACGACAAAAAGTGTTTGTCATAGGTTTCTCAGCGCTGGGGAGACGGTGTGTCACAGATGTGGGTGGCATCTGTGGCTCACAAGCTTGCAGCTATAGGTCAGATTGGCTCTTCTGTCATCGTTTGAGATCCTCCCTAACGGCACCTCTGCGTTTCCTCCCTGGGCTTTTGATGGTCGGTAACGTGAATTTTAACAGCTCCCTGATATTCCAATATCCTGGGTAACCTCATCTTTTCTTTAATTTGCCCTTATTGTTGGAGAAATTAAGGATGGCTCAGTGGTTAAGCATCTGCCTTTGGCTCAGGGCGTGATCCTGGAGTCCCAGGATCGAGTCCCACATCGGGTTCCCTATAGGGAGCCTGTTTCTCCCTCTGCCCGTGTCTCTGTGTCTCTCATGAATAAATAAATAAAAATTTTTAAAAAGAGAAATTAATTTTCCAGGATGCGTCAGCATTAGCAATGCTTTCACGAGCATCTTTGCACAGAGATTTCTGTGCAGGTCCGTTTCTTGAAGGTCCGTTTCTAGAAGTAGAATTACTGAGAGTTACTTAGTAAAATTCTAGAAGTGGAATTACTGAGCACATTTTTAGTGTTTGTGGTATATGTTGTCCTCCAAAAAGATGGTTCCAATTTGGATGGGATTTTTAAAAGAGTTTTGTCAAGTTTTAGTACCCAAGTAGGGAAATTTACAAGTGTATATATAAGGAATGGAGACCACCCACAATCCCATGTCCCCAAGAAAATCATTGTGCATATTATGGCTTATTACTTTCCAGATTTTTTTACTATGCATATTGTATATATGCATATTGTATGTAATGGGCATGGTATGTATTTTGTATCTGTGCATATTAAATACATATAATATGCATATAATAGTTATATGTATTTAATACGCATATATTTATATACACTCTATATTAGTGTGTGTGTACATATATATGTCTCCAAAGAGATTGTGAGGTATGCCATGGTTCTTTACCTCTGCTCCTTGGGGGCCCGCCAAGTGCCACCCCCGGGACAAGGCTTGCTCCCCTCAGCACCTGTGCCAGCCAAGAAAACTTTGAATAACTTCACTTCTTAAAGTGTGAATTATGAAAATAATAGGGTTTTTCTTCCCATTTCCAAATACAAAATTATAACACTGAATTATTCTTTTTTCAAACTACACAGAACTCCCCAGACACGCAGAGGTATCTGCTGACTGTCTAGAATTTGACTTTGTTTTTAAAAAAGTCGACCCTCTTTTGTAACCCCTGTTGGAAGGCATACTCACGGCCATAGGGGAAATGGCCTGAGGAAGGAGCATGGCAGGGAAGAGGGACTGTCTGGAGGGTCTGGGGTGGGGGACAAGGTGAGGGCTGAGGCTGGACAGGGAGAGCAGAGCCAGATGGTGGAGCCTCAAACACCTGACCTGGGTGATGGAACATTGCTGAGAGAGCCCTAGGGAGACACAGGAGGCTTTGGACAGCAGAGGCACATGATCAAAGCCGGGTTTTAGGGTAAGAAATCTGTCAGCTTGTGCTGAATGGCCTGAAAGGAGATAAGACAGGAGGCTCTCCCTGTGTCTTGGCAGATAGTTTGAGCACAGGCTTCGTGTCTCCTCTGTAGTGGGTCTGGGGTTGTTGGGTGTGCCACGGGCAGAGGAAGGAAGGCCAAGCGCAGGTGGACGTCCAAGCTCCATCTCCACCTGAATTCATTTTTTATGCTGCTTAACAAGCTGCCATAGTCGTAGCAGCTTAAAACAACACCCACTCATGATCTTACAATTTCTACAGGTGAGGAGTTGGGGCACAGCCTGACTGGTTCCTCTGGTCAGGGCCTCACCAGGCTGCAGTCAACAAGGACTTTGGGCTGAGGCCTCGTCTGGAGCTCAGCATCCTCTTCAAGCTCATTCAGATTATAGGCAGGACTGAGTTGGGTGCGGTGGTTGTCAGCCTGAGGCCCTCTGCTGCTGGGGGCCGCCCCTCCACAGGCAGCTCGCCACAGGGCTGTTGGGTCATAAGGCCGGCGGGCAGAAGAACATCTCTCTGCTCTGGATCCCTTCTTTCAGGGAACACCTGACTCTCCTTTAAAGGGCTCACCTGCTCAGGTCAGGCCCACCCAGGAGCATCAGTCTCCCTTTTGATCAAGTCACGTCAACTGATGAGGGAACTTAGCTAAACCTGCTAACTTCATTTTTGGTTAGAAGCAAGTCAGAGTTTCCACCCACACTCACACAGGACAGGGGTTACACCGCACTGCAGCTCCCTGGGTGAGAACCCAGGGCCGTTGCAGAATGATGCCTACCACCCCACCTCTCCTCTGAGTGCTCCTTCTAATCTCAAGGTGCCCGTGCCTGACCCCTCGTATCTCAAGCTCAGTCCTTCCACGGTGTGGCCTGAGGGTTAAGAAGCCCCCAAACACACTCTCTGCAATGCAGAAAAGAGGTACTGACGACCACACAGCTTTGAGACTTGCAGGAGTGAGGGCAGAGTAACAAGCAGCGGAGTGCCCAGCTCTGGAGGGGGCCGCTCCTTACGGGGGCCACAGCACGAAGCAAGCACATCTTCCATCTTTATTTTTTCTTTATTTTTTCCCATCTTTATTTTTTCTAAAGATTTTATTTCTTTATCCTTGAAAGACACACAGAGAGAGGCAGAGACACAGGCAGAGGGAGAAGCAGGCTCCCCACAGGAAGCTAATGTGGGCATTTTCTATCTTTAAAGAGCTCTCGGGACACCTGGGTGGCTCAGCGGTTGAGCCTCTTCCTTCGGTTCAGGGCGTGATGCTGGAGACCCGGGATCGAGTCCCACGTCGGGCTCCTTGCGTAGAGCCTGCTTCTCCCTCTGCCTGTGTCTCTGTGTCTTTCATGGATAAATAAATAAAATCTTTTTTTTTTTTTAAGAGCTCTTTATGAGGGGCGTCTGGGTGGCTTAGTGGGTCCTGGGATCCAGCCCCACGTAGGGTGGGGGAGTCCACTTCTCCCTCTCCCTCTGCCCCTTCCCCCTGTTTGTGTGTGTGTGCTCTCTCAGTCTTTCTCAAATAAGCAAACAAAATCTTAAAAAAAAAAAAAAGGAGCTCTTTATGCAGTTGAGATTACTACACAGGCCTGCTCGTTCTGTTTCTCTATGAGGATATTAGCCACATCACAGAAAATACACAGACAAGCGGATTGCAAGCCAGTATAACAATTTAAACTATAATATTTATATTTGTGTTTGTGCCTTCCCAGAGTTTCTACATCGCGTGGATGAGATGTGTGCTTAACAGGTCAGCACATACTGGCTTTTTACCCCCAATTTTGGATTCTTTCTCCAAGTGGGGCTTAGAGATGGAATTCCTGGTGACGGCATGTGAACATTTTCACGACTGTCGGGACATTTTCTGGAAGGCTGGTGCCGAGTTTTATGCTGTGACCCCTGCTGGTGATTTGGGATTTGCTTGTTTCTCTGAAGAGAAGGCTGGGTGGACCCAACTCTGCGCCCAGTTGCGACCTCACAGCGCCCTCCAGGGGCAGATGACAGGGGTACAAGGGCAGGGAATGCCACTTTGCTCTGGTCCTCAAGGGCGCTCCTGGAGTGTGGGCATGGAAGGGACGGGACAGAGCCGCTGAAGCGCGTGTGCTGAGTCCTGGGGTCAGGAGAAGTGCTATTGCACCCCAGGACGTGGAGTGTTCTGACTCCCTCAAATTCTACTCTGTGCCCCTTGATCATAAACACCCAAGTGTCCATTTATAGAAAGTAACTGTGCGACAATCCCGTGAGGTGTCTTGGGTGCTTGCTACCTGTTGCCAGGCCCATTTCACAGAAAAGGCTTGCAGAAGTGCTGTGCCCAAGGTAAAACTGGTCTCTATTTCTCAGGTTTGGGGTTTTGCAAGAGCCAGACTGCCTTTTCTCTTTCTTTCAATCAAGTTCTTTTATTTCAAACAAAAAACTAGCAGCAAATGCACACAATGTCCTCTCCCAAGCCTGCTTGGCCAAATGGGCAGAAGGAGTCGGACAGAGGAAGATTCCAAGTTCTCCCAGCCTGGGCCAAGGCCTTGGGTACCTTATCCTCATGGAAAATTCTATCCTGGGACGGGTGCCCAGGAGGCTGCCCACACAGCCCTGCAATTAGGGCGACAATAGCGACAGCCTGTTGCAGGGAGGGCTGCTGTGTCCCCTCCCTCGCTCCCAGGAGGAGCATGTGTAAACGATTAAGCCGGTTTGTTTTCTCCAGCATGCTTGGGAGGAAGTGACATTGACGTCCTTGTGGCCCAATGGCAGGGCCAGTGCCTCCGTGGGAAACAGGTCCCCAGCTTTTTCCGAAGCTGGTGTTCTTGGGACCTACCTTCTAGGCCCCAACCAGAGCCTTCTTCCCAGGGTGACCCCATCCCTGCTGCCGGCAGCCCCAGCCTGGCGATGCTCCATGGCACCCTCCCTTTGGATTAGAAAGACCGCTGTGCCCCCATCTGAGCTCTGGAGCGCTGGCCAGTGCCTGGGCTGGCCTGTCACTTGCTATTGGTTGAGTGCTTCTGGGGAGGAAAGAGGCCTGCTTGGCTGCCCTGCCCGGAGGGCTGCTCTGGCCCGGTAGGCCGGCCCTTGGCTGGTGCAGATTCCTGGGGTAGGGGGAATGGTGAGCTGCTCACGAGGGAGGCCCCAGCTCCTGTCTGGGTGGAAGGGCAGGCCAGCATCTTCCCGACACCTCTGCCCGGCAGGTCCTGCTTCCAGGGTCTTCTTCCTCCCCGGCACTTCTGTGTGCCTAAGCCCAATCCTGGTGCCCCTAGCCTCCCTTGGCTCCCTCAGCTCATCATCCGATCATTACCTGTGCCCCTGGTGTGTTTGGGACACCTCCCACATCTGCGCTCTCTGTCCCCATCTGGTCCAGGCCGTTGCCGCCCCTCCTTGGACATCTGCCCTGGCCTCTGCAGGAGTCTCTTTGCCTCTGCTCCTAGCCCTATGGCCACTCCTCCACACAGAACCTGGGGCGGGGGTGTCCCTCCACCCAGCCAATCCCCTCCACGGCTCCCCACTGGCAAGATGACATCCAACTTCTAGATCTGGCCACGCAGGCCCCACAGGAGCCAGCCTCTGCTTCTCTCCACCTTCATCCTGCATCAAGAGATCCAGCCCTGCAATTATCCCACTGGTGCAGAGAAACAGCTTTTGGCTTGCTTCCCCCAGGGCCTTCACACACACTGTTCCCTTAGCCAGAAACAATGTTCTCCCCCACTCTCTTTGTGCGGCAAACTCTTCACCCTTCCAGGACTCCTCTTCCAGGAAGACTGCCCAGATGTCTTAGACTAGCTTTGGGGCTCCCCGTGTTTGGCATGGCCTCTGCAGCAAGGGACCCCAGGTCAGTTCTCTGCTCTCTTCTCTAGGCCCAGGGCAGAGCCCTGGCACACAGCAAGCATATCATATTTGTTCACAAATATGTCACAAATTTGTTCACAAATTTGGCACACACATGTCATATTTGTTCAGTGAATGAAGGGTAAGCGGGGGCCCAGAAATCATTTAGCCAAGGCAGAGGCCAAACTAATATAGCTCTGGCTGCGTCCAAACCACTCACCACCCTCTGCCCCCCACCCCAGTCCAGGGCACAGGTGTCTCCCCCTCTCTGGCTCTCATAGTCAGGCAAGCCTGAGCCCCCTTCAGACAGCAGAATACCTCCTCCCCACGCCTTCACCCTCATCGGTGCCCCATACTCTGCTGCTGACAGAGTCCCAACTGTCCAGCCGCAAGGAAGTCACGTGGTGAGCGTCCTGGGGCTTGTTTGCACATCTGGAAAGGGCAAAGCTCAGCTCACAGGAACCCAGTATTCAGGGTGAAATCACAGACAAAGTGTGGAGAAGAAGATATGGGGGGGGATGGGAGGGATGGGGGATGGGGAGGGGTCCTCACTTCACTCATAGTTAGAATTACCATACCTCCTAAAACAAAAAAACGGGGACTGTCCCTCACACAAGGACCATGATAAGGCTTTGAGGTGTTTGAGGTCATCTAGGAGATGTGGCCACAGTGGGGAGGGCTGACACCTTGGGGCACTTTGCTGCAGCATGGGCAAGGCAGACCTTGGGAAAAGGTCCAGCTGATTGACTCCATCGGGTGTGATTGCTGTGTCAGTACAGGGCCCTCACCGGGAAGGGCTGGTCATCTGTGCTCTCTGGGGATCAGGGAGTGCTGTCCTACTTCTTAGGGGCCGGTTGAGGTCACTATCCAGACAGAGATGACTCTGAACTTCCCCCAGAGGGTGTGCACCCACAGAAGGAGTGGTATGGGGGCAGGGGGAAAAGGCTGGCTTCAGACCACTCCCTTCACCCCAGCTTCCTGCAAACTCCCTGTAAGTGATGTCATTAGCTGGTGGCGTATGTGTCCTCTGTCACCCCCAGTTATCATCTACCAAAAGGTGGGGGGGTATTTGGACAAGGTCTTCTGGTGTCCTTGGCTGTTAGGAGCAATCCTCTGTCCTGGGAGGCCACCTGGGACCCCCACTCTGCACACCCACTTCCTAGACCATCTGACTAGGGCCCCCTACAGTCAAGTGCCCAGGAAGGTCCCACACCCTCTGCATGCCCAGAGATAAGAGATTTCATTGCAGCATCTGCACCCTCCTCCCACAGTCTGACCAGTCCAGAAATCCATGGTCACCTGCCCTGCCTCCCACCATAGGGCAGAGGGGACACCCCCTGTCCAGACAGGGAAGGGATCCTGTCCTGAGTCACACAGCAGGGCTTCTCCCAAACACCTAGGTGTGGGTCTCTGTTCTCCTAGCCGACTTCCCATGTGTGGGGCTCTGCAGGGCAACCCAGGGCTTCGTTCACAAGAAGGCTCAGACGTGAGGGCATCTGGCCCTGCCACAGCTGTGGGTCCGAGCCGGACCCAGAGCAGTTCCTGCGGCTGCTGCAGGCTAGGGCAGAGCCCCAGAAGGCCATCCCTCACTCAATTGCTCTGCTGCCCTCACCCGCCCTCCCTCAAATTTTGGGGGGCTTAAATTTTTTTTTTTTTATTTCTTAAAGACAAAAGCTTTTCGGTTTTAATACACAAAATCGATGCAGTCCTTGGTGGGCTCCTGTTCCGCCTCTGGCCAACTCCTCCAAAGGTCAGGGGCCAAAGTCTCCCACGGCTGCAGACCAGGGGCTGAGCCAGGCTCCTGGCATCCCAGCAGCCTCTCGGGCCCAGGAGTCTGGATTGGAGAGAGGGGGCAAGAGAGCCCAAGCAGCCTGTCTCAGAGATGGTGGACAGGAGAAGGTCGCTTCCCCGCATGTCCGCCCTCTTGGCCATGGTTAGGCCAGGAGGCAGCTGGGTCCTGGTGGCCTGGCCATCAGTTCACCGTGGGCACCTGGCTGTGGTGCAGGCTGAACTCTTTGGCCTTGAGACGGAGGCTGGCAATGCTGTTGGCCATGTTGACTCCCGGGGTCGCAGGGCCCGAGCCTCCAGGGCTGTATGGTGGCACCGTGCTGGGGGTGACAGAGGTAAAAGGACATGCAGCTGCAGCTGGCATGCTGCCCAAAGCTGACTACTTCTGGCTGCCAACCCCGGACCCTGGCCTCTGGTCCCCCTGCCTCCCCACCTCAGTTTACTTTCCTGGGAAGCCCTCCCCCCAGGGGCAGGACATAACTTGGGGGCTGTAGGATTTGGGTAGGAGTCAAAAACACCCACAGATGGCACTGGGCCACAGGACAGCCCCTGCGGGTTTGTAGGCCTCTCTCCCTAGATTAGGAGCCTCCTGAGGGCAGAGCCTGGGTCGTGTTCACCCCCAGTCTTGCGCTGGGCCCTGCGCACAGCGGGGTGGAGATGGTGTGAACATGTACAGAGGATGCTTCTCAGTGGTGCTCTTGCTCCAGGTAAGGATGGGGCAGGAGAGCTGGCCACCACGGGCAGCATGAGGATTCTGACCCCACAGGCCCACCTGCTGGATCTTGCCTCCCACAAGACCAGGGCTCCAGCAGAGTGCCTCACACAGATAAGGGACTGGTGGTGCCCCCTGGAGTTGTGGGTACAGAAACAGAACTCCCTAGCACCTCTTCCCTCTTCCTGCCCTGCCACCTTTATCCAGCTTTGACTGTGGCAAAACTGCCCCAGACCTTGGCTCTGGACCCCAGCCATGCCCTCTGAGATGGGGAGGCCATTCCCTCAGCCCTCCTGGCTGAGGAGGCCTGCACAGGGTGCTGGGGCTCTGTGCCAGCCCAGAAATCTTCCTCCTGGTTTCCAGTGTCCTCAGGGTGACATGAGTTCTTTGCTTCCCGTCCAGACAGGCTTTATCTTCTTGCCCCTACACATTCACATGCACATGTACAATCATGCACATGCATATTCATGCACACATAAGCACGTGCATGCACACTCACAATCACATGCATATATTGCTATAAGAACACACTTGTGTGCACATGCTCATGCTCCTCCAATACACACACACGCATACACTCATGAGCACACACGCACCGGCTACACACTGCTTGGTAGGCCCTGGCTTCAGGGGTGCCTGGGCACCACTCACAGCTCCCTCCAGAGCCTCCAAGAAGTCTGGACCCTGAGTGGCCCCGGGCCTCCCTGCTGGAAGGGGCTCCGCTCTCACCTGTAGGGGGACGAGGTGGTCCAGGACAGGTAATCTGGACTCAGGGCTGTGGGCCGGGGAGCCACAGGCTGTTCGATGGCGGCCTCCTGGCTGTAGGACTTGAGCAGCGTGGCCGAGCGGTTGGCCAGCATGGCCCTCTCGTTTCGGCGGAACTTGGCCCTGCGGTTCTGAAACCAGACCTGGGGGCGGGGGAGGTGTGTTGGACGGGGTGCAGCAGGCTGCAGAGGGGACCCACACCCTGGTGGATGTGGGATGTGCCCCCTGCGCCACCAGCTCTGGACTGCCAGCTTCACCTCGGCCGGGGGGTTTCCTTATCTGTAAAAGGGGGATGACCCTGCTGCGGGGTGAGCAGCCTCAGAGACGGGGGAGGAAGGAATGAGAAGGCAGCCGAGCACTTCACCTACAAAGCACTGGCTCAGGGCCGGGGCAGAGCAGCATTTAACACTTTAATGTGACTCTGATTTATCAAAACCCTTCGCCAGGCACTGTGCTAAGCACTTGACAAATATGTTAGCTCCTCTCATTCTCAGAAGGACTCTATAAAATAGGCCCACGTGATCCCCACTTGACAGGGAGGATACTTTCACCACAGAGAGGTTGAGGGACCCGCTCAAGGCACACAGCTGGCGAGGGGCCGGCCTTGGATTTGAACCTCAGTCCTATGGGGCTCAGATACTCCTGCTCTTAAATGCCTCCCCCCACCCCCAGCAGCTCCGTTGCCCCAAGTGATAGGTGGCGGTGCGCTCCCACGGGGTGGGGTGGGATGGGGTGGGGTGGGTGGGGGTGGGATGGGATGGGGGTTTGATGGGGTGGGGTGGGATGCCCCAGTGCGCAGCGCTCACCTGCACGCGCGCCTCGCTGAGGTTGACCCGCCGGGCCAGCTCCTCGCGCACGAAGGCGTCGGGGTAGTGCGTGCGCTCGAACACGCGCTCCAGCGCCTGCAGCTGGCTGCTGTTGAACGTGGTGCGGTTCCGCCGCTGCTTCTTCTTCCGCTTGGCGGCGCCGCCGCGCCCTGGGCTGGGGCACTCACCTGCGGGGCGGATGGGGGGGCCGTGAGGGTCAGCAGGTTGGTTGGCCGCAGGCGAGGCCCCTGCCCTGAGCCCCAGGGTGCGGAGGTGCCAGCGCCCACAGGCACTAGCCGGGCAGTTTGCCCTGAGCGCTGTGTGTCTCCCCCACTGCAGATGGATGGTGCGGCTCCCAGAGCAGGAGCAGATCCCTGGAATCCACTCCTTTCATCCCTTCATTCATCCCTTCCTGCACTCCTTCAACACTTATTTTTTTAAAGATTTTATTTATTTATTTATTTATTTATTTATTTATTTATTTATTCATTCATTCATTCATTCATTCATTCATTTATAAGATTTTATTTATTTATTTATTTATTTATTTATTTATTTATTTATTTATTCCTTCATGAGAGACACAGAGAGAGGCAGAGACACAGACAGAGGGAGAAGCAGGCTCCATGCAGGGAGCCCGATGTGGGACTCGATCCTAGGACCCCAGGATCATGCTCTGAGCCCAAGGCAGGTACTCAACCACTGAGCCACCCAGGCGTCCCAAAGATTTTATTTATTTATTCATGAGAGACACTGAGAGAGAGGCAGAGACACAGGCAGAGGGAGAGCAGGCTCCCCATGAGGACCCCATGCGAGACTCGATCCCATAACCGGGGATTGGCCTGAGCTGAAGGCAGATGCTTAACCACTGAGCCACCCAGGTGTCCCCCTTCAATACCTATTAACTGAGCAGTTACTATGTGGCAGGCGCAGTGCCCACAAGGAATGTAATAATGAACAAAAACCATCGGACCTCTAACCTGAAGCCAGGGCACAAGCTGCCCCCTGCCAGGAGGGACGACTGACCAGGTCAGGGAGGCCCAGGAGGCACTTGAGTGTCCTCAGCACCTGGCCTGGGCTCTGGGCATGGTAAGCCCTCTGTGGATATTTGTTGTGCAACTAACATAACACATGACAAAGAGCAGTAGGAGTCAGTTGCACCGGGCCACGGCTCACAGGCTCCCTAGCACCTGTGATCATTGCTCACAGCAATCCTATATAGACAGGGGGTGCCATGCTCATCACCCCCAACTTACAGAGGGACAAGGGAGAGGGATTCAGGGAGGCCAAGGCCTCTGGCAAAAGTTCAAGCACCCAGTGGTAGAGAAGGGATTTGAACCATCAGCTTGGCACCAGAATCCTGGTCCTGTTCACCAAACTTGCCAGCTGCTGACAGCACAAGGCAGAAAGACATGTTAGAGCACCCTGAGCACCCAGTATGGGCCAGGGGCTGTGCTGGGTACTGGGGAGAGATGGAGCAGATTGAGGGAGGCTGGCCCCAGGATAAGACACTCAGTGGCTTGCGACAAAAGTCACACCAGGGTGGCCAGGGTGCGGGAGGATACTCGGCTCTGGTGAGCGAGTGGGAGATGATCAGCGGAGGCTCCTCAGAAAGGTGGTGCTTTGAACTGGATCTTGAAGGAGGTACAAGAACTTTCCAATCAGATCAGAGAGAGGGAGGGAGGAGGGCACTTGAGGCAAGGCACAAGAGGTGGAAATGACCAGGGGGTGAGTCCCAGCGGAGGAGCTGACCACGGGTCCGTGCTGGCCTCTGGTGCAGAGTCAGCAACTCAGGTAAGGATGCCCAGCATAACCCTGGGGAAGGCCTGGGGTCAGCAACTATTACCTTTTAGACCCGTCCTCTCCCTGGAGGGGGCAGGTCGGGAGAGCTTACAGACACTATTGCCACATTTCAAGTTTATTGAGGGGCAGAACTTGACTCTTTGTCCCCAAGGGCCCAGGTCATTGCCCACTCCTCCAGGAGGCCCTCCTGACCCACCTGGGTCCTCCTGGCCCACCTGGGTCCACGTGGGATCCCCTCCTGCACTCACCCAGCATGCGTGCAACACCACCACGTTCAGCACTTCCTTATGTATCTGATTTTATTAAAAATGTATATTTTAATAACCAAGTAATGTCACTGCTTGTCACAGTAATGGATTCATATACCAGAGAAGGGTAAAAAGTAAAACAAAATACTCCCCTCTCCCCAGCTCCACTCCCCATGCTTTACAAGATTACAAATGCACATTTTAAAAAATTTACAAGCATGAGATCATGCTGAACACATTGGTGCTTCAACTTGCCTATTTTCGCTTGATAATATTCCAGATACCATTCCATCTCAGCACAACAAACGTAACCTTCTTTATTTGGATTGTTCCCCACACTCTCTTTTCTGTCGTGTTCCCTCCCTCCACCTGGAGGAATTGATTTTTTTAAGGATTTTATTTATTTATTCATGAGAGACACACAAAGAGAGGCAGAGACACAGGCAGAGGGAGAAGCAGGCTCCCTGTGGGGAGCCCAATGGGGGACTCAATTCCAGGACCCCGGGATCACCCCCTGAGCTGAAGGCAGATGCTCAACCACTGAGCCACCCCGGTGCTCCTGAAGGAACTGATCTTTTAAAGCAATTCTTGCTTTATCCTCCCAGCCAGCATAGCTTTTTTGCAAATATAATAAAATACATATAATATTTTCTCCCCCTCATCTATCAGAAAGGAGCATACCATGTACTGTTCCGCACATCACCTTTTCCTACTTAGCAGCAGAACCCAGGGATCCTTCCATCCCATGCATAGAAATCATTCACCCTCCTTTCTATAGCGAGTGGTTTATATGCCAGCCGTGTATGGGAAGGTCTGTTTTGCTTAGTTAGGACAACAGAACATATTGTCAAGCTTTTGGGATTTAGTCCATACCTTGTATTTTTGCTTTCCCAGTTATACATTCCCAAAGCACTTGGCTGGGGGATCGCCCGTGGTTTGTTCCACTGGAGTTCTATTGATGGGCACTTGCAACATTTCCAATCCTTTGCAACTGAAAGGATGCCAGTGGAGAACCTCATGCAAACATGATTTTCTATTTTTGCCAGTGCATATTTGGGACAGATTCCTAAAAGCGGGATTGCTAGGCCAGTGAGAAAAATACTAGAAATGGCCAGAATCTGCACCCCTCCCCCCCCCAGGCTTCCCACCAGTGGTGTATGGGAAGGTCTGCTTCGCCTGGTTTGGACAGCAGAACATATTGTCAGCCTTTTGAAGTTGAGTCCATACCTTGCATTTTTGCTTCTCCAGCAACACATTCCCTTAACACATCCAATGTTCTTTGCACAATGCTGGGCATTTGCTTTGCTAAGCCTCTAGAACATTCCAGGCCCCACGGTGGATACTCCTCAATCCCTGCTTTTAAATAAGGTCCCACATTAGCAGGGTTAATTGACCCTTGAGCAACCAACTGATTCAGTTTGAGGCGGAAACGTTCCAGGAGACTGGTAAATAGTGATCATGAGAGCAGATGGGGGGTCTCGTCAGGCAGGACTCAGGGCGGTGCCTGGGAAAAGATGACTTTACATCTGAGTTTGACCCAGGAGTTCTCAACTGGGGGCAATCTGCCTCCAGGGGACACCTGACAGTGTCTGGAGACATTTTTGATGGTCAGGACCCTGGGGCTGGAGGTGCTATGGGGATCGAACGGGTAGAGGCCGGTCAGCCCTTCAGGACAATGACAGGCCCCCACACCGAAGAATCATCTGGTTCACGATGCTCAGAGCTCTGGGCTAGCAGGATGCTCAAGAACTGTTGCAAACACAGGATGGGGTGTGGGGGCAGTGGCAGGGAATGCGAGTGGCCCCAAGGGAGGCGCCTCGTCCCCTGGCTGGGCTCCAGCCTTCTCTCCTCACCCCTTTCCTCCAAGAAAAGGCGAAGATGGATGAGAATGTCTGGTGCCTGCGAATGTCTCTGCCCCGCATCCCCGTCCCCTGGAGGGAGAAGAGAGCTAAACCAAAACAACAAGGGCCCATGAGCTGAAAACCGGGTGGTGGTCAATAGCCCAAAAGCAGGACGGAAGTTTCTGGAACACTAGCCATCCCAGAGACGATTTCCGTCCCCCTCCAGGCAATGCTGTTTGGGCACGCACCCAATGCGGGAGGCATTTCAGCCAAAAAAGGAGACTTTTTCGAGAAGTTTCTGAGCAATTCAAAACTGAGGGTGTTTAAATGAAAACCATTTCACAGCCTTCGCCCCGCCAAGTGGGTGCCGGAAGAAACAACCCAGCTCTCTCTGCCAGTTAAACTGTGTGACTTGGAGCTGAAATCTTCACGCAAAGGCGTTTATCACCGGGGCCCCCCCAACAAGCCCAGGCCTCCCCCACGAACACCAGCTAGGCTCCCCGCAGGTCTGGGGTCCGCTCTCTCTGGGGTCTCATCAGGGCAGCTCCGATGGGGGATGCTCAGCAAACACTGATTTGGCTGGCCCACGAGCGGTGCCAGGTGCCACACATGCTTCCACCCACTGGATCTCTGCCCCCACCATATGAGGTGTTACCCCACTTCACACGTTGGGAAACTGAGGCTGAGCTTGTACCTCTGGGTGGGAATTCTTGTTTGTCAGAAGGCTCAGCCGGCTCAGGCTGTGGGGGTCTCCTCCCTCACCCAACCTGCTCCTGGGGGAGGTGAGACAGTCCTGGCTCTAGGAGGCCTCCAGCCTCACAGCACCTCCCGGATGCAGAAATGCCCCTGGGCCCCCATCTTCAGCACCTCTTTGTTCCAAAGGAAGACCTCCCCTCTGGGAGCTGGGAGGGACAGCAGCTTACCCAAAGTCACACTCATGCCCAAAGAGCAGAGTTTGACTCCGTGCCAAGAGCATAGTAATTGCACAATAAATGGTCACTGCCCTTAGCATCGGTGCTTATGTGCAAATGGCTTCATGGCCGAGGTCAAGGGTCTTTCTCCAAGGGCCCTTGGGTCCCCTGGCCCCAGCCCCGTCGTGGAAAGGCAAATCCAAAGTCTCTGCTTCAGCCAGAGGCTGAGATGCAGGCGAGGCTGAGGACAGCTGGAGCAGCGTCCTCACAGTGACCCGGGACTCGAACCCACGGGCTGGCCTCTGCTTCCTGGCGGATGTGCTGGCCATTTGTGACCTGAAGTTCCTGCGTCACCTCCTGAGAAATGTATCCTGGTGGGCGTGTGTGTCCCCCTGGGGGC
Organism: Canis lupus dingo; assembly: GCF_003254725.2. Lineage (NCBI taxonomy): Eukaryota > Metazoa > Chordata > Mammalia > Carnivora > Canidae > Canis > Canis lupus. Next base: position 55,367,856 of record NC_064251.1, read on the forward strand.
TCTGGGCTGGGACTTGAAAGCATTTGGAAAAGAAATAAATACTCACTAAGCCTCCGGCCAGAGATTGCTGGGGCTCCACTCTTTCCAAGTCAGGCTGTGCCCCAAATTTCCTTTTGTTCAGGAAAGAGTCCTGCTTTTCTCCTGGGGTTCAAAATAAAGCCTGAAACCGCCTGCATTTTCACAGGCTGCTCAGGTGCCGTGGTGAGGGGCTGGATGGGGCCCGGCCTGCCGTCCTCTCTCCCTTCAAACCAAATTACTTCGTTCCCGATTACATTACAATACAAAAAAATGACTTGTGCACAGTTTTCTGCCATTAAATTATTTCACACATACCATTTATTTGGCTGACTGCAAGCCAAAGACGTTTAAAAACCCTGCTCTCGGCCAAATGATCAAGTGTTCCTGGCTCCTCTCCCCTGCACCCATGGTTTTTCTTATTCCATGTGATTTAAGGGTCTAAATAGTCTGGAGGGAATTAACTGCAAATTCTTCCTAAGACAAATAAACCCGGCCTCTTCATTTCTGCCTTTCTCAAGCCGTTGAGAGACACTCTCTGTTTGTTTTTGCTTCAAATAGTCAGTTTGCGCCTGACCCCGGGGCCGCGGCGAGCTCCAACCCAAATAAATAACTTTTATTAATTAGCATCTATTCTGACCAAATAAGCAGCCCCCTCTCCCCCCTCCAACGTGATCTCTGCCAACACGTTCACAAAAATAAACAACGGGTCCCCGGGACCTTGATGTGGATTTAACAAATTAACACCGGGCCTTGGTCAAAGGAGCTCCAAGCTGCAGAAATATTTACAGCCAGGAAAGTCTGAGGAAGGAAGTGGAGGTGGAGGGCCCAGAGGGGCCTGCAAAGGCTTCGGCGCCCACCCCCAGGTCTTCTGGAAGAGAGGAGGGTTCCTTTGAAGGACCCCTGGTTCTCCTGTGTCTCGGGCTCAGGCAGGAATTCTGGAAACCGTCCTCGGGCTGCCACTGAGTGCCACCCGGAGGGACCTGAGGGTACTAGCTCTCACCTCTTGGGGTGAGAAGAGAGAGGCAGTACTGCCCAGTGGTTAAGAGGCCCCCCAATCACCAGCAGAGTGGCTGAGGGCAAGCCTTTGAACAGCTCCCAGCCTCCAGAATCTCACTGAAAAACGAGAATAACAGAGGCTACCTCATTAACCTACACAGGGGCTCTTAGCCTGATGTTACAGATAAGGAAACTGAGGCTCACAGGGTTAAGCAGCATGTCAAAGCTGTATGACTGGTAAAGGCCGGGGCTAGGATTTGAACCTGCGGATGGGCAAGGATCCCAAGCTTGTAACCATCTGGGCACAGGGCACCCGGTCCTAGGAGGGCCTGCATCCCCCGACCTCCATTCCTTCTTCAGGGAGGTTCTGAGGGTCTCTCTGTGGACTTAGGGTGAATGGGACCACCAGGAGGAGGAAGGCCGAAGGCCACGGAGGTGTTTCTGGAGCTGTGTGGGGTGCATGCTGGAGGCAAAAGCGTGCAGGCTGCCCAGCCTGTGAGACCTACCAGGGCCAGGGTGAGGCATGGCACCGAGTCAGGCCAGCATTCGGAGGAAGAAAGGAAGGAATGACAGGAGGGAGGAGGAAGGAGAAGAAACATGGTCCCCAGAGCCTTCTGGAGAAGAGCTTCCCTAGGCGGCCAGCCACACTCCAGCCAGGATCCAAAGCAAGGGACATAAGAGCTGGTTTCATGTCCAATCAAGCTGGCCTTGGTCCCTGACACTGAGACCCAAAGGAGGGGCTCAGGTCCTCTAGTGAGATCACACAGGCAGGCTTCCCAGCATCACCTCCCTGGAGGTCCCCAGCAGCCTCGGAGGGGCAGGCAGGTCTGTCTCTGTCCGAGAGAGAGAAGACAGAGGGAAGCCCAGAGAGGATTCAGGACCTACCCAGGGTCACACAGCAAGGAAAGCCCATCCCCTAGCCCTTTCTTTTCTTGATACATCCCTGGTAACCAGTTGCCAGGGATAATGGAGAGAGGACGTAGCCCCAGCCCCCACCCCCAGCCCCCAGCCCAGCCCCGGAACAAATCTGATGGTGAACACAACGGAAGGATGGAGGCTTTCTCTACAGGGCCTTTCTGGCTCTACCCCCTGGATGGGCCCGGAACTCAGGAGGGCTCAGGACTGCTGTCCCGAGTTTGTGACCTCCTCGAGGTCGGTACTTGCACTGAACACGCACATTCCTCACAAGTGGACTTCTGTGCATACCATTCCTGGGCTTGCAACTCCTCCTCTCTCCCTCCCTGACTCACCTGCGTGTCTCAGTAGAATCCCACCTCCTCCAGGAAGCCATCCCAGAACCCCCGTCGTAGCTGTATCATACTGTAGAGTAAATGTGGGGTCATTTGTCCAACAGAGACTGGAACTTACTGGTTCTTTGGTCTCTCTGGAACCCATCCCGGGCCTGGCTTAAGGTAAACTCCTCACAGATATTTTCTGAGTGTTGAGTAAATGCATGAATGAACAACCTGGGCCTGTCGCACCCACACACCCCCAGGTCAGTGACTGGTGTGGTTACAAGGGGGACTAAGCAGGCTTGGGCTGGCCCTAGAGTCTGGAGGAGGCTAAAGGAGGCTCCCACAGTTCCTTAGAAACTTCAGTAGAGCCCTGCTGGGTCTCTCTGGATCTTTCCATGCACAAAGGCCATGGTGTGCTGCACACACTTCCATAGGATGACTGGACCCCCCAAGAAAACCCAGTGGAGGGGCCAGACACTGGTGGGATCTGCTTTACTAGACAGCATGAGCTCCTACTCACCTCAGGGCCTTTGCTCATGCTGTTCCCTCTGCCTGGAGCACTGCACCACTTCTGTCTGACTCAGGCTTACCCAGGTTTTAGTTTGAGCCTAAATTCCCTGCCTTGAGAGACTTTCCCAGCATCCAGGCCAGGCCAGGCCAGCTCTCCCTGTTACAGGCTCCTGGGCCCTCTCCCTCTCCTACACAGCTGTAATTAAGCCATTCTTCTGTTTTGGTTATCTACTCTGTGCTATTTCTTCCATTTAACTCAGCTCTTAGGAAAGCAGGGGCTGGGTTTGCCTTGTCACCTCCTTATCACCAGGACCGGGCAAGAAGTTTGGTTTCAAAAATATTTATGACTGAGTGGTTATATAAATGAAGGAATGCCTCATTCCAGAAAATAATGGGAAGTCCCGACTTCCAAAGCCAGTTTGCCTTCCCCTCCCAAAGGCCAGACAACGGTTACTTAAATGTGACACCCAAAGCATATGCAACTAAAAAGAGAAAGATCAATCAGACTTCACCTAAATTAAAACTTGGGTCAACACCAACACGAAAGTAAAAAGACAACCCACAGAATGGGAAAAACGGACACAAGTCATGTTTGGTAAGGGACTTGTATTTAGGAAATATTAAGAACTCTTAAAAGCAACAATAAAGAAACAAGTCATCCAATTAAAAATGAGCAAAGAGTTGGGGTGCCTGGCTGGCTCTGTCACTTAAGTGTCTGCATCTTGATTTCGACCCAGGTCATGATCTCAAGGTGGTGGGAACGAGCCCCTTGTTGGGCTCCATGCTCATCACGGAGTCTGCTGGAGATCCTCTCCCTCCCCCTCTGCCCCTCCCCTCATGCATGCTCTCTCTCTCTAAAATAAGTAAAATAAGTCTTTAAAAAAAAATGAGCAAGGCATCTGAATAGACATTTCTCCAAAGAAAATATATCAATATGCCAACGGGCATTGGAAAGATGCTCATCATTAGTCATCAGGGAAATGCAAATCGAAACCACAATGAGACAGCACTTGACACCCAGCACCATGGCTAGAATCAAAAGACGGATAATAACAAGCGTGGGCAAGAATGTGGAGAAATCGGAACTCTCGTGCACCACTGGTGGGAATATAAGGTGGTGGTGCAGCCACTTTGGAAAAGATTCTGGAGGGTCTTCAAGATGTTAAATATGGTTACCATCGGCCGCAGCGATTCCACCCACAGGTACATACCCAAAAGAAGCGAGACACAGAGCCCCACAAAAACTTGGATACGAATGAATGTTACTCGTAATGGCCCAAACTTGGAAACACCCCAAATGTCCATCAACGGATAAATAGGTAAACAAAACGTAGTCTGTCCACACAAGGGAATGTTTTTTTGAGTGTAAAAAGGAATTAAGTGCTGACTCATGCTACAACATAGACAAACCCTTAAAAACATTACTTATGTTTAAAAATATCATGCTAAGTGAAAGAAGTCGGTGCCATCCATGAAAGGTCACATGATGCATGCCAATTTTAAGAAATGTCCAGGGGTGCCTGGGTGGCTCAGTGGTGGAGGGTCTGCCTTTGGTTCAGGTAGTGATCTCAGGGTCCTGGGATCCAATCCTGCATCAGGCTCCTCCCTCAGGGAGCCTACTTCTTCCTCTGCCTGTGTCTCTGCCTCTCTCTGTGTCTCTCAATAAATAAATCAATAATCAATAAATAAAATCTTTAAAAAGAAAAGAAAAGAAATATCCAGAACAGGTAAATCCATAGAGACAGTGGCTGTTCAGGCCTGGGGCTGGGGAAGGGTGGCATCGGGGAGGAAGGATGATGATTAAGGCTGGCAGGGTTTTTTAAGGGGGGCTGCTGACGGAAATGCTCTAAAATTGTGGTGACGGTTGCACAACTGAATATGTTAAAAATCACTGACGTGCACACTTTAAATGGGGGAACTGTATGGTATGTGAATTTTATCTCAATAAATTGTTCTATAAAAAGAAGTAGTGGCAGACAGAGCCACTGGGATTGGCAGAGATGGCACGGAAAGGAGCCCTCCCTGGATATGCGAGGCCCTTCCCAGAGCTAAGGCCCAGATGATGGCTCAGCACGGCCAGTTTAGCCCCAGAGCCTCTCTGGGTCTCAGTCTTTGGGGAGACCCTCAGTGAGGAAGCTGCTACCAGGCGGGGTTCTTGGGACAGAACGTCTCCACTGTGGGGGCTGCCATAGCAGGCCCCCCTGGGGAGGCCTGGTGATGGATACAGGGGAGGACAAAACTTCTCCGGCCCAGGAGCCTTTGAACAAAGGGGGTCATTGGGCCAAGGCGGGAGCAGAGACAGGATATCTGTGTCCTATTCTCAGGCCCAGAAAAGGGCCAGGAGGTCAAGGCCAGCTATAGCTGACCACCTCAAAGTCTCTGGATTTCCCGAGCCTCCCCTTGGGCCTCCCAGGCCTCTGGGCTCTGGGGCCTGACCGCCTCTAGTGACAGCAGCCCGAGAGCCACAGGTTCAAACTTCCAGCCTCCTCAGGCCACATCTGTAGTTGGCCCAGCCTTCTCCCCTCCTCAGACCCTGAAACCACCTCCAGAGAGTTGGGGGCCCCTGGCTGAAGTGGGGGCTCAGGGAGGAGATGGGGATCAGGAAGTCACTCAGGAGGAAGAAGAGCAGCCCTCTGCTCAAAAACTGGTCTAAGAAGGAGGTTAGCGTCTGTCCGTCTGGTTTTAATCTAAGGCTGGTGGCCAAATGCCAAATTTATTGTAAGACCTACATTTTAATAAGGGGTTGGTATTTGGAGGAAAGCTGCCCTCGTTAACCATTTCCAGACCGGAGTGAGGTTGCCGCTCGGGGGCCAGTGTGGGGTCCACCTCCCAGCGAGGCGCCTGCGAGCCTCTCAGGCCTCTCGAGGCCTGGAGCCAGCACCTGCTGGGAGTCCGGGAGCGCGGCTGGCCAGGGAGAGACATGTTCCGATTTCCCCGCAGCTTGGTTCTGAAGCAAACCCGCAAACAGCTCTGGGGCTCAAGCCTGTGACTCTTTTGTCTTCTCAAGGACTCAGACCTGAAGGGACTTTCCAGACCATCTGTCAAAGCCCTTTCTTTTTGCAGATGGGGAAACTGAGGCAAAGAGGGGACACAGTGGCTGGCCCAAGGGCTCCCAGCAAGGAGAGGGGATCCCAAGTTCTGCCCACTGTGGTCCCACCCTTGAGGATTTGCCTCCTCTCTGCTCCTTCCATCCCTAGGTCCCTGGAGGGGGTGAAGGATGGGGGAGGACCCACAGCAGCTGACCTTTGACACAGCAATTTGCATGCTTGGGAGCTGAGGGGGACGGGCTAGCAGCAGCCCACCCAGAGAGCAAATGACTGCTTCCCCCTGCCCCTCCTGCATCTGAGAATGGGGAAAACCCCCTCCCCCTTCCTCTTGGGCCCTCACTTTCCCCATCTGTGCAATGGGGAGACCACAGTTACAATCCCCCCCAATTCAGGGTGACACAGAGAGGACCAAACAGTCTAGGGCTTTCCCGAGTACATGCTAAACACGGTGGGGCTTCGAGTTCTCCCCACTATTATTCTTTCCCAAACGAAACCCAGGTCCTGGCTCACTGGTCCTTCCCCTCTTTCGCGCGCGAACCCCTTAAGGAATCTGAGGAATTCTATGGGCCCCGGCCCCAGAAAAACACAGGTGCACACGCAGTTTTGCCTGGAACTTTGGGTGATTCATAGACTCTCTGAATCCCGTCCACAGACCTCACCCTGTAATGTCAGCCTGATGGAAAGTCACATTTCTTCTGCCCCAGGAGAGCCTGCCGCTCTGCCCCCGTTCCACTTTGGGGTCCCCACCGGCCTCCCTCCGGACAGGGAGCAGAGCAGCCAAGAGCAAGGCCAGGCCCAGCAGCCCCTCCTCGGAGGCTGGCTCTGGGACCTGCTGTGCTCCCACAGAGGCTGACCTTTAAAGCATCGCTGGAGGGTTTTTACGACCCGTTTGAGTTCCAGGCACGCTGGAAAATGTGTTTGAGGCTCCGAGGAGCTCTAAGGGCCGTCTTGAGTGTTCCCGCCACAGCTGGGCCTGTGGGTGAGGACAGAGGACTCCTTCCTCACTCCCCCCCCCCCCACCTTTATTTCCCTGTTTGGCTCCCATTTACTAAATTTTATGACATGCCTGGCACTGGGGTATAGAGTCCTGCCTTTTGAAATGCGGAAGGCACAGTCTGTAGCCTTACCCAGTGGGGGACAGTACGGTTCAGAGAGGCGAAGCAACCGACCCAGGTCACACAGCCAGGCTGCAATGAAGCAGTGATTTATGCCCACTCCTGTCTGTCCCCAAAGCCATTGCTCTCTGGAGGAAAGCAGCCCTTGTTAACCATTTCTAGACCACAGTGACATTGCTGCTAAGGCCCCATGTGGGTTTTCTCTCTCACTGTGGAGCCCGAGAGCCTCTCAAGGGCGGCAGCCTGCACCTGCTGGGAGTCAGTGTGAGCACTGATGGCTGGGTGCAGAGATGCCCTGGATTTCTGCAGCCCGGTTGGCCTCTCTGCTCCTTGAGCAAATCTGATCCCTCTGCCCACACCTGCCCACCAGGCTCCCAGGTCCTGGTGCCCTCGAGGGCCTGGCGATCCCCTGACATGTGTCACAGGGTGGTGCCTGTCTGCATCCCAGCACCCACCAGCCTCCCCAGCAGCATGCACTCTCAGAACCTGGGCACAGAGCCATCTGGGACACGCCTAGTGTGTTCCTGGTCACACCCTCGAACAACCAACCCTGACTCCAGAAAGGTCTCTGCTATGGTGAGCCATAATCCATATCCCTGGGGGTCCCCCAGTGGTCCGGGGTTCATGCTTTGAGGGCAGCACATGGGGACCCTTCTCCAGCAGGGCTGCTAACACTTGAAGACAGTTTTTCCAGCGCCTTTATGCTCGACTCTGGGAAACTCCCTGCCCCTCTCACCACCCCTGGGGTGACACCAGCTCGTCCTAATTTCTCAAAGGGGTGTCCATTGACCATTTGCTTCAGAACATCAGGGAAGCTTGTTAAAAATGGACGTTCCTGGGGGCACCTGGGTGGCTCAGTCGGATAAACGTCTGCCTTTGGCTCAGGCCATGATCTCAGAGTCTTGGGATTGAGTCCCACATTGCATTGGGCCCCCTGCTCAGCAGGGAGTCTGCTTCTCCCTCGGCCCCTCCCCTACTCGTACTCACTCTCTCTCAAATAAATAAATACAATCTTTTTTTTTTTTTTTAAAGGACATTCCCATCGCATCCTGTGGGATTCCAATCCAGCAGGCCCCAGGCAAGCTGGGAATCTGCAGCAGACTTTCACCCACGAGTTTAGCAACTGTGAGCATCAGGAGAGCAAAGGGAAAAACATGGCTCGACATAAAAATATCAAAAATACTGATTCACGCTCTAGCTCTGCACCATCCCAGGCAGCTACCCACAGCCGTCTAAATTTGCATTGATTTGACTGGAATGACAATATAAATCCCGTTCCTCAGTCACCCTGGCCACATTTCAAGGGTTCGATAGCCACAGGTGGCCAGTGGTTCCCGCACCAGACAGCATAGATAGGGAACATTCTCACCATTGCAGAAAGTCATACCGGATGGAGCTGCTCTAGAATTCCAATTTTTCTTCTTTTTTAATGGAAAGGGAACAACCACAACAAAGATCAACATTAAAGGACATTTGAGAGGAGAAAAATCATCCCTAAATCCCACCACGTCAGCATATCTGTCTAATTTTTTGTGGACTTTTTGGCCTATATCCACATGTACCCAGCCTGCACGTGAGCCCACTTACAGGGTGCATGAATATCATTTTCTTTTTTGGATGGGACATTGATGAAAAGGCCAGGATTAAGATCAGACATACCAGGCGACAGCATGTATGGTTTCACACGTTGTGCACTGCACAACGCCAAGGGCACCATCCCTATAGATAACAGTGTAGCTGGTGCCCCCTATAGTTATTCAGTGGACAACCCTTTAGACTCTATCTGCTTTCTAGAAATAGCTGCATTCAGGTTCCGGCTTCATGTTGCACCAGCTATGTGAGCTCTGTGGACAAGTGACTTCACCTCTGAGTCTAGTTTCCTCGCTGTAAATGGAAACAGCAGTCCCTAAAGTGCTTACTTAGACAATACCTGGCACCTAGGAAGCGCACGAGTCGCTTTGCTATTATGTTGGCGACTATTACTACCTCATGATTTTTTTTTTTAAGATTTTACTTATTTTATTTGAGATATAGAGAGAATGAGAACACGCGTGGGGGGCAGAGGGAGAAGCAGGCTCCCCGCTGATCAGGGAACCCCATGTGGGGCTTGATCCCAAGACCTTGGGATCATGACCAGAGCCGAAGGCAGATGCTTAACCGACTGAGCTATCCAGGCATCTGTCTACCTCACGATTTTATGGAGCAGATCCAGTGAGCCCTTTGCTGGGAGTGGCACCAATCAGGGCTCAGCACATTGTTGCTTGGTGCTCACTTAATCTCCACCCTCTTCCACAGGATCATTGTGAGTGGCTGCCTCATTTCACCTGGTGGGAATACCGAACCTGCTTAACTGGTCCTTCCCCTCTTGGACATTATGGTTCTTTGCAATTTTTCTCTATTGTAAATGATGTGGAAATGGCTTGTTTCTTTGTCCTTCCACTGGATTTTCAAGCCCCACCTACTTCAGTAGAAGTTCTCACAACCACAGCCTCATCTCTGCCAGGACCTTCCAGGCTCTTTCTTGACACCAAGTCAACCAGAACAGGCTCCCCACACAAGTATAAAGGCTGATTCACCCGGGTCAATGGTTAAGAGCTGGACTCTGGAATTGGCCTGCCTGGGGTTCAAATCCCAGCTTCACAGTTGTGTGATCCTTTCTCTGTGAGTTTTCCAATCTCCCTCATAGAGCTAGCTGAGGATTAGATGAGCTACCATATATAAAATTCTTAAAACAGTGCCTGGGACCTGGTTAAATACTAAATCACATTAACCACTAGTATATTTATTTGGAGTCAGATGGGTCTAGGTTTGAGTTCCAAACTCACCATATATTGCCTGTGCAACCTTCCAGCAAGTTACTTAACCTCTCTGAACCTCATGTTTGTATCTGTGGAGTGAAGACTTTGACTATTGAGAGTATCTTGGGCAACTGTGTGCCTGGCACACTAAAGTCTCACTCCTAAATAACTAGGATGCCTTATCTCCAGAGCCAGTGCACACACACACACAAAACAGAGGCTGCCCTGAAGCTGCCTCAGGAATCTGTCTGTCATGTATGCTTCCAGAGAAGTGCGGCTGGATCCAGGAGGAAGCCTTCCCAGTCACAGACTGAACTTGTCTCTTTATTCTCAGCACCCTGGCACATAGTAGGTGCTCAATAAATACTGAAAGAAAAATATATGAATGGCTGAATGTATGTATGAATGAATGAACGGGATTTGGGTCCCAGGGGAGGTGATCCCAATTCTGTGCCCGCCCAAATATGTGAAGACTTTTTTTGCACTATAGATTGGGATAAAGTGTTAGAAGCTCTCCCACTTTCCTGACCCTCCTATCTATAGAATCTAATATATTTATTGTTGCTCTAAATTTAAGGGCTAGAGCATGATCCAGAGAAATGCCCCTCCCAAAGGGAAAGGCTTCAGCCTGGCTCTGCTGGTGCTCAAGGTCAAAGGAACAGGAGCATTCCTCTTCTTGTAGGGGAGCTGGGTAGTGGGGGGCTGGAGCCACCTCTCCCTGCCCTGAAAGGTGAGGGATGGCGGGACTGGACTGGAGGTACAGGCAGCTGACTACCCCGATGCCCTCTCCAACTGGGTCCAGCATCCTCCCTTCCAAAAGTCAGGAACTGCCTTGTTCCTTGAGCCTCCAAATGCAAAGGAGATTTGATCCCAATCCCAAAGTTTGATCTCCAGAGTCCAACAGCCTGGGATGGAATTTATCCCACCTCCTCTACTTTACAGCTCTATGACCTTGAGCTTGTCTCCTCTCTGGGCCTCGGTTTCCTTGAGAGCAATGTGATGTGTTCCAACAAGACGGCAGTGTTGCACAAGGGAGCGTCCACTGCAGCACTGCCCAACTGACCAGAGCTTTGGGCCTCTGGGTCTCGCTTCCTCCATGCCATCCTGAGCTCCTGGAGGCGGTGCAGGGGTCCCCACCCCACAGGCACCTAATGGGGATTCACCTTCCAGTGTTGATTTTTCTGGGGCTGACACTCCCTTCTCCCACTCAGTATCCTGGCTCCCCACTTCCAGAACAAGGAAGGCAGCAAGGCCAAGAACATCCACTCTTTCCACATATCTTCAAAGGTTTTCTATGCAACACTCTTCCCACAAGTCCGGGAAGGACTGCAAACCAAGAGGACCACCCCAAACCCCATGGCCCTGGGTGAGGCTGCCTCTTCTGCAGCCAGACTGGGCTGGCTCACACAGCACCACCCTGTCCTGGCTCTCAATGGGGCCTCCATCTGGGGAGACCAAAATGCCCCCTTCCCACCCCGGCACCCCCATCTTCCCAACTTTCCCTCCTGGGAGTAGTCACTGTCAGGGCACTTCTGGGAGCCTGTAAGGTGAGAGCACTGCTGAGACCTGAGAGAGCTCAGGGCCTAGGTCCCTTGATCACCACACCATCACAGAGGAGGCCCAGGGAGGGAAGGAGGCGTGGGGAAGAGCACAGCACCCAAGGCACCCCAAGCTGCCCTGGAGGGGGATGGGGCAAGAGGCTGACACACAGCCAGGGCTGAAGACCACCTCGTGGTTGATGCTGATTCGGTGCCAAGCTGGGACAGGCCTCAGAGAAATCCCTCTATTGACCCCAGTGGGTTGAAAAAGCTCCCTTACGAATCCGCCAACCCCTACATTTCCTTCGCCCCATTTCCTGCTCCCCTGCCCCCCTCTGGCATTTCTCAGTGTGGCCCAAAGTCCTCATCGTAGGGGAAGCTCTGACTCAGAACTTTAAAAATCTTACACACAAACTTAAGAAAACAAACTTTGGGGGGGAGGGAGGGAGGCGGGAAGAGTCCCCGGTCCTGGGGGTGGGGCCGGGCGTTCCGAGAGGCCACCCTTCCCTCCCCGGGGAAGGAGGCAGGCGGCAGGCTGGGCGCACCCCACCCACCCGGGGAAGCCCGGCGTCCCGGGGGTCGCTCTCCTCGCCGGGCGGGGCCGGGGTGGCTCGTACGCAGCCGCGGGGCGCCCCGAAAGCCAGGGGGTGCCCGGCCCGGCGCGCCAGCCGCCGCCCGCCCCGCCCGGCCATGTGCGCGCCAGCCCGTGCGTGCGAGCGCGCCGCGCCGGTGGCGGCCAGAGCGGCGCCGCGGCACATCTGGTTCCAGGCGAGCCCCTGGCGCCTGCCTCGCCGCAGACCCGCGGCCCAGACACACAGACGTTAATAGATCGGCGCGCCCAGCCCCGCGCGGCCCGCGCCCGCCGCCGCCAAGCCGCTCGGTGGGAGTGCGCCCCGGGCCCCGCGCGGAGGGGTGGGCGCGGGGCGCGCGGGGCCCCGGGCGCTGCGCCCGCCCTGTCCCCTCCCCGCCGCCCCTCGGCCCTCCAGCCCGACCCCCCACCCCCGCCCCCCGGCCCAGCCTCCGCTAGGTCCCGGCTGGGAACCGGGACGGCCCTTCCCTGTCCCGCGAAACCGGAGTTCGCGGAAGTCCACCCCCCGTTGGTGACAGGCACGGCCCGCTGGCCCGGGGCGCACGGAGGGCCCAGTGCTGGGCCGGGCGCGGCCAGGGCGCATCGCCGCCCAGGACGCCGCGAGGCGACGAGACGCTGCCACCGTCCACAGCCGGGACACTGAGGCCGGAGCGGTCACTCGCCGCAGGCCGTCCGGCGACAAGGCAACCGAGCTGGCGTTCAACCGGGCCGTTGGATCCCGGCCCCCCAAGCAGATCCGCACCGGCTTTTGCCCCTTCCTCAACTCCGCCTGCAGGCAGCCACTTGGATCCCAGGGTCTCTCCAAAGTCGGTGGCCACACAGGCCCTTACCTGGGACCTGGGGCGCCCCCCCCCCAGGGAACCTCTCCTCAGCTGTGCGCCCCAGAGCCGTGAGCTGAGGTCCTTTGACCCAAGCACCCGGAGGTGGTGAGGCTCCCGGGGGTACTCCCCCAATTTGGGTGGACCCTGACTCTTGGCAAGGTTCCAAAACGGCTCCTCCGTCAGAGTCACTCCCTGGATCAAACCCTGCACCAGAAGGGTGCACTCCGGGCCCACTCCCGCTCTGGAGGGGACCGCTCTGTCTTGGAAGCTCCTTTTTTATTATTCCAGGGGTGTCTGACACGATGCATTTTGCCTTTGAAAGGAAGCTATGATCTTTAGGAACTGTCCGGATAGGACAGAGCCCCCCCCCCCCCCCCCCCCCCCCCATGGCTCAGCGGGTGAGCGTCTGCCTTTGGCTCCGGTCCTGGGATTAAGTCCCCATCCGGCTCCCTGCAGGAAGCCTGCTTCTCCCTCTGCCTGTGTCTCTGCTTCTCTCTGTGTGTCTCTCATGAATAAATAAATAAAATCTTAAAAAAAAAAAAAAAAAGGAACTGTCCAGATTAAAGGATCTCAATCTGAGTGGGCTAAAGGGATCAGTTAAGTGGTAGTGGGTTTCTCTCTGTCTTTATATATCCATCCATCCATCCATCCCCTTTAGCCCCTAAGGGTAAGCACGTGTGCTTGCAAATTGCAAGTAATTTGTTGGCTCCAGGTTAAATTTTAGCATTACCCCCCCACACACCTTGGAGGGGACTTTATAAGAAAATGGACCCACATCAAAGTACCACACTCGCCCTTAAACTAGAAGAAGAGCATTTTTTTTCTGAGCTGCTTACAACATGCCTCCATTCTGTTCAGAACTTTCTCATTAATACCCTCTGAATTCACTTGGGGGGCTTGTTAACTTGGGCCATCAGAAATTCTGGGTTTTAGAACAAAACCACACTTTTAAAAAGTTCCCAGCCTGAAGGTAATAGGCTCTGTAATGGCCTTGGTGAATGTGCCCAGGCGTCGTCAGAAGCGCTCTGGTTTTACTTTCCAGCCAAGTCCTATGTTAAAATCGGGGCTCGTGGGGCCCTGTTCCCCACCCCTTGCCGCCACCCAGAAGGTGGGGCTGGGAGCAGAGCAGCGCAGTGCAGAAAGGGGGGCTCCAGCAAACTGGGGGGCTCCTAACCCAGCTCCCAGCCCTTACTTCCCCCTCCCATGTGAAACACCCCCCACCACCCCCCCTCATTCCCTGGTAAGACATGCTGGGTGGGCCTGGGAGCCTGTCAGCTCCAGGTGTAAAAACCAAGCCCCACAAACAAACTGGCCAAGTAGAAAGCAAGTGACAATTAACTTGCAGGGAAGCTGGCTCTGCACAAAGCATCTACCATTTCTGCATCCAGTCTCTCAGCGAAGGCAGTTTCTCCTGGTACTAGAGCTGGTGGCCCTTTCTGGTCACAGAACTCCATCCCCTTCCAGCATCTTCCCTTCCAGCTGGTGGCCTCCCCTCCCTCCTCCTCAGCCAGAAACTGGTGGAGGGGATGCTGATTGCAGGTGCCAGAGTCCAGCCTCCAGGGTGGGGGTTGGAAGTGGGAGTTCTGGAACTTCCAGGCCCTGGGACTTTGTGAGGCCCTGGCCCCAACCAAGCCCAGCCTCTGGTCCATGAGGTGTTGAGTTCCTCCCCAGGCTTCCGGGTGACACCCAAAGATTAACTGGTGGGAGCTGTGGCCCTGCCCCTAGACCTGTCTGTGAGGCCTATAGCATGCCCCATTTCTTATGCATGCTGAGCCCCTTTCATCTGGAAGCTACAGACAGGCAGAGGCTGGGGTGGGTGGCTGGAGAGCCGAGGGGCATTGAACTTCCCAAGCTAGAGGCCTGGCCCAGCTATGAGGACCGTGTGTAAACACCATACTAGTTGTCATGCTTCCGAAAGGGGCTCCCCCAGCTGCCCTCCCCTATGTGCCAGCTACTTTATACACATGACGTTGCAGAGTCCTCACACCTGCAACTCCAGAAAACAGACATATCATCATCAGCCCCTCATGCAGGTGAAGAAATACGATCTGAAAGGACTAATAAGTTCTCTAAGGCCACAGAGCCTATTCATGGGAGACTAATTAGGGACTCACAGCCTGACACACCAGACATCAGCACCCCAGCTCTTAACCATTGAACCATACTGCCTCCTGCTGGGATGGGGTCCATGTTCCTGCTGAGTGTGGGTGAGTGTGTACACACGTCCTCCCCCTCCCCAGGCAGGAGGCCACATAGGTAGAGTCGAAAGGGGCTCTAGAGAGCACTCAGACCAGGGCTGCCTCATGGTGGGTGTCATCCCCCAACAACTTCTAAAGTCCAGCTAGTAGCTGCTTGGAACACTGCGTTAAAGGAGATTTTGAAGGGCCCTTGTAGATTAGCCTTGTTTGCTACGGGCTCAGGAAGAGGGTGTTCGGACATTGTCAATCCTGAGCCTGGTTCCAATGTCCTGGTTCTATAGATGCAGAAGATGGAGCCCAGAGAAGAGGCGTGACTTGCCCAAGGGTGCTGGGAGACTTCTGAACAAAGCCAGAGAAGGGAACATATGTTCTGTTCCCCTCTCTGGGCTCTTTCAACCTCAAGAGCAGTGTTTGCAAGTGCCACCATCTCGCTGCCCATTGACCCCTGACACATTCATTTGGGAAGTTCCACATAGGTCACAGAAATACATTTGGAGGGAGATATGTTCAGTTCTGCCTCTTTAAGGAACTAAAGGAGCAGCAATCTGGCATTGCCAGGAAGCAACCCTCATCCAGGGCTTCAGTGGTGGCAAGAGAAATCATCCTACCTCCTTTGACATATATATATATACGAAGGACAATATTCTGGCCCTGGCACAGAAATATCACCCTGCTAGGTCATGTTGGCAAGGCAAGTTGTGCTGTGAGAGAACAATTATTTTTAAAATGGTACCATGAGGGGCATCTGAGGTGGCTTAGTCAGTTAAGTGGCTGCCTTTGGCTCAGGTCATGATCTCAGGGTCCTGGGATTGAGCCCCATGTCAGGCTCCCTGCTCAGTAGGGAGCCAGCTTCTCCCTCTGTTCCTTACCTGGCTCATGTTCTCTCTCTTGCTTACTGTCTCTCTGTCTCTCAAATAAATAAAATAAAAGATGCCACCATGAGAAAGTTTTTTTTGACAAAACTAAATTATAATCAACCTGATTTTTAAAAAACTAGGTCAAAGACCTTAAAGGACACCTCACTGTAGAAGAGAGATGGAGATAGCAAACAAACATAGGAAAAGGTGCTCCACATTACATGCCATTAGAAATTTTAAGTTAACACAACAACGATGGGCAGCCCCGGTGGCTTAGTGGTTTAGCGCTGCCTTCAGCCCAGGGCGTGATCCTGGAGACCCGGGATGGAGTCCCATGTCAAGCTCCCTGCACAGCCTTCTTCTCCCTCTGCTTGTGTCTCTGCCTCTCTCTCTGTCTCTGTGTCTCTCATGAATAAAAAAATAAAATATTTAAAAAAACAACAACAAGATAACCACCACATCCTTACTAGAACAGTCAAAACCCAAAACACGAGGGGCACCTGGGGGGCTCAGTGGTTAAGCGTCTGCCCTCAGCTCAGGTCATGATCCTGGGGTCCTAGATCGAATCCCACATCAAGCTCCCCACAGGGAGCCTGCTTCTCCCTCTGCCTATATTTCTACCTCTCTATCTCTCATGAATAAATAAAAATAAAAACCTGAAACAAAAAACCCAGAACACTGACAATACCAAATGCTGATGAGGATGTGGCACAGCAGGAATTCTTGTTCATGGCTGATGAGCACGCAAAATGATATAGCCACTCTGGAAGACAGTGGGTCAGTTTTCTTATGAAACTAACCCTACTCTTACCATATGAGCCAGCAGTCACGCTTCTTGGTATCTACCCAAAGGAGCTGAAACTGTATGTCCATACCAAAAGCCACAGGTGGATGTTTCTAGCAGCTTCATCCCTTGCTGCCCAAACTGGGAATCAACCAAGATGTCCTCCAGGATGGGAGCAGATAAACCGTGGTCCAGCCAGGCAATAGGCTATTATTCAGTGTTAAAAGAAAAGAGCTATTGGGGCACCTGGGTGGCTCAGTCAGATAAGCATTTGACTCGGCTCAGGTCATGATCTCAGAGTCTTGAGATCAAGCCCCAAGTTGGGCTCCGCACTCAATAGGGAGTCTGTTGGAGATTCTATCCCTCCCTCCCCCTCTACCCCTCCTCCTGCTTGTGCTCTCTCTCTACCAAGAGGAAGAAAAAGGAGAGGAGGAGAAAGAGGATGAAGAGAAGAAAGAAAAGGAGGAGGAGAAGGAGGAGGAGGAGAAGAAGAAGAAAAAAAAAGAAAAGAAAATAAGAAGTGAGCTATCAAGGCATGAAAAGACTTGAAGGAACCCTAAGTGCCCTCTACTAAGTGAAAGAAGCCAATCTGAAAAGGCCATATGTTGTATGATTCCAACTATAGACATTCTGGAAAAGGCAAAACTATACAAACAGTAAAAAGGGGTTGCCAGACAGGGAAGGGATAACAGGTGGAGCACAGGATTTTGAGGGCAGCAAACTATTCTGTATGATACTACGATGGGAGATGTCTGTCATCCTCTATTTTTCCAAACCCTATGGACTGGGTGACAATGACGCACCAATTTAGGTTCATGAATTTTAACAGTCATGTCACTCTGGCACAGGGTGTTGAGAGTGGGGACGACCATGTGTGTGAGGGGAGGGGTCATAGGAACTCTCTGTACTTCCTGCTCAATTTTGCTGTGAACTTGAAACTTCTAAAAATAAAATAAAATAAAGTATTAAAAAGGGAAAACAAAAAGGAAAATAAATTAATTCTAGCCGGTGGTGTGCTGCGAAATGGTAACAACTGGTTCTCTGTGAGGAGGGACCCTGGATTTATGTTTGCCAATCCCTGGGGTATAAATGCTTCCACCATGGCCAGGTTCTAGCTACAGTGTGACACTCATGAAGGTAAAATCAGGAGGGCATGCGCAGAAGCACACCTGGGTACAGTATTTACACTGTCCAGATGCCACAGATGTGAATAATCCCAAGAATATGAATCATAGTAAATGTAGTAAAATGATAAGAGGTGAGTTTTTGAGTATATACTGCTTTCGTTTTAAATATAGCTTGTACAGGGACGCCTGGCTGCCTTTGGGTCAGGGCAGGGTGCTGGGATCAAGTCCCATATAGACTCCCCGTACGGAGCCTGCTTCTCCCTCTGCCTGTGTCTCTGCCTCTCTCTGTGTGTCTCTCATGCATAAATAAAGTCTTTAAAAATAAATAAATAAATATAACTTGTGCAATTGTAAACTTATATGATGGGGGGTCAAGCCCCCACATCCTGCTTACATGGTCGCCAGGGTTCAGATCCTTCCCAGTGACCTGACGCAATGCAGGCGTCTAATATCACCTGTTCTGAACACCTGAGCCTCTCTAAAGTGAGTCATTGCCTCAAACGTGTCAGAGGAAACTCAGGTTTCATACCGATTATCAGGGGAAGAGGGGTGCACGCCTCCAAAACAGATGCCCGGGGGAAGGATGGGCTGGGTACAGTGGGAGGGATGGAGGCGGCCAGGTAGAACAGGGGTCCTAGCTGTAGGTGCTCAGCACAATCCCTGGGTGGGGATTTAAAAATAATGCGCCCAGCCCCACCCATCTCCCCACCCTCAAGAGTCTGACTCAGGGCTGGGGCCTGGCCGTGAGTGTTCATTGAGCACTTCCAAGTAAAGCTATTGTGCAGCTGGGGTTGAGAACCACTCACTGACAATGCCAAAGGCATGGTCTTGGGGCATGGTCTTGGGGCATCAGACCAGCCTCATGGAGCCCCGGACCTAGGGCCACAGCCCACTTAGCCAAAATGAGCCTATTTCTCCAGCTGCGAAGTGGATTGTCCCACACGATAACTTGGGTGCCCAAGCACCACAGTGCCAGGTATAAGGTGGGAGGACGTGAAATGATGGAATCTGTCCTCACCCATGTGTGGACCAATCCCCACGTGCAGGGCCCTGAGCCAAGCACACCATCCTGGGAGATAAACACCATCACTCATTCCCCTTTTACGGATGGGGGTGGCCCAAGTCTCAGGAACAATGAGGACCTGCCCAAGGTCATCGGCTAGCTGGTAGGCAGAGTCAGGATTCAGACCAGAGTGGGCAGGCTTCTGGCTCTAGACATGAGTGCCCAGGGAGCCCAGAGAAGACAGGAAAGCTGAAAGAGGAGAGATTTGGAGGGGAGATGGGGGTGTGGCAAGGAGCACAGGAGTGTCTCCCTGTGCCAGGGGAACAGCCCCCCTAAGCCATAGGCCTCTTGGAAAGCAACAACGTGCATACTTCACCTCCTTCCTGTGAGACCCTCATTGTCCATAATGTCTGGGGAGTCTCAGCAGAGCAGCTACTTTCTGTGCCATTCTATGAATGAGAGAGGGGTGGGGGGAGGTATGCTAGACCCAAAGCCACTCGGGCAGACAGCGGTGCAGCACGGAACTGTGAACTAAACACTCCTTGTCCTACAAGACCCTACATGAAAAGCCCCCCTGATGCCCAGAACCCCTCGTGCATATGTCTGCTTCGGCCTCCTCAAGACTCGTTTCTAGGCTTGGGCTCCTGTCCTGAGTCTCCTAGGCTGTGAGCTCCCAGCTGCCTTTTTGGGCCCAGAGTGACTGGACAGAGGTAGACAGAGCAGCAGCAATGTGGGCCCTGGGAGCCACACATTTCTCCTTCAGAGTCCATTAGACCCTGTCCTGACACCGACAGAGCTTCTTGGAGAAAACAGGAGGTTGATATGCTATTGTAGTTGTTTGGGGAGCAGGGAGGAAGGCACAGAGGGAGCGGCAGAGCAGGAGGTGGGCAGCTCACGGTCCGTGCCAACACATGGAGCCCGGGTGGAGGGTGGCTCTTCACATCAGGGAACCCTTCCAGCCCTCAAAACCCACTCTCATCCACCCTTAGAGATGGTGCAAGGGGGATATGGTCATGACCTTGCTTTGCAAGAGGGGAAACAGGTCCAGAGAGTCGATGTGGCCTGCTCAGGCTTGGCCAGCTGGGATGTGAGCTAAAGTCTACCTGCCCTTAGCGCCTGGGCCATATTACCCGTCTGCTTCCAAATCTCGAGTGACTATAATAAGAGTACCCTCCCCACCGGGTTGCTGTGCTGATTCCATGGACTCGGGTACGGTGGCCAAATGGGGCTGCAGCAACCAGGCTGCTGGTTCTCAACCTTGGCAAATCATTTCACTGCTCTGTGCCTCAGTCTCCCTGTCTGGGTAACACATCACTCATGGATTGTTGTGAGGATTCTGCAGGGTGATGTCTGGAAAGAAGTCAAGATAGGGAACCCACAGGTGTCACTATGGCTGACAAGCATAAGGTTGGCCTCCTGTACACCTCACCTGTCCGGAGGGGGTGGGCTGGACAGGCCAAGCTCCCTGCCAGCCAGAAGGCCCATCTTGGCCCCTTTCTTGCACAAAGCCTCCCTGAATGCCCAGCGTAGCCCATGTCTACAGGCTCCCAGGACTGAGGAAGCAACCTGCTCCCCACCAATCACGTGCCCCCATCTCCCTCTGCAGGGGGCTGCGTGACGGGTGGCTGTCCCCCAGCCAGCATCAATCAAGAATGGAAAAAAGTTTGCAACAGGTTGGGCACATTTGCTTAATTCTACCCTAACTGGGACCTGGCCCCCACCTGGGCAGCTCTGATTTCATTAGCATTCTGCCGAGACCCTCCCCCTACCAGACCCACCAAGGCCCCCTGCTCAGAAAATCAGGCCGCTGGAGTGCTTTCAGAGAGGGGGGGAGGGGACCTCCGGGGGGGAGGGGCCACTGATTGTGAAGACAAAGTCTGAGGCTCCCGAAGAGCAGGGATCCTTTGTGAGTGAGCAGACGCCAAGCCAGGGTGAGGCACCCTCTCAGATGTCCACCCTTCCCTGGCACAGCCCCGACAGCGAGCACCTTCTGATGTTTTGTGCCTCGAATGCCTCACTCTCCTTACCCTGGTCCTGAGCAAGACCCAGAGAAGAGCCAAAACGCCAGACCAGTCTGGATCCCAGACTCAGGACCTGACTCCGTTCCCAATGGAACCTCATCTGGTTTCCTGCTCACCCCCCGACAAACCTCTCGCCAGCCACACTCTGTCACTTTCTGTCTTCACACTTGCTGTTCCCTCTGGCTAGAACACTTTTCCACCCTTGCCTTGAAGCTCAACCCAGGCTTCACCTCTCACCTTAGGCACCGCTTCCAATAGGAACCCCACCACACAAAGGCTTGGGGGCCTGTCTGCCACCCCCAGCCACCTTACAGTCATCAATTAAACTCCCCTGGACCAGACCAGCCTGTTTCCCTCTATCCTTCTCCGGGGTTGTTTGTGTTGACAGTGGTGCCTGGCACAAGGTAGGTGCTCAATAAACACTGAATGAATGCATGAATGACTCACAGCCCCGCTCTGTTTAGCCCTTAGACCCACAAAACCTAAGGTCCAGGAGCCTTTTACTCTTTTCTTTTTTTTTTAAATTTTATTTATTTATTTATTCATGAGAGACACAAAGAGAGAGAGAGGCAGAGACACAGGCCCAGGGAGAAGCAGGCTCCATGCAGGAGCCTGATGCAGGACCCGATCCCAGGACTCCAGGATCATGCCCTGAGCCAAAGGCAGACATGAGCCACCCAGGGATCCCCTCTTCTTTCTTTTTTTAAAGATTTTATTTATTTATTCATGAGAGACACAGACACACAGGCAGGGGGATAAGCAGGTTCCCTGTGGGGAGCCTGATGTGGGACTCGATCCCAAGACCCTGGGATCACGCCCTGAGCTGAAGGCAGATGCTCAACCACTGAGCCACCCAAGCACCCTGGCCCAGGAGCTTTTTAAAGGCCCAGGAAAGTAGAAGACCCAAAATACATTTTTTTTTTTATTGGTTCGAGAATACAATGTGGCAGGGTAATTAACAGATGGGTAATGACATGTTGGCCACACATGATGGCATGGCAGCTGGACAACCGAAATCCACCACCACTCTTGGCTGTGGATAAAGTATATTTGCCACGGAGGGTTTTTAAAGGGAGGGGGACGGGGACACTGCTCCTGGAAGGGGGTCCTGTGCCCAGCAAGACCCTAGCACGTCCAGCTCCCAGGCAAGGGCAGTGACCGACCTCTGCTGAAGCTACCTCCATAGCTTCCCGCCACCAGCCTTCAGCCCAGGATGCAGACCGCTCAGGTTCTTCGGGAGCTGGACAGACCCACAGGGCCAAACAGACACACTTAGCCCCAGGAACAGTGGGGTGTGGGGCCTTGGTGACACAACTGCCTGCTGCTGGTGGAAGGGGATAAGACGGCAGAAGGGTGGTCCCAGTGCCAGCTGCCCAGGCCAGCTGGATGGATGTTGGTTGCTCTGAGGGCCAAGGTTGAGACAGAGGCCCTGGAGTGAGCCCAGGCTCCTCCATCCACAAGGTAGGTGACCTTGGGAAAGTTACTTGACCTCTCTGAGCCTTGGCTGCCTCGTCTATAAAGCGGGCATATAAAAGTCCCCCTGTGAGTGTTAGGTGAGATACTATGTGGAAAGCATGCAAAGCAGGCCCCAGTGCCACTTGGGGAACTCTTCCTTATAAATGTAAGCTCTGTTATACCAGACAGTGACCCTTTGGAGAGTAGCCTCCCTCTCCGTCCCGGTCCATGGGGTTCAGGTGCAGGGCAAGACCCTGGGTGAGGAATATTGGCTGCTCCCTTATTTCAGCCCTGGATCCCGTAGTGCCTGAAGTCCCGCCCTGGATTTTTTTTAGTTAAGCACTTCACTATCTTACTTTTGCTCAAGCCACTGGGGGCCGTTTTCCTCTCCATTGTAGGTGACAGTGCTGACAAGCACACAGCTGGAGCCTCTCCTACATCCGGACCTCCGTCCTTACCCTGGCAGAACTAGAGCCATGTGCTCCCCATGGGGGCCACCCCCTCCCCCCAAGTACAGCACCAGAGGGCCCCACCTCTGGAACTCTGTCTCCTCTGCCCCCAGCCTTGCCCCTGCCCTGTGTGCTGCGTGTCGTGGGCCCCTGTCCCATGCATCTGGGGTGTGGCTCTTTGCAGCCTGTTCAGAGGGGCTCTCATCAGCCACAGCGCAGCACCATGGGGAGAGCAAGGATGAGAGGGCTCCGGGGTCCCACTCCACCTCTGCCAGGTGCTGGCTGTGCAACCTGGGGATGGCAGCTCCTGTCTCTGAGCCCGAGAGGGGCCCCCGTGCATCAAAACTTGGTGGAATTTACCGGCACTGCAATTCATCACCTGTCTGGGTCATTACCAGCCAATTCCCTACCTCCCGTTATCCGGAAGCTCCTAAAGGCTGATGGGTGGTTTCCGCCTGGTGCCTGCATTTGGTACAGGGCTCAAGAAATATCTGTTGAGTAGGGGAACCTCTACTTCTCACCTGTAAAATGGGAATGTTGGTAGGCGTCTGTAAAGATTGGCAGGGAGAGACTGTGCCCCGGGCTTAGGCCCAAGTGGGAGCCTCCCCAGGGGGATGATCTGTCATGGTACGAAGGGGGGTGCCACAGGGGTCCCTGTGGACAGTGACTTCACCCACAGAAGTGGTGATAATGGGGAGTGGCAGGGACAGGCAGGTGGAGGGGGGAATGCAGGTAATGGGCTGAGGTCTCCACTGTGGGCTGGAAGCTCTCACCCTCCCCCTGCCCCTGGGCTGCTCCTGACCTGACCTGCTGTGCCGGCCCAGGTTCCTGGAGGTGCCGTGTCCACGGCTGGGTAGCACTGCGGACGGCCGAGCAGTCCCCCTGCGTGGACATGGCCCCTGCTGAGAGCGGGGTGGACACTTTGCTTGTGCCCCCTCCCCTCCACCCCGCCCCGAAGTGCCAGCAGACAGTGGGGATAAACAAGCCCATGCACCTGCCCGGTCCCTAGAGGGGCTCAGGGTGGAGGGAGAGTTGTCGCCTTAATACGGAGCTGATTTGGGCCGGGACAGTTTCTGTCTCTTGCTGGGGAGAGGAGGGACCCTAGGGATCAGCAGCTGCCAGGGGTGAGGCAGGGACCCTAGGGACCCACATGGGCAGTGATGAGGCAGCAGCTGGCCATGTGCCAGTAACATTCACCAAGTGCTTCCTCCTTCTGCGTCCTCACGACCCACTTGTCATTACCCTTCCTTTGCAGATGAAGAAACTGAGGCCCAAAGGGGGAAGCCCTGTGCCCCAGGGAGCCACTTGGGCCTGCTCTGACTCACCAGCCCCACTCTGGACCTCCTCTCCCTGGGGCCCTCTAGACACACAAGGCCACCAGGACCCAGCCCTTGGCTATGAACTCCTCAGAACTGCTGCCTCCCTCACGGGGGCCAGGCCTCCTCCTCCTCCGAGACCTGCCTGTACCAGGGGAAGGTAGAGATGAAAACCTGTTGCGCAGAGGACCCCAGTTTGAAGAAAGCAGCGAACATTCACCATGATCTGTGGAGCCCAAGAAGCTGCTAGGGAGCTCTCCAGAACCCCAAGGTTCTACTGTGGGGGCTCTGGGCTGGCCCCTGGGTGCCAAAGGAGATACACCCCACCCCTGGCCTCTTTGGAATAGGGCTTGCTCGGCTTTTCCCCCTCCTCTCTGCCTGGGACTCCCTCCCATGCCGTCTGCCCTGTCCACGGACCCACTATTCACTTAGATTTCCATCTGGTTCTGGTTTTTGAGAGATGGAGGCGGGGAGGGTTTCGGGAGAAGCTGAAAGCCTGGCACCGGTAGAGGTAAACCTGATACCTTAACTTATTTTCTTGGCGCCCCAAGCTCTGTGCATTTCCCTCTGCCATCTGCCTCTACAAACCCAGGGCTGCTTGATCAACATGGAATCTGCTTTGGATGGCTGCTTGGACTTTGGGGTCATGGGCAGAGAAAGAAGCCAGCATCAAGAGCAGCTTTCCCATGAGTGCAAACACCATGTCGAAACCAGCTCTGCTGGAGCCTGGGGATCAGTTGAGTATGCATATGTGTGTGTGTGTGTGTGTGTGTGTGTGCGTGCGTGCACACGCGCACGCATACACACACGTGTTCTGGCTATGTGGCAAGAACCCATCTGTAATCCCTGAGGGAGCATATCTGAATATCTCAGCCTTTCTCCCCGAGCCACCATCTTATCCACAGACCTTCTAGAAGTTGCAATTAATCTCTAATTTGAATTTTTAACCTCAAATGCCACATTATAAAAATAGTTGTGTTGTGTTTTATAGGCAGTATTTGTCATGAAATTATACATGGTTACAATTTGTGCGGTGGAAAATAAAGCAAGATGCTCATTCTGCATGGGAGTAGCAGTCTGTACCAGCCAGGCTGGGGCAGCAGCAAATCAATGCTGTCCTTCCAGGGGACCCTAGGTCACCAGGCAGGGTCATTTGTGTGTGTGTGTGTGTGTGTGTGTGTGTGTGTGTGTGGTGGTGGGGGTGCCCAGTGCTAGATAATCTGTCCTCTCTAGAAAGCATAGTTAGGTACCAGCAAAGGCCACTAGAGCTAGTTCCTGGGACCCAGAGCTCTGGTCCTAATCTCAGCTCCTTTTCCTGCAGGGCCTTAGGAAACCTCACCCTCCTTGGTTTTTCCACCTGTGAGAGGGGTTGGAGGTGCTAAGCTGTGCATCTGCCTCCTACTCCCAAGCATCAGAGAAAGTAAAAGAGAAAACAGATTGGCCAGGTGGGCATAGCACCGAGCCCCTGTCTGCCTCGTTTCATCAACTCCTCTGAACAACCCATGCCCTGGGTGCTATCATGACACCCATTTTGCAGATGCAGGACTTGAGGCCAAGGAAATAAGACACTTTCCCAAGATCATCAGAAATCGGGGTGAGGTTGGCACCAGAATCCCACAGCCATGCCAGGCCCTATCAGCAGCATGTCCTGCTCCTGAGGAGACGGGGGGCTCACTGGAACTCTCTGGGGCCAGCCCTCTGTTTCTATACCAGGGTCACCATCGAGCTACACAGGGGACCAGGGAGGCTGCCCCTGTTCCAGGCTCCCAGCCCACCTGCCTGGGTCAAGCTGGAGCCTCTGCTCCAGCACCATGGCACCCCTTGCCCATCCCTTCCTAAGCAAACCTGGAGAGGCTGGGTGAGGCTTGAGTGAGGCTCTGGGCCAGCCAGGCTGGGGAACATGCCAAGGACAAGGACCTCAGACCTGGCACCCCCATGTTCTCAATACACAGTCTATCTTTCAGAGCCTCAGCCTCCGTGTCTGGAGAACAGGGCCAGAAGACTACCGACCTCCTAGAGGATCTGGGAGGAATGAATGAGATGAACCACGGAGGGTTTAGCACATACTAGCTGCACAATAAAAGGTTCTGACTTTTGGGATTTCAGTGATGATGATGCTGAAGGTGAACACACCCACACGTCAGCCAGCTCCACTGCCCTGACTCAGCCACAAGCATCCCACGTTCCCTCCATCCCTCTGGGGATGCACGATTTGTAGTCAGATGGCCTGGGGCAGCCTTCCTCGCCTAGTTTGCAGGTCTGCTAAGGAAGCTTCCATCTCAGGGTCATTGTGTCCCCTGTGGCACGAAGCCCTAGTGTTGGATCCATCTGGCAGATGGCAGGTTAGTGAGCCCCATGCTGGTAATAGGACCTGTCTCGTCTCTGGTTCTGAACAGCTCCTGGAGCCTCTCCTCCCCAACTTGGGATCTCGGATCTCAGGGCCACTGGACCCAGGGCAGCCAGCTGGGGCTTGTGATCAGCTCCTTTGGAGAAAGGGGCACCCTGGAGGCTCTGGGTAGCCAGGACTCCTGCTATTCCCAAGTTAGCCACTCATTTCCCACAAAACAGGGAATACTGGCTCACCGAGGCAGCTACCGGGAAGGCCTAGATGCTCTGCACACTCCAGACACCCACAGACAAGTAGAAAGTGCTCCCACAGCTCTTAATACAACAATGACAAGTCTTAGACCAGGCCTTGCTCACTGGATCACTCCCACGGTGCTCCTTCCTCCGCTCCTGGAACAGCCAATCTCTTTCTCACCTCTGAACCTCTGTATCTGCTCTTCCGGCCACCTGAAGCACCCTTCCCAACCTCTTCTTTTGGTCAACTCCACTCACCCTTTAGGTCCCATCTGAAATTCGGCTTCCTCCAGGAAGCCTTCCCTGAACTTCCAGACCACGTAGGGGGTCTGATTCTCTGTTCTCATAGCAGCCGGGGCGTCTCCTTCATGGCAGGGACCACACTTCCCTTGATCCCTACCGGGATCCCAGTATCCAGCCCACACCTGCCATGGAGTAGGTGCTCAGCAAATATTTGTGGCAGGAAGGAAGGAGGGAAGCATTTGTAGGATGCCTCCCTCATTCTTCCTCCCCTGAGAGAAATCAGGCCCTTGAAAAGGCCGCTGTCTCGAGAGCACTGCTCAGCCCAGACCTGAGTTCACCACAACAGCAACAGTTGCCTGAAACAATGACCTCGCTTTCAGCCACATTAGATCTTCGCCTTTCCTTTATTCCTTCCCGGTGAAACCAGAGCAGTCCTTCTTGTCTCCAACAATTTCCCGCTTCAAGCCCTGACACTCTCCCCGCCTGGGGTTGTCGTGGCAGGGCAGCTGGCTCTGCAGGAGAGGCTGGCCTTCCAATTAAAACACGATGTCTCTTGGAAACACGAGATTCCCAAAGGCTAGGGTCCCTCCCTGTTCCCCCACCCCCACCCCCCCCAGCCCCAGCCCAGCCCAGCCCCAGTCTCTCCATCACAGCACAGCCCAGGGTCCTCCTGCCTGACTGCTATGGGGCAGGCTCTGCACCAAGGTGTCCCTGGAAAAGCAGTGCCTTCCTCAGGGCACTGCAGAGGTTTCCAGGTAGGAGATGGGAAGAACAGTCCCTTCCTGGCAGGGCCTGGGCTGCTTCCAACAAGAGATGGCTGCAGCTCCTTGGCTACCTGGGGTCCCAGCATGGAGTGGCCAGCCTTGTCCCTAGACTCTGGGGATCACTGCATGTGTCCTCTGTGGCTTTGGGCAGTCACTTTGCCCTTCTGAGTCTCAGTTTCCTTTTCTGTGAGATGCCAAGCTGGAAGCCAGGCAGATGTGAAAGGCTGGACAGAACCACAGGCAGCATGCTCCAGTCCCTGGTGAGGGAGCAGGCTTCGCCTGTCCCCTGGGGTTTTCCCAGCACGATGTCTCAAAACACACGTGTGCCCTGAATGAATGGGCTAATTAATGAATCCCATCCAGTGTTCTTGGAACTCCAAAGCAAGGTGTCTCTTGGAAGGGGCCTGGGGAGGTATGGAGTTTAGAAGTCTCTCGGGGGAAGGCAAAAGGCCTGTTCTCTGTAGCTTTACCACAAGGGGAAACAGGGGACACAGTGCCAAGTTGTCTTTTCTCCCACTGTTGGGATGTTTTTCTGGACGGCCCTTCCCTGGTGTGGGAGGCAGCCTTTTCTCCTCTGGGTCTGGGGCCAGAGGATGGTGCTCAAGGTCCCGGAGAGGCAGCCAGGTCTCCCGGCCCCCATCTGGGAAGACGTGGCATCTAGAGGCCTCTCTGGCTTCCAAGCCCATGGGGCGAGTGGTGGGGCTGGGAGGGGATGTGGGGCCTCAGGGAGGGCAGGCTCAGCCTGTGCTCGGGGATGAGCTGGTCCTCCGCCATCAGCTGCAGGGAGGGGACTGCAGCAGGATGCCCAAGGTGCTGGGCATTGTGCCTTTCACTCTGCATCGCAGGGTCTCGAAAAGGAGGTAGACTTCTTGGGGCACCTGGGTGGCTCACTGGTTGAGCATCTGCCTTTGGCTCAGGTCATGATCCCGGGGTCCTGGTATAGAGTCCTGCATCAGGCTCCCTGAGGGGAGCCTGCTTCTCCCTCTGCCTGTGTCTCTGCCTTTTTTCCCGTGTCTCTCAAGAATAAATAAATAAAATCTTAATAAATAAATAAAACAAACAAGCAAACCTCGCTTCTCCACCCACCATGTAACTTGGGCAAGTTACTCAACTTCTCTTAGCCTCTGTTTCTCCAACTGTCATCATAACTGGAGATGCCCTTGCTAAGCATCACTCCAGCATCCACTTGCACTCTGCTTCAGCCTCTCCCCAAATCTGTAAAGCCACCCCGCACGGAGGCACGGTCTTCTCCTCACTCACTGGCCAACAAGGCGCTGAGAGAGAGGAAGAAACCTGCCTGGGCGACACGGCTGGTGTAGAGGACTGCAGTGCCCTGTCTCCATGCAAACAGACCCTCGGATGACTCCTTGTCATCAGCAAGAAGAGAATGGGATGGGAGGAGGGGGCCCCCAGCTTCCATTGGGTAGGGGGTGGCCAGGAGGCCCCGGAGGGCGGGGAGCGAGGGGCCGGGCTCTTCCCCGGGGCCCACACCCACCCTGGGAGGGGGCGGCCAGAACCCAGGCCCCCTGCCGCCCCGCTAGCTGGACCGGCCGCCTGTGGCCCCATCTTGAGAGCATTAGGGGCTGCTGTTAACAGATGTTTTCTGTTACGTGTTATTTGTTAGTCTAATGAAAGGAGGTGCACTGGCTTTCAAGACCTCGGGTTCTGCGGGGGTTTATACGGGAGGCGGCCCTCCCCGGGCGGTGGAGGAGAGGCCCGGGCCCTGCCAGGCACGCCCGGCGGCTCCCGCTTTGATTCGGCGGGTTGCAGCCATCCGCGTGGTAATTCCAGCTCTGGTTAAATGTCACTTTTAATAACGCCATCTCTGGTGTGGAAACGTCTGCGCCCACGGCAAGACGGGGGGATGGATGGGGAGGGGGAGCGGGTGGCGTACAGTACCTGGGGCCAGAGCAGGGGCTATCCCTGGGGCCCCCCCGCCAGAGAGCAGCAGGTGGGCAGGGGACCTTCACAGGGATGGAGTGGCGGGGAGCCCAGCTCAGCAGAGGCTTCTGACCCCCCACCCCGTGCCCCCCTGCTGACAGCTGGAGGGAGTCAGGATGCCTGAGAGGGAGACCGAAGCCTTCCCCTGTGGCCACATCCCCGCCCCCCTCCAACCCCGAGAGCCGCCTTGGGCTGGTGGTATTCAGTAGGTGCTCAAAGAATGCTGTGGATGGTCCACAGCAATGGCTTTCTCCTAGCCTGAGGTCAGGTCTCTGGGGACGCCCGGCAGCTCCCTGCCCTCCTGGACACTGGACCCTTTCAGGTGCTTCCTTGGCTTCCCACGGAGGCTCCACCTGGCCTCTCCACCCCCCACGAGTACCATCTTCCACTCAAGCCAAGGAAGGTGGTAGAGGAGCAGAGTTGGTAGAAAGGGCCTTTGAGAGTGCAGAGATGCTCACCCTGCAATGCCCAGAAAGGACCTGGTAAATGCAGATGCCCCAGCCCAGGCCCCATGGAGTGTCATTCCATGGGTTGCAGCAGAGCCTAAGAACATGCATCTCAAATAAATAAATAAATATTTAAATATTCAAATAAAATTAATTTAAAAAGAACATGCATTTCAACCAGCTGCCAGAGTGATTTGAATGTAGTGATTTCTGGGACCACCAGAAATTGTTGACAAACAGATGGTCCAAACCCCCTGAGACCAGCGAGAGGCCATGGCTGGGGCCCCACCTACTGCCTCCTGGGCAGCCATCTCACAGAGGTGACACACCTTCACCTGGTCAGGCTCCAGCAACCCAGGTGCTGGCTCAGCTCTGGGGTGGAAGAGGCCTCTGTGGAAGCCTCCAGGTCTCCCTGCCTTTTCACTGCCCCGCACCAAGGACCTTCCCTAGCGCCCACAGTATGCCCAGCGGCCCCTGTCCACCTCTTGGCCGCCAGGCCCGCGCTTCTCTAGAACTCCGTGCACCCACTGTCCCTCAAACCCGAAGGTCCCAGCAGCCCCTTCCTTTTTTTTTTTTTTTTTTTCCAGCAGCCCCTTCCATGACAGAAAAGCAGAATGGATCACAGGAGGGACCAAAAATAATGCAGAGCCTGCTTCATCTTTTAGGATGCAATAAAAGATATCACCGGCTGTAAAGTACCCCATGTGGACGGCACCTGTCATCGCAGTGGCCCCTCGGAGCCAGGCTGGGGCCAGGCAGCTTCCCAGATGTGGAAGGGACACAGAGCAAGGGGCACTGAGAGCATCAGAGTGGTTTAGTGACCTCGTGGTCAGGACATCTTGCGGTGCCCTGACTCCTGGGCTCTGGCCAGGGTGGGCCCTGCCCCCGCTGCCACCAGCAGGCCCACGTTCCCAGGGAGGTCATGGACTCTTCTGGGCAGCAGCCCCTGGGTGAGGAGCACCTTGCCACATGCCCCTGGCTCCACGTGCCCCTGCTTAGCCCCGGGAGCATCCTGACTGCTCAGCTTGGGAGCTGGACGCATAACTTTCCTCCCTGTCTAAACAGGAAGCTCCCAGGGTGCTCTCCTACTCACCACCTCACAAAAGGCACTTAACCCTTGGCCTGTAACCCTTAACCCTTATGGCTGCTCACTGCTCACTGGCCGCCTGCAGCCGCCCTACCCACTAAGAGCCTGGACTTGGTCATGTGGGCCAGACTGGAGCTCTCACAAGGAGGTGTGAGTGTGTGGGTTTGGGTTTGAGTGTGAGTGTGTGCAGGTGCATGTGAGTGTGTGTTGATGAAGGGGTGTGTGTATGCAAGTGACTAGGTTTGTATGTGAATGTGTGAGTGGGGTTCTGTGTGTGAGTGGAGTTGGGGGGGTGAAAGGGTTTGTGTGTGTGCATGTGTGCCAGTTTGTGTGTGGGTGAGTGAGTTGTGTGTACGTGAGAGGGCATGTGTGATTGGGATGTGTGAGTTGTGAGCAGGTTTGAATGTGAGTGTGATTGTGTGCGTGAGAGAATAGGTTTGTGTGACTGTGAGGTGAGCGTGTGCATGAGTGTGTGTGCATGAGGGTGCATCTCTGGTTGTGTGTCTGGGAAAACGAGTCTGCCATGTGGTTCCCAAATGCCAGCCCATGTAGGTCTTCACTGACTACCTCAAAATGAGAAAAATAGGGGCAATTTGTGACTTTTTAAAGCTAGATAAGGTCAGTTTTGGGGATCAGTCTTTCCCCTGAGATGCTGCAGGTTTTTCTCTTGGATAAAAGGACCGGAGGCAGCAGGACGGTGGTTGTTGTGAGTACATGGCTTTTCTGGGCAACTTCGTGCTAGTCCCTCTCAGCCCCTGGAAACCTCAAATCTTAAAGTCTAGGCAGGCGGCAGGACCTCAAGGCCTGACACATAGTTAGCACTCAGGAAAGGATAATGGAGTGAGTGAGTGAGCAAGGGGCCTGGGCTAGCCTGGGAAGTAGTGAGTGAGTGAGCAAGGGAGCTGGGTTAGCCTGGGAAGGAGTGAGTGAGTGAGTGAGTGAGCAAGGGGGCTGGGCCAGCCTGGGAAGGAGTGAGTGAGTGAGTGAGTGAGTGAGTGAGTGAGCAAGGGGGCTGGGCCAGCCTGGGAAGGAGTGAGTGAGTGAGTGAGTGAGTGAGGGAGTGAGCAAGCAAGGGGGCTGGGCCAGCCTGGGAAGGAGTAAGTGAGTGAGCAAGGGGGCTGGGCTAGCCTGGGAAGGATTGAGTGAGTGAGTAAGTGAGTGAGCAAGGGGGCTGGGCTAGCCTGGGAAGGGAGCCATCCTATAGATGTTCCTCAGGGTCAGGGACCTTCCACTGCTCTCCTGGGTCCAGGAGACTGGAGACGGGCCTGCGTAAGTGAGGCAGGTCATTCTAGATGTTTGTGGGCAGGAGGGGTAGAGGACCCCCCACTTACTTCCCACCTTCCCAAACCCAAGCTGGGCAGTCCCCAACACTGCCAGGCCTGACCATCTCCCACAGGCCTGTGACCCAAGGGACCCCTCCACTGAGTGCAGCCCACACCTGCCCAGGGGTGGGGGGCATCCCCGGCCAGACCACCCAGCATCCCAGGGGCTCTAGGGATGGCTTCCAGTAGTGGCAGAGAACAGGGGCCGGAGCAGGACAGACCGGGGCTGGAACCCTACATTCACAGGAAGATGTGACCTTGGCAAGTGGTTTGTTTCCCCACCCGCATAAAACGGGGATGATAAAAGGACCCACTTCCACGGTGGGATGACAACAGGGGTGAGGCAAGTGGCGCCCTGAGAGGCGCACAGTGAGCACTTGGCGAACATGCCTGTGAGGGCCGCTGGCCACTCTCACGTCACTGGCACGTCCCTCTCAACTCCCACAGCCTCCAACCCCACCACAGCTCCTGGCCAGGTCCCAACGCTGACGTGCCATTTGTAGGATGTGTTCAGGGGACCCACCGGCTCCCCCTTAAGTCACCCCCAAGACTCACTTCCACCTAGGGCCAGGCACTGTTTTGCCTCGTCCATTTGACCTCACATTCCTGCTCAGGACAAGCCACCACAACCCCTCCTTCTTGTCTTTACCTATTTAGAAACCCTGAACATGGCACAACTGACCCAATGGCCCCACTGTGTGCAGCCCTCAAGACCTATCCCCTCCTGCCTCTTTGCCCTCTTTAGTTCCCCAAACAAATCCCACGCCTCCCTTCCTAGCGGGGAGACCTTGGGCAGGTTGCTTTGCCTCTCTGGGCCTCCAAAAAATAGGGATGGCAAATCACTAGCCCCGCCTGATGCACAGGGTTGCTGTGAACATCTCAATGAACTATAACGGAGCCCCTTTACTGAGCACCTGCTGCGTGCCATCTCCCAGGCGAGGGCTCAGCTCGCTTATAACAGAGACATCGCTGTCCGTGGTCCCATCTCATGGATACCAACGCTAAGC
Organism: Canis lupus dingo; assembly: GCF_003254725.2. Lineage (NCBI taxonomy): Eukaryota > Metazoa > Chordata > Mammalia > Carnivora > Canidae > Canis > Canis lupus. The sequence goes on from NC_064251.1 coordinate 55,401,123, forward strand.
CTCGGGATGCTTTCTGGGCCTCGCGTGCACCGTGCAAACCGGCATTATTGCTACGGCTCCAAAGCTACTTTTCCAGAGTCTTCTGGGAGGGAACACCTCCAGCCCTGTTGAACTTCTGCCCATGGGGCAGGGCCCTCGTGGGGCACTAGCTGGTCCAAGGTTCCTGTGCCACACCCTCAAGCTCCACGCAGATGATCTACTAGAGGCATGAGACCACCCTGGAGCTGAGAACAATGCACCAAAGCAAGAACCCACCCTGCTGACAAAAAGCCAGAGAAGCAGCCCTCCCACCAGCCACCCTGGTAGGCCCAGCAGCTCTCAAACTGAATTTCCCTGGGCTCTCAGCTCCTGGGCCTGGCTCCTCAGCCTCTCACTCAACCTCCTCCTCTCTTCCTGCGCAGGGCACGTGCCAAGGGCTGCCCTCTCTAGGCCCTGCCAGGACCCAGACCCCGGGGACTCCACGTTCCCAGGGGGCATTCTCCCAGCCTGGATCAAATCACAATGAAGGACAGGAGGGGGCCTCTCTGAACATCTGTGTCCTGCCTCTCATTGTTCAGGTGGCAACTGAGCCCAGAGAAGGGATGTGACATGCTCAAGGTCACACACGGAGGGGGCAGCAAGAGCCAGGGCCCACAGCAGATGGCTCTGCCCCCCAGCCCCCCAGAAATGGAGGCAGGGAAAGCAAGGGGAAGAGGGAAGAAAGGCTCGCTCTGGGCTCGCTCTGAAGAGGCACGGCTCTGGCGAAACCCTTCTGTCTGCCCTGCACCAGCCCAGCTCCTGTCCGGGTCACTGGCTTCCGCCCCACGGGCTGCGCTGCCACCTATCACAGCAAGCTGGGGAGGGAGGCGGCTGAGTCCTGAGGTCAGCTGCGGAGAACAGTGCGACAGGTCCTCAAAAAAACTAAACATAGAATTACTGCATGACCCAGCAGTTCCACTTCTGGGTATAAACCCCAGGGAAGAGAAAGCAGGGGTTTGAAGAGGTATTTGCACGCCCACATTCACAGCAGCATTAGTCACAACTGCCAGAAGGTGGAAACACCCAAATGTCCATTGGCAGATGAATTACAGTCGAAACTTGGCACACATGCGTATGCACACATGCACACACACACGCACACATGCTCCCTGGAATATTACTCAGCCTTCAAAAGGAAGGAGCTTCTCACACCTGCTGCCACGTGGAGGAACCTGGAAGATGTCACGCCGAGTGAAATCAGCCAGACACCAAAGGACAAATGTTGTGAGCTTCCCCTTACACGAGGTCCCTAGAGTCGTTGGCTTCATAAGGACAGAGAGGAGAGCGCTGGGTGCTGCGTGGAGGGAGGGGGATGCAGAGTCAGGGCTTCACGGGTACAGAACTCTACTCTGGCAAGATGAAAAAGTCCTGGAGACAGACGGTACTGAGGGTTGCACAATAGCGTGAAGGTGCTTTGTGCCCCTGAACGATGCACTTAAAAATGGTGAAAGTGGGAAATCTTCCATTGGGCATATTTTAGAATAAACATTTTAGAACCTGAAGGCAAGTCTGCCGATCCTAGAACTCAATGGTCCCTTCGAGTCCTCTACTCAGACACTGGGCCCTTCTCGCCCATCACTGGCAAGGGGAAGGGGCAGGTCCACACCTCAAACCAGGTTCACCCTCGGCTTCCTGTCCCTGCATTAGCAGATGTGTCTGGAGGAGCAGCTCCGAGAAGGGTTCCCCAGCCTCCCCTGCCCAGGGGCTCCAGCCTGTGCCTCAGCTTCCGAGCACCAGGCTGCCCTGACCCTCTGGGAAGTGTATCGCTTGGTCCTGAGGTCTCTGAAACAGGTACCAGCCCTGCAAAGGCTAGGGGGTGGGGTGCTCCCAGGCCGGGGGGCCTCTCCTGCCTGGCTCCAGGGGCTTTGTTTATTTTCCCAGTGTGTCCGCATCCCTGTTTCCGCCCTGCCCACAGGAGGGAATGCTTTAAAGAAAATCTCAGTTATTAATGTGGTTTCTTTTGTTGTAAGTCACTGCAAAGGCAGCAAACGAGGGTTTATTTTCCTAACGTGCTTGGCATAGCTCAGCGCCCGGCGCAGACTTCAGCGTTTGATTTGGGAGGAACGTGAGACCCCGGTTTGCTCTGAGTCACCAGCGGAGCCACAGCCTCCAGGCCAGTTCCGGGGGCGCCTGCTCTGGGAAAATCATTGGCAAGAATGGGCTACATCTACTGGTGGCTTTGTGAAAATAAAAGAGAAAAAAATATTTTAAAAAACATTTTTTGAGCCTTGCTATCCTGGCATATTTGAAAATGTATCAGTTTTCTAACTCATGAGTTTCCCCATTAGCCCCTAATTTTTAATAAGGGTCCCTTCTCATCTCTCTTTGGTGTCCATTACTTTCTTTGGACCCAGGAACAGCTCCAGAAGCCACAGGAAAACCCACTTCTGAGCATGTCCAAATCTTCAGCGAGGCGCCAGCACACCTGGCAGGCCCAGGACTAGGGGACAAGGTCACAGCCCAGGACCTGTGCCTGCTGGCTTGGGGTCCAGAGTCCCGGCACTCTGAGGTTTAGTTGCCCCATTAGGGAAGGGGTCCAGTGACACAGGCTGGGCCCACCGAGAGGTTCCTTCTCTCCCACTTTGGAGACTTCAAGACTCGGGAATCCACACTGAGTGGCAGTGGGAGTGGGTACCTGGCAGAGACAGAAGGATATGGAAAGAGAGCAGGGCAGCTGGCCTCTGCCGTCTCTCTGCAGGCCCAGACCCAGACAGTGGGGCCGACGGATTCTCGAAGGCCAGGGCGGCCACACAGTGCCCCCGCCTCTGCCGCCCCGCCTGCCTCTCCAGGGGAACTCTGCCTGGCAGCGGGCACCCCTGGAACGCGCCCAGTTGGCCTTGGGGAGATGCTTGACTCTATATAAAACATTTGGATTTCATGGACTAGTGATTTGCTTTCAATCTAAGGAATGAGTATAGGGTTACCTCCTTTTAATTTTGCCAAGTAAGGACATTAAAATAAAACAATCTCTAGTTATGATCCCTGGTTCATAAAAGGAAGGGCGTTTTAACACCAAAAGCCAGGAAGAAGGATATAATCCCAAACACACAGAATCCTTTAAACTGAAACATGCAGCTTCCCCAAGAACTCTCCATATTGTCCCGTCTGCTTCACTTTTCAGAAGCCTTGGAGAAAATCCCCCCGTGGGCCAGAAGCATTGAGCTGGATGGACTGCACATCTCCAGGTGGCGCTGGGCGGGGGTTCCAAGGTAGGAGGCAGCCCTAGGTGCCCTGGGTGAGCTTGGCCCAACTCTGCCTGCAGCCCCTCTGTCTCTCCCAGATGAGGGGAAGGAGATGCCCACCTCTGGGGCGGATCAATGCTGCTCTCATCCAGTCCCACCTGACCCCACACCCAAGGCCTTCTCAGTTCTCAGTTGCCTGCGTGCCCTGGGGGGGATGCGGAAACCTCACCTCAGGAAAGCCCCACCAGGGCTCCTGTTGAGGGTGGCTGGGCCCCAGGGGGCTGCTGGGGAGGCCCACTACCCACAGAGCTGCTTGGGGGCTGCCAGTGGCCCGGTCCAGGCGCTGTGTCCCCAGTTGACACAAGCTGTTTTGGAACTCCCCAGAAAAACCCTGAATTTGGAAACCTTCTACGCTGTGTCCAAGAGAAGCAATGCCTTCCACTGTCTTTCCCCACGGCTGGGGGCCAGGGTGGAAAAAGGCACCCAGCCCCTGGCCAGGACTGAGTACAGAAAGCCTGTGCCTCCTTCCCTCCTCCCCCCATCACTCCTGCATGCCTCTCTTCTCTCCTCTCCTTCCTTTTCTCCCCCGGTTCTTTGCTTCACCTTCAGTTTGCTCCTCCTTCGCTCCCTACTCCCAAGGGGGCCCCCCAATTGTCAGGGAAAAACCAGAGACCTCTCCTCTACCCTTAGGGGAAGCTGGCTCAGAGCCAGCCCCTCCTCTCAGGAAGAAACTCAGGCTGAGAGAGCACCTCTCCTCCTGCACCAGGAGGCACGCCACCTGACCCCCATCCACTCTTCCACTTCCACTTTTCCATCAGGGAACTCCAACTCCCAGGACTGGGTCTGCCCACTTCGTGCTCACCCTGGAGGGTGCAGAGAGATCCCAGTCCGCTGTGGCTGCTGGGCAGTGGGCACCACTGGGAGGGGGCCAGGCAGCACTGGATGCAGCTGGCACCAGCTGGGTGCTCTCTGGGGTGCAGCTGTGTGTCAGACATGCCTCACGTATGCACGTGCTCCTGGACAAGGTTTCAAATGAGGCTGAAGTTACCTCAGTTTTCCCCTGCATCTCCTCTCATCTGCAAAGCAGGGCATGCAGCCAGCTGGGGCTTTCAGCTGAGACCTGGCGGCTGGTGCTGGAAGTGGGGGTCCCCGGGAGCAGGTGGGAAGGCCACTAGAGTCAACTGGGTGACTTTTTTAGGGGCCCAGAGCCTCTGGTGGCAGGCCAGCCTACTCTCCAGAGCTAAGGCCGGAGCTGTGGTCTCAGCTACCCCACCTCCTCTGCAGGCTGTAGGGGAGCTGTGGGGACTCAGGGCTCTCCTCTGCCCCCATGAAACTGTCTAGGGAAGGGAACCTCCGCCTTATCTTTATCTTCTCCTGCTCTAGCTTCCCCTCCCCCTCCTCACCAAGGGCTCTGGCCCCTGTGATCCAGTGTGACTTTCTGGAAAAAAAAAAAAAAAAAAAAAAAAGCCACTTGGGTGGGTTGTTTGTTTTTAAAGCCCTTTCCTTTCCTGATGACCTTTCACCTCGGCAGAGGAGAGAGGCCTAGCTGACTCCTTGAGGTTGGGCCATTCCACCTAGGAAGCTGCTAGGGGGGCAACCTGGGTCGGGGGGGGGGGGGGGGGGGGCAGGCATCGCCACTCTAGCCGAGGAACCCATCGTAAGACCTAGCAGTCGCTGGAGTGGGATCGGAGGAGCCGGGCCGAGCTCGAAACCCAGCTGCGTGCCTCGGCTGCTCTGCCCCTCGGAAGCCTCGGTTTCCCCAGCGGCGACGCGGCAGTCATCACACCCACCTCCCCGGCGGCGGCGGCGACTCGGCAGCGCCGCGAGGGCCGCCCGGACCCGCACAAAGGCAGCACGCCTCCCCCGTTCCCACGACTGGCCGCGGTGTCCCGGCCGGGCCCCTCCCCGCGTCGGGGGCCCACCCCGAGGGTCACAGACAGACGACCTCCAGCGTCCGTCCGCCGCCGCGGGGCCAGCCCGGCAGCCGCACCCCCGCGGGCCCCGCGCCAGCGCCCCGGCCCCCGCCCCACCCCGGGACCCCGGGACCCCCCGGCCCCCGCCCCACCCCGGACCCCGGGACCCCGGGACCCCCCGGCCCCCGCCCCACCCCGGGACCCCGGGACCCCGGGACCCCCCGGCCCCCGCCCCACCCCGGGACCCCGGGACCCTAGGACCCCCCGGCCCCCGCCCCATCCCGGACCCCGGGACCCCCCGGCCCCCGCCCCACCCCGGACCCCGGGACCCCGGGACCCCCCGGCCCCCGCCCCATCCCGGACCCCGGGACCCTAGGACCCCCCGGCCCCCGCCCCATCCCGGACCCCGGGACCCCCCGGCCCCCGCCCCACCCCGGGACCCCGGGACCCTAGGACCCCCCGGCCCCCGCCCCACCCCGGACCCCGGGACCCCCCGCCCCCGCCCCACCCCGGGACCCCGGGACCCCCCGGCCCCCGCCCCACCCCGGACCCCGGGACCCCGGGACCCCCGGCCCCCGCCCGCCGCGGGCCCCGCGCCTCGGTTCCCACGCCGCCGGCCCCGGCCCCCCGCGCCCGCACTCACCGTCCTGCGGCGCCGCCTCGCTGCCGCTGCTGCCCCCGGACGGCTCCCGCGCCGCGCCCTCCCGCGCCTCGGCCCTGGCCGCGGGGCGCGCCGCCAGCCGCCCGGCCGCCGCCACCTCCTCCAGGTCCAGGAGGTGGCTCACCGTGAAGTTCTTGCGCGCCTGGGCGCAGTCGCCGGGCCCCAGCGCGGGCGGTGGCGGCGGCGGCCCCGGGCCCAGCGGCGGCTTGTCCAGGGCGAAGGCGGCGGCGGCGGCGGCGGCGGCCGCGCTGTCCATGCCCGCGAGGGCCGCGGGGTCGCGGGCGCGGGTGGCAGGCGCGGGTGGGAGCGAGCGCGCCCCGGCCGCCCCGCGCTCGGCCCCGCTCCCGCCGCCTCCTCGCCCCGGCCGCCGCGCGGCCCGCCCGGCGCTGACGTCGGGGAAGCAAACTTTCTCCCTCCTCCGCCGCGTCGCCCGCCCCGAGTTGCTAGAGCGCGAGCTCCTCGGGCCACACGCCCCCTCTTGAAGCCGACCTCGCCCGGCCTCTCCGCCTCCCTGCGCCGCGCCTCGCCCGCCCCCACCCTGCGGCCGCCGGGAGGGAGGGGGTCCTGCGCCGAGTCCGGCGGGAGGCTGGGGGCGGGGAGAGCGGGAAGGAGGGGGTCCTCCCTGCGCCCTCCCCACCCACATCGCGAGGAGGGGAAAGCTCGGGGTTCGGGGGTTTGCGGAGTCCCCCAACAAGTGTCGGGGGAGGCGGCAGTGGAAGGAGCGGCCGCACCCCCCCTCGCCCCCCGCCCCCCCCAGCGCCCCTTCCGTTCACAAATTTCTCCTCGAGGGTGAAGGGGGGCGACTCAGAGACGCTTGCCGGGGAAGAGCCCAACTCCCAGCCAGCTCCACCCTCGGGCCCCCGTGCACCCCAACTCCTTCCTAAGCTGCCGGAAAGAAGCCGAGGTGCACTTCCTTCGCTCCACCTGGACCCCACTCCGGAAAGCAGCACATTCTCAAACTTCTGGGGGGTAGGCATTCCCCGCCCCCAGTACACCCCTGGTACCCCACCTCCGGGATACTCCAGGCCCTCCCCAAGGAAGACCAAGCCCTCAGGAAAGAGTTTCCCTCCAGAGTTCCCAGTTTACACACAGAGGATAGACAGCCAGACGACAGCCAGACTGACAGATGGGTGACAAGGTAAGAGGGAGAGGCAGGCTTGGGTCTCTGCTCTTGTTTTTGTTTTTCAAGGAAAAGATGCCTCCGGTGGCAGAGCTGAGACTGAAAGCCCTCAGGAGCCACAGCTCTTTCCCCAGGCTACTGTGGGGGGCCCTGGCCCTGTCCTCCTGCCATCCCCACACCACCAAGATGTCCCAGCCACAAAAACAAGCCCATCAGGAACAGGCCTGAGAAGCTGCAGACCAGCACACTGCATCCTGCGTGAATCATTTTCACCCCAGAGACAATGGGCAAACCCCTAAAATGAGGCTGAGTGTCCCCCAAGTGATGTTAACCAGGGCAAGTCCTGGAGGTACGCACATGGGGAGATTGAGGGTTTGGAGATAACGGGGTTTTTCTTCTTTGGAGCGCTGCCCCCAGGTGTGCCCAGTGAGAAAAGCTGGCGGAAGAGGTGGCAGGACACATGGCGTGTGTGGCTCAACAACTTCCTGACAGTGGAGCAGAGTGGGGCTGTGAGTGGGCTCTGGGAACTCTCCGGGAGGGCCTCCCCACCCTGCCCGTGGCCTAGAATACAGGGAGGGCACTGTCAATATGGGCCTGTGGAGCTGGGAAGGGCCTGAGGGACTGTATATATCCTGTTCCCTTGGATGGGGAAACCGAGGCAACAAAATCAGAGGCTCCTCCCAGAGCTGTGAGAACCATGAAAATTGTTCGGTCCAAGCCCTTCCATTGAACAGATGGATAAACTGAGGCCCAGGCCTGAGAATTAGAGTGGTTGGGTCTCCATCACAGTGGCTTCCTCCATCAACTCGGTCATTCATTCATCCTACATGCAGAGAAAGACAAAGAGGTAATGTCCTGGGATGCCTGGGTGGCTCAGCAGTTGAGCCTCTGCCTTTGGTTCAGGGCATGATCCCAGAGTCCCAGGATCCAGTCCCACATCTGGCTCCCTGCATGGAACCTGCTTCTCCCTCTGCCTGTCTCTCTCTCTCTCTCTCTCTGTGTGTGTGTGTGTGTGTGTGTGTCTCATGAATAAATAAATAAAATCTTTAAAAAAAAAAAAAAGTAATGTCCTGTATCTGTGTACGATGATGGTGCTCAGGCCCCAGGCTTCTGGATTCAAATCTAGATCTTGCACTTCCTAGGCATGGATCTTAGAAGTGTCCTTAGACTGTTTCTTTCGGTTAGCTCATCTGTAAAACGGGCTGTTAGAAGGATTCAGTAAGTTGATATACATACATACATATATAGTGGGGCACCTGGCATATAATGAGCACTCAGTGTCAACAATTATTATTTTTAAAACATTTATTCCAAGAAGCAGTGCTGGGCAGTGATAGCAAATTCAGACTCTGGAGCTGAGGGGATAGGGCTTTGAATCTCTTCCCTGCCACTTACTAGCTGTGTGGCCTTGGAGAGGTCACTCACTAGTTCTCTCTGAGGCTGATCCATCATCCGTAATAGGGATAATAAAGGGACCAACCCAAATGAATTTTCGCGAATTTGACATTATTATTATTATTGTTGTTGTTGCTGTTGAGTTGTTACCACCCTTGCCAATCCTGGAGCTGGGGGCCAGGGTGGTACGGGGAGGGCAGAGTGGGGCAAGAGCTCCAGGCCTGTTGGAGCCTGGAAATGCACCCAAGGAAAGGCCAGGTAACCCCAAGAAGACAGAACTCATTACCCCAAAGAGATACAGCTAGAAAAGAAATAATAATTTCTGTGATGATTTAGATCCATGCTATTATGTTAACCCAGAGCAGGGAATTAAGGGTAAAAGGGACCCTATTTGGGAACCTCAGTTCAAATAGGACTTCCCGAACCAGGCCCTGCTCCAGGCAGTGGAGATGAGGACAAACAGAAGGGGCCAGAGATGGTCCCTGCTCGCCAGAGAAGATTCCATGGAGAAAGAGCTGATCCTTAATTGGTGGCTCCATTGGAGGTTAGATCCTAGGTCTGACCATGAATGGAAGTGCATATTTGCCTGAGTCTCAAAAGCTCACATACTTAAAAAAGAGAAAAGAAAAGAAAAGAAAAGAAAAGTTAATTTTCTTATCACCGAAATAAGATGTTTAATGTGGAGATTTTAGAAAACATAAGTAAAATTAAGAAAATAAAAAATCAGGGTGGCCCGGGTGGCTCAGCAGTTTAGCGCTGCCTTCAGCGCAGGGCATGATCCTGGAGACCCGGGATCGAGTCCCACGTCGGGCTCCCTGCGTGGAGCCTGCTTCTCCCTTTGCCTGTGTCTCTGCCTCTCTCTCTCTCTCTCTCTGTGTCTCTCATGAATAAATAAAATCTTAAAAATAAATAAATAAAATAAAAATCACATATATCCCACTCCCAGAGCTCTCTGACACATAACAGGTATTTAATACATTTTTTGAAAGTTAGTTTAATGAAAGAGATTGAGGATAGTCACTATATTTATTCAATAGTAAGGCCAAGGAAAGCAATAAGACAAGGAAAAGGAATGAGCTAAAAATAATTTTACAATATATCTTTCTAGCTTATATGTACCTTCTAGGCAGACAAAGATATGCATATTTTAAAAGTCAAGCTACAATTGGGGCACTTCAGTGGTTCTGTCAGTTAAGTGTCTGCCTTCAGCTCAGGTTGTGATCCCAGGGTCCTGGGATGGAGCCCCAAGCTCGAGCGGTAAGCTCCCTGCTTCTCCCTTTCCTCCCTGCTTATGCTCTCTCACTATCTCTATCTCTCTCACTATCTCTCTCTCTCTCTCAAATAAATAAATAAAATATTTTCTAAAAGTCAAGCTAACAGGATGCCTGGGTGGCTCAGCAGTTGAGCGTCTGCCTTTGGCTCAGGGCGTGATCCTGGTCCCCGGATGAGTCCCATGTCAGGCTCCCCACATGGAGCCTGCTTCTCTCTCTGCCTGGGTCTCTGCCTCTCTCTGTGTCTCTCATGAATAAATACATAAAATCTTAAAAAAAAAAAAAAAGTCAACTTTTTATGATTTGCTCACTGTGTCTTGTCCACCACTATTTTTTAATACTTTATTATTTTATTTTTTTAAAGATTTTATTTATTTATTCGTGAGCATGCACAGAGAGCAGAGAGAGAAGCAGAGACACAGGCAGAGGGAGAAGCAGACTCCATGCAGGGAGCCCGATGTGGGACTCGATCCCGGGACTCCAGGATCATGCCCTGGGCCAAAGGCAGGTGCTAAACCACTAAGCCACCCAGGGATCCCCCTCCACCACTATTTTTAATGAAAGCCCGGTGATACATCATTCTCTTTTTTTTTTTTTTTTTTTAATTTCTATTTATTTATGATAGTCACACACAGATATAGAGAGAGAGGCAGAGACACAGGCAGAGGGAGAAGCAGGCTCCATGCACCGGGAGCCCGACGTGGGATTCGATCCCGGGTCTCCAGGATCGCGCCCTGGGCCAAAGGCAGGCGCCAAACCGCTGCGCCACCCAGGGATCCCAATACATCATTCTCTACTGCTGTACATCCATACTTCTTTTCTTGATGATAAATACCTAGGATATCTGGATGTGGTCGGCAAATAATAGCCTCCCCAAAGATGTCCATCCACATCATAATCCCCGGAATTTGTGGATTTGGTAAAGCTGAATTAAGGTAGCAGATGGAATTAAGCTTGCCTGTCAGGTGACCTTAACACAGGAGATGCTTTTAGATCACGGCATCATCACACAGGTCCTTTAAAGTGGGAGAGGGAGGATAGGAGAGCCAGTGTCAGAGTCACACCGTGTGAGGAAAAACTCAACTGGCCGGTACTGGCTTTGAAGGAGGAAGGTAGAAACCAAAAGAGGTAGGTAGCCTCTAGAAGCTGGGAAAGGCAAGGAAACAGATTCTTCCCCAGAGCCTGCGGCCAGTGTGCCCTGCCCAGCCCTGCCTTGATGTTAGCCCGGGACTATCTGATCTCTAGATCGGAAAGTTGGTTTCAGCAGCAAATAGAAAACTCACAAGCTGAGTCAAAGATTCTGCAAAAGATTTAAGACTTTTGATCACATTGCCATGTAGCCTCCAGAAAGGTTGTATCAATTTCTACTCCTGGGTAGTGTCTCTGCATCCCGGTTTGCTTGAGCTATTTTGTTTGCTTGCTTATGGCAACAATGTCTTTCTGGTTTTATTTAACACAAATAGGGGCACCTGGGTGGCTCAGTCTGATTTGAGCATCTGCCTTCGGCTCAGGGCATGATCCCGGGGTCCTGGGATCGAGCCCCACACTGGGCTCCTTGCTCAGCCGGGAGTCTGCTTCTCCCTCTGCCTCTGCCTGCTGCTCCTCCTGTTTGTGCTCTCTCTCTCTCTCTCTCTCTCTCTGTCAAACAAATCAAATAAAACATGCACATGAGTTACCTACTCATGTTCTTCCCCAGGCAGCCTGGTGTTGACGACCCCCTGTACAATAAGATCCGTTGCTCACCAGCATTGTTACTTCAAGCTCCTTGATGTTGTGAGCCAGAAATTTCTGGAAGCCACTGGGTGGCAGTCACTCTTCTAACCACTGTTTGGCATCAAGAGCCAGCTCCTGAATCTCCTCTGCATCCTGTGGTCAATGCCAGTCACGGGCAGCGTGATGCGGCGGAGTACGTGGCTGTCCCTCTCTATCGGCAGCGCTGAGCTGGAATGGTAATAATAATTTATTTTAAAATTTGAAAGGCATTTCCTGTTTCAACCTGCATATATTGAATTATCGCGGAAGGTAAATATATTTTTTGGTATTTAATGACCTTTTGCATTTATTTGCAAGATGTTGGTTTAATGGTCACTACCCATTTTCCTCCTGCAGTGCTATTTCTTCAGGAGTTACACTGATGTCATTCTTTGGTCACAACAGCCTCTGCAGGACACTTGGCTGTCAATCACTCAAGTACTGGGCCCATTTCACAGACGGGTAAGCCAAGACCAAGGATGACACAGAAACTTGAGGCTCTTCTGGGTCACCTGATCAGCCCCGGTGGCCACGTACCCAGGAGCCTCTTTCAAAGGAGATGATTTAGGAGGGACGGCACACAGTGGTACACAAGCTAAACTGTGTTCACCCTCGCGCGTCTAGGGAATCGTAAACACTGCAGGCTGATGTGACTCAGACGTGACCAGGCATGACCATGACAGATCACAGGGTTCTGTAAATATTGTGTCAGGCTGCAGTCACAGCAGGGCTCCCCGCTCATCCCGGATGCCGGTCCACCCTGTGGGAAGTGGAGTCGAGCCCAACGGGGCAGGACATCTGGCCCTCTCCCTCCGCTCACTGCCCCAGACTTTTCCCAAGTCTCGGTTTCCTCCCTGGGGATCTCCTGGCCTGGATGTCCCGCTGAGTGGCTGGTTCTTACCTCTTGGCAAGGGTTGAAATATTCTAGCTTCGAAAAATGTTTCTGCCTCACCTGCAAATCCAGAGATAGAGATGCGCTCAGTGATCCCAGGGGCTTGCAGTCCACGAGTGTTACTGTGAGCCAGGCGATGCGCCCACCATGCTGTCTTGCAGCATCCTCACAACTACCGTGCCGGGAGGGGAAACTGAGCCTCAGAAAGCATACGCTCCGTGTCCCACTAAGTCTGTGAGGCCCCGAACCATCATGCCAAATTGTTCTGTGAGAATTTAGGACTAGGAAGTTCCGTGTTCCTCTGGAAGAATTATGATCGCTACTTTAAAAAGAAAACAACTAAATAACAACAATAAAAAAAAAAAAAAAACCAAACTAAGGAGACCTGGTCAATTGTGGCATTTCCCTTTTTGCCTTGCTAACCAGGAAGCCCAGAGCTAAGGTGAGGACATAATCACAGTAACTTTATCTGTCCCGATGGCAAGTCAGTGTATTAGCTTCTCTTTTCTTTCCACGTGGCTTTTTTTTTTTTTTTTTTTGAGATTTTATGTATTTATTTGACAGAGAGAGAGCACAAGCAGGGGCAGAAGGAGAGGGAGAAGCAGGCTGCCCATCGAGCAGGAAACCCGACATGGGACTCGATCCCAGGACCCCGGGATCATGATCTCAGCTGAAGGCAGCCACTCAAAGGACTGAGTCACCCAAGTGCCCCTTTTTTCTTTTCTTTTTCTTTTTCTTTTTGTTTTCTTTTTCTTTTTGTTTTCTTCTTTTCTTTCCTTTCCTTTCCTTTCCTTTCCTTTCCTTTCCTTTCCTTTCCTTTCTTTTCTCTTTTCTTTTCTTTTCTTTTCTTTTTTCTTTTCTTTTCTTTCTTCTCTCTCTCTCTCTTTTTCTAAGATTAGCCCAATGTAGTCATGAGCAGAGAGGAAAGATCAGGACAAGGAGCCCCATCTGTAACTGGCTGAAATTGAGATAACCCACTACCTTCAGACCAGCCTGCACATGGCCCTTTCTTTTCCCATTTCGGTTTTGGATTTTTTGGATGCAGCGACCTTGTGTTTGACACTTTCCAGTGGTGGGAATGGGTCCCTTCAGGTCCCTCTCTGGATTTGTTTCCTCACCTGTCAGCCGGAGGTAACGACAGGGCCCACCTCATGGAGTGAGCCTGGCACGTGGGAAATGGTGGACGAACATATGAAGAAAAGGTATGAAGGTACGAAGAAAAGTCTCTGATAAAGCCAGGAGAGCACACGGAACCTGACCTAGACGGGGGGAGGACTGGACAGGACTTGCCGCCAGCCCCGCCCCGCTGTGCACCTGCTGTCACTGTGAGCACGGGCTTCCCACTGCGCCTCGGCTTCCTGTCCTATTGGCAAACTGCCTGCTCTCCTCCTCTCTCATCATTGTGTCCCCAGAACCTCGCATAGAAGGGAAAAAAGGAGAAGCCGATGCAGGCCCTGCCTGCACACAGTAGGACTCATACATGGTTTTCCTGAGCGTGAATGGCTGGTTGCATGGGAGTGGAGCGGGGGGCCTGAAGCCCCACCGCCCAGGAGATGCCCAGCCAGCACGGTAGACTGCGCATGGGCTGGTGCCAGGGGGACACTAAGGCAGGTCTGGAGTCCTGAGGACCCAGTGGGGCCAGAATAGGCCAGTCTCCAGGCCTAGGGCCTGACAGGCTCCTGTTGAATACCTAGTGTATGCAGGGTTCCCAGAGGGCAGGCTCCAGGCCTGCAGCAACCCTCTTGCTACCCTGTGGGGTCTCCCCACTTCCTGGGGGAGATAGGGCAACAGGAAACAGTCCTGAACAACTCATTCCACAGTGATTTATTGAGCACCTACTGTGATCTTGGGAGAGCACCAGGCCGTACACACTGGCAGGACTCTAAGTAGGTGTTGTCCGCCTTCGGAGCCTGAGCATCCCAGACTAGACTTCACTGGGCTGGCCACCCTGTTACAGCAAACCTGCCTGCCAAGCTGTGGGCTTCGGGCTGCTGGGACCCATGTAATAACCAGGACGACCCCTGCTGGAGAATTCCCTCTTGTCACAGGTAGAGAAACCGAGGCCCAAAGGGGAAAGGACCAATCCCAAACTGGGGACCCGCCTCACAATGCAGGTCTCCAGGGCCGTCTTCTGGAAGACTGCTCCTACCCACTGCAGCCTTGCCTTCTCTGGGAGTCTGGGGAAGGATGCCAGGGGCCAGGGGCCCAGGCTGAAGCCTGGGGAGCCCTGAACCTTCACAAAGGCTTCCGGAGCCCTCCGGGCCTGCCCCAGCTCCCTCCTGGGCCCTGCAACATCTTGCTGTGATTACGTTGTGGTGAGTGGGGTGGGGCTTGTGGGGCTTCTCATTGCACACAGCATGGGGGGGGGGGGGGCTGTGCCACGAGGTGGGGGCAGTGGCTGACGACAAGGTGGGGATGGAAGCGGGGGAGGGGGGAAGAGGCTTTCAGCTCACCAGCTTAATTGAGGATATAATGGTTATTATTATTTATAACTTGTTCTTGAACTCACGCCAGGCGAGTGTGTTCACAGCCTGCACAATCCAGGCAGGCGTTAAATAATTAAACCAAGGGCCTAATCGGCAGTGAAACTCCCCATGGGCTTCTACTTCCTTAGTTCGCTGATTGCTGATATTTTGGGGGTGAAATATGACCATTTTTACCATCAAAGGGATCAGAGTTCCAAAGGCAAGAAACGGAAAAAAGGGTGGTGGCGGCGGTGGGGGGGGCTCCCCCAGTTTTCTTTTCCTCTGACTTAGTGGTCTGGTAAAGTTTCTTTAGACATGCAAAGATTTACACACCTTTCTGCAGGGAGCCTTAAATTACTCCCCGATCCCTCACACATTTCCCCGAGCGCGGGAACAGTAAGTCATTGAAGAATGAACAGGCCTCCCCATAACCGCTCCAGCAGCCTTTGAGAAGGAGAATGTCTAATGACTTTTTTTGAAGTGGAGGTCAAGGTTTTTTAAATAAAACAATCTGTATTAATGCAATTTCCTTTTTAGCTGCAGCATTGGATTTTTCCTCCTCCCCCCACCTTTTTTTGGGGGGGAGGGGGAGGGGAGGCCAGGGTGGGAAAGGGCATCATTTTTCTCCTGCCAGACAATATGTCCCTAATGAGATACATTTATTTAAAACTCTGTATATCATCACCCTGTCAGGGCCTACGAGAGGGACCCTGCGTCTCCCTCTGTGTTTGTTTCGGGTTAGCGGGGCCGCGGATGGCCCGCAGTCTGGTGGCCCCTGGTCTCCTGCTCACCCGCTTCCTGGAGCCTTGATCATTGCATTTTGTGCCCCTGTCCTGCACCCCCCACCCCCCACCCGATCACCCAGGTCTTAGCACAGCCCTTCGGCCTCACGCCCTCTTCCTTCCCCAGAGCCTACCTACCTCTTGCTGCTCAGAGCAAGTCCCTCGGGTCCCTCGGATTCCTGGAGGCCTTCCTCCCTGCACCAGGGGGATGATGGCTCTGCCCCAGGCTCAGCCTTTCAAGCTCTGGGCTGTGGGCCAGCAGCCCAGTTTCCCCAAACTTTCACTTCTTTATCTGCCAAATGGGGCTAATAAGAGTGACCCACTCTCCCTTCCTGGGGTTGCCATGAGGCTGTAAGAAGGTTCTGTCTGGGCATCCCTAGCACCTGCCTGGTCCACAGCACATGGTACATGTCCACTTACGGCCATAGCCACTGTCACCACCGCTGTTCCTGGCCTCCCCAGACATAGAGCAGAGCCTGCAGGCAGGACCTGACCTGTTTCCCTGCCTCCCCCAGCTCACAAGCCAGGGGCACCTGAATGCCTGGCTCATTACCTCTATCCACACATTGTCATGGACTGCCTTCCAGTTCTGGGGCCGGGCTGGGGCTCAGGGATGGAGTGGTGACCCAGACAGCCCAGAGAGAGTAGAGAAACAGTGAGAAGATCTGGGGCTCATGGGGGAAGGGTGCCAGGAGGGCTTCCCTGAGGAAGTGGCATTGAGCTAACTCCTGTGGTGGAAGCAGGATTCAGCAGGTGAGAGGGGCTGGGGTCTAGGGTGACTGGGCAGGGGGCCCAGCATGTGCAGAGGACCCACAGAGCCTCCTACCTGACTGGATCCAAGGGGCCTGCAGTAGCATCCTCTCTGGCCTCACTGTGACTCATTTTCCACTCCCTGCCAAGCTCTTGAGCTTCAATTACATGATTATCTGCTCTGTGTGCACCAAGGTTGTGAGACACCCATTCCACAAATGTGTGCCTTACTCCTTCCTGTGCCTGCTCTTGGGGCTGGGCCTGAGCCTTTGCTGGGCGCTGCTTGGAGCCGGCTCGCACCCTCAGACCCCTAGCCCTCACAGCCTGCAGAGGGAGGGGGAAGTGGATAAGTGGATACCGCATGTGAGTAGGACTTCAGCATCCTGGGGTGGGGTGGGGTCAAGAAGGCCTCACCCCCTCATCCACCCCCCTTCCTGGCTATGCGGGCTGCAGAGTGGGAGCTGGGCTTTAGGAGAAGTTTGCCTGCCTGGAGTGGGGACCGTGTCCTCCCCCTACAGCCCTGGCCCTTGGGAACCTTGTTTGGGCCCAAGGGGTCTAGGATCTTGGGGGACAGGGTAGGCTTGGAGACCAGGGACAGGATTGCTATGTGGCTGCAAGAGGGGACTAGGCCCTTGTCAATGGCTCAGCCAGGGGAACGAGGCTGGGAAGCTGTCCACTCATCTCCACCCCTATGGGTACCCACTCTGGCCCAGTGCAGGGCAGGGGCCTGGCTGTGAAGTTGTCAGCCGTGACAAAAGGTAAAGGCCTACTTTGTAGACCAAGAGAGTCATTCTAGAGGATTCCAGAAATCAATGCACCTGGGTCCTGCTCCATGAGGGCAACAGAGAGACCCCAATGCCTCCATTGCCACCTCCTCCCTTTGCCGACTCCCATCCAGGCACAGGACCCACATTCACCGCCACTGACTCTGCCTGGGTGAGGTCCCCTTGTCCTGGTCCCTGTCAGTACCCAGCCCCTCCCAGACCTGCTGAGCTTCCTGCCTCCCCGGAGCCCAGCCCAGTGCCCGGCAGTGGCAAGCATGAAACAAATAGCCACCGAGTGAAGTAATAACAATCAGAGTGACCCACACGGCTGTCTAGACAGCATCCAGATAGGCCCGAGATCTCCACCACCACCACCACCACCACTCCCGCACTGCCATTGTGACTCGTGACCTTAGGCAAGTAACTTCCCTCTCATCTGTAAATGGGGGATCTATGCCTCAGGGTATGGGGATGAGTCACCCCACCATGGGTGTTTCAAGCAGTTCAAGGGCTTGATAAATGCTGGCTGCCTGACGGACTCTTGGCCAGGTGCATTGATTTCTGGAATCCTCTAGAATGACTCTCTTCGTCTACAAAGTAGGCCTTTACCTTTTGTCACTGCTGACAACTTCACAGCCAGAACCCCAGGCGCAGCCAGGCCACACAGCCCTCCCTCCCCGGCTCTCTCTCCTCGTCTCTGTCTCAGACTTCACCTCTGTTCTCCCCATTCTGTGCCTGGGTCCCTGCCTGGGGATTCTCTCTGCCTCTGCCAGGAATCCTATCCCAGAGGAACCAATGCTCCGGGGCTCTACTGTGTTCCCTTTATGCAGTGAGATGGGAAGAGGGAAGGAGGGAAGAGGGAGAGAGAGAGGGAGAGAGGGAAAGAGAGAGAGAGAGGAGGAAAAAAATCAAAGCCCACATATTGGTTCCAGATGTGGTCTTCTCATAGCTTTCTCCAGCAATTTAATTAAATTCCCCCAGACAGCCAGGAGGGTTTCTTAATGATCAAATTTCCCGGCTCCCCTCCTCGAACGGGCCCACTCTGTCTCCCTGACGGATGGCGGACCAGATTCCTTCTGTGTCTGCTCTGCCAAGCAGGGCCAGTGGGGGGTGGAGAGGAGGGCTTTCTGGGGAGCACAAAGGACCCTCTGCCCGCCTCAGCCCTCTCTCCTTCCCCGAGGGATCTGAGCCCTCCCTTGGCACAGCCTGACCAGGCCTGGCTACAGTGGCTGGAGGGGGCCCAGTGGTCCCTTCCTTTGAGCTTTGCCTCTGGGCTGGCCTGCCAGGAACTGGTGCCAACGGGGTACCAGCGGCTTCAGGAGGGAGAGTCTCTGGAATCAGGACTCTGGGTTCATGGACCAGCCAGAGATGAGGCAGGCTCAGACCTCCCAGGGACCCTCCCCACACCCATTTGGCTCAGAGAGGGCGAGGCCTGGGCTGAGACCACATGGCCCTGCTTGCCAGGGACCAGAGAGACAGAGGCAGGCTGACCAGGATTTGGGAGGTGAGACGATGCCAGGGAGAGGCCTGGGCGCTACATCTTGGGATGGTTCCCCCACGTGCGGCTAAAGGTCAGTCTCAGGAGGCCCCCTGATTTTTGGAGCAGGAGAGCATGTGGGCAAGCCCCCAAACCACCATCCTCTTATATAGATGGGGCGGTAAGGTTGAGAAAGGGCCAGGCCAGAGCCTGAGCCCCAGAAGCCCTCCTGTCTTGGGGCAAGGGGCTGAAGGGCTGTGTAGTGGACTGAATGTTTGTGGCCCCCACTGCCCCCCTTTGCCAAGTTCATATATCGAAGCTCTAACCTCCAAGGTGATGGGAGTAGAAGGTGGAGCCATTGGAAGGTAATTAGGTTAGATGAGGTCATGAGCATGGACACCCCCCCAGAAGGGGATCCCCCTTTGCACCCCTCTTGCACTTCTAAGAAGAGGACCAGCCCCCAGCATACCTTTTCTGCATGTGGATGCAAGGAAGAGGTGAGCACATGGGAAGATGGTGGCTACCTGTTAACCAAGCAGTGAGGCTCAGGGTGAAGTGTCCCTTGCCAGCACCCTGATCCTGGACGCCCCTCCACCTCCAGCCTCCAGAACCCTGAAGAATAAATGGCCCTTGTGTAAGTCCCCCCCACCCCCCGCCCCGCCCCAAGCCCATGGTATTTTGTTGTGGCAACCAGAGTAGCTAAGGCAGGCTCCAAGCACCTTCGCAGCCTGTCCACCTGGGGTCAGCACTCACGGAGCACCCCTGGGACTTGCCCGGTTGAGGGAGCACCTGCTGCATCCGTGTGGAGCAGGGACCGTGTCCGGGGGAGGCTGCCCTCGGAGCCGGCTCTGGCCAGCCGACCTGGGGGGTCTTGGGTGTCAGGGGCATCTTAGGAGAACAGATGGAAGGCGGGAGGGGCAGGGAAGTCTTCCCTGGCCTCAAGATCCTACCGTCCCCTCCTCCTCCCGGCCTCCTTGTCCCTCAGTTTACCCCCTGAGCCCACAGAGGGTTGAGCTTCTGGGAGCAGAGACTTGAGGCCTTGTCCTTCCAAGCAGCACCCCTGCCCCCAGCAGGCTCTGGCCATGAGAGTCAGGGGTCAGGGTGGGGTCAGGGTGTGGGGGAGGGGAAGGGGAAGGGAGAGGGGGAGGAAGAGGGGGCCGAAGGAGGGCAGACCGGAGGAAGCCCCGGGGGTGACCTGTCCCATGACTGTGGCCCCGCTCCCATCACCAATCCTCCCCACCCTCCATCTCTGTGCCTCGGTGCCCCTAGGACATGCCAGGGGCTGAGGCTGGCGGCAGCCCCAAAAACAAGAGGAGGCAATATTCCTGCAGACGGGTGGCCACGTGTCCAAACATCTCACTTTACGGAACCTCGGCCAAATCAAAAGAAATGAAAGGGGGGCCTTTCACCCAATGTCCCCAACGAGGGCCTTAAAAGGGACAGACCTGGCTGCTGACACCCCTCCCTGCTGTGGGCACAGGAGTCTGGGTTGGTGAGGGTCCTGGGAATGGAGCAGGCCCAGCCCCTCCCCGGAGCTGCCCACCCTGTGTGTGCGAGTGTGTGCACGTGTGTGCACGTGTGTGATAGAGAGAGAGAGACCATGTGAGCGAGGTTAAATAGAGACCAATAGAGACCAGGCTGAGGAAGCATGTGCCTGTGTGAAAAGATGTTGGCAAGAGTGTACAGGGTGTGAGGATGGCTCGTGAGTGTGGCCATCGGTTTGCGCACACGTGTGAGCCTTCAGGACCATGTGTGAGAGTCCATGGCCCAAGTACATGCGTGAGTGTGAGAGAGTATGCGTGCCTGAGCGTGTGAGGGTCTACGAGTGTGTGAGCCAGAGCATGTGAGCAGGGCAGGGGCTGGACGGGTGGCTCCGGGGAGAGGTTAAGAGCCAGGCTCCGGGTGTGAATCCTGATTCCTGATGGGGCCCCTCAGGAACTCGCTGGCCTCTGAGCCTCGGACCGCAATGTGGGAATCCTGCTGCTCCTTCCTGCCTGGGGTTTTATGACTAGTCGGTGAGATCGTGCACATCGAGCCTCTAATCTAATTCACGGGACACGGGACACTCCACCATGGCTGCCATTGGCTGGGGGGCCACCAGGGCAGGTGACCTGCATGCTGGGAAGGATGTCACTTGACGGCATTGGGAGAAGGATTTTGTGGACAGAGCGGGGCCTGGCTCTGGCGTTCAAAGCCTTCTCTTCGACCCTAGGTACAGGAGGAGTGTGCAGGGCCTGATTCCCCGCCTGTGGCTGATTCAATGTCTTGAATCTCCCGCAAGACACTCATTGATATAAAGGAAGAAAATACACAGAAACACAAAAAGAGATAAAAGTTCCTCAGATCCCAGCACTGGAAAGAGCCACCAACATCCTAGCATAGGGCCATCAACAAAGCCCTGCTTACGTACCCACGGGTACACGGGTGCACACACGCACACGCCAGTTCTTCCTAAGTGGAAATCACATAGTACCTCCTTTCTCTGACTGGCTTTGTTCAACTGCTATAGAGCAGAGTCTCACGTGAGCTAAGTCCCACATCAGCTGTTACCCCTGCTGATGTCAGCCAGAGAGGCTAAACTTCTCGAGGTTAATAGTTTTTCATCCTTTGGGACTCACCTGTGCATGTTTTTCTGTTAGTGTTTCTGCCTTCTTCTTATTGATTTTTAATAGTTCTTTATATATTAAGGTTAGCCCTCTCTGTACACCAGACAGTCAGAGGGACTCCCAAATTCCCTGGGGCAGGGGGCAGACCCAGCCAGAGTCTGAGCACCAGGGGCTTGGCTCCAGAACCCCCAGGCTGCTCAGGAATCCTGGAATTAGGCGGGAGGAAGTGGCTAGGCTGGCAGGGCAGTGAGAGGCAGTGGCAAGGAAAGAAGAGAGAAGGTTCGGAACTTAAATCAGAGGCTCTGAGTGACAGAGCCTTAATGGGAGACAGATGGAGGAAACAAGGTTGCCCTTGCTGACAGGAGGGAGGTCAGAGGTCAAGGAGTTTTCTAAAGACAGGAGCCTGGGCGACAGGCAGGCGGCGGGGCCTGGCTCCACAGTGTGGTGCCCAGGGGCCGTGACAGAGCAGGGATCAGCTCCTTACCCCTGCTTCTGCAGACCCGCTCAGGTCCACACCCAGAGGAGCTGCGGGGTCACTCCACTCCTAAACACCAGATGGAGGGAGGAGCACCCACGTCCCTCAACCCAGCTGTGCAACGTCAGGGGAGCCTCCAAACCTCTCTGAGCCCTGTTTTCTTGTTTGAAAAATAGTACGACACCATCATTTACTTAATGGAGTTGACTGAGATTAGCACAGAGCTTGGCACATCAGAAAGTGTCAGTAAGTAACCGCTAACTCATTACCGTTACTTTATTGGTCACAAGATAATTAGCTTTCTTGTTGGCAGAGCCCACCAGCAACACCAAGGACCTCTTTATGGGCTGCAAGATTGTCAGCTGAAGGGCCTTCAGTGAGGAAACTGAGACCCGAGACCAGAGGGCCATGGAGGGTGGGGGTCCATCCATCAGAGCCTCTGGTACTTTTGCTGGTGAACTTATTGGGAAATAGGGTATTTTTGCAAATATAATCAAGTTTTTTTTTTTCTTTTTAAAGATTTTATCTATTCATGAGAGACACACAGAGAGAGGCAGAGACACAGGCAGAGGGAGAAGCCGGCTCGCTGAGGGGAGCCAGATGTGGGACTCGATCCTGGATCCCGGGATCTCGTCCTGAGCTGAAGGCAGACAGTCAACTGCTGAGCAACCCAGGCGTCCCAAAAATGTAATCGAGTTAAAATGAATTTGTACGAGATTAGGGTGGGTCCTAAATCCAATGACTGGAGTCAGTTAGAAAGAACAAGATCTGGGAGACATGGGGAGGAAGGCCACGTGAACACAGGAGTAGAAATGGCAACAGAGCTGCCACAAGCCGGGGAAAGCCGGGGGCCTCCAGGAGCCAGCAGAGGCTAGGAAGGAACTTTCTCTAGAGTCTTTGGATGGAGCTAAGTCTCTGC
Organism: Canis lupus dingo; assembly: GCF_003254725.2. NCBI lineage: Eukaryota > Metazoa > Chordata > Mammalia > Carnivora > Canidae > Canis > Canis lupus. Next base: position 55,423,565 of record NC_064251.1, read on the forward strand.
CTGCTGACGCTTTGCTTTCAGACTTCTCGCTCCAAGAACTGGGAGAGAATACACTGCTGTTTCCAGCTGCCCAGCCTGCGATGCTTTGCTATGACGGCCTTAGGAAACCAGCGGAGCCAGGTAGCAGTGGGCCTCAGCCCATGTGGTCCCCCCAGGTCTGTGCTGGGCCCCATCCGAACAGGCCTCCTCACCACATTCCCAGGGGCAAGTCAGGCCCCTGACCTGTGCCATGGAGCAAGTGACCCTGAATCAAATGGGAAGGGCTGAGAAGCCTCTGGTTGCCTATCAGCTGCCACACCACTGAGGACCTCAGGATGGAGAGGCAGGGTGTGGACACTTCAAAGAGGGGTAGACATTCCCAACCCCCTCCCCTGGGGGGCGGGGACTAACACCTGGGGAGACTGAGGCACACTGGAGCAAGTGCCCCACTCAGATGCTTGTTGTTGCCAGATGGGAATTTGGGCCCAGGGACCCAATCTTCTGATTTTATGGGATAAGATGGAAAGCTCCAGATCAGTGTGAGCAAAATTTCTCAATGTCGCTCACAAAGACACTTCTTGGGGTGCCTGGGCTCAGTTGGTGAAGCGTCTGCCTTTCAGCTCAGGTCCTGATCCTGAGGTCCTGGCATCAAGCCCTGCATTGGGCTCCCTGCTCAGCGGAGAGCCTGCTTCTCCCTCTCTCTCTCAAATAGGTAAAATCTTCACACAGACACACTTTCCTGGAGTGAGAATCAAGGCAAGCGTGTGCTGGGAGGCATGGACCCGGTGGTCTGGAGCCCCTCCAGCCAAGTCCAAGCTGCCCACCCCTCCCACCCCTCCTTCTGGCCCTTCCAGGCAACAGAGGCAGAGGCAAAAAGGTGTTTTGAGTGCCAATGGAGGTTTTGATAGCTTGTCATTTGATCTGTGCAGCAACCTTGTAAACTTAACGATAACAGCAAGGATTAATTATGCAGCCCCTGCCGCAGACTGGCCCCTGCTGGGTCCCTGTAGCCAGACGCTTAGGATTGGGTTTCCCGGGTGAATCTGTTCGGCCCTTGGTGGGGGCGGAAGACTGTCTTCGAACGGCTCCCTAGGCCTCCTCTCCTTCACCGAGGCAGGTGCCGGATGGGCGAGAGCCCAGGGGCGCGTGGCGGGGTGCGAGGCCGGGACCGCGACCGCACAGCTCTCGAGGAAGGACTCTGGGGTCCCGGAGGGCGGCCGGGCTCCGATGTGGGGCTCCAGGAGGTGGAGGTCGCAGCGATGACCTAGGGCAAGAGGCCCCGCCCCGCCCTGACACCCGCAGAGCTCCCGACCCAGCCCTCGGTGGGTACGATTGCGCGTCTTACGGAGGAGAAATTCGGGTTCACGGGGTCCATCGAGGCGGAGAGTGGAAGGAGCTGGCGGCCTGCAGGGCCAGGAGCTGCGGGGGAGAGTCCGGAACGGGGAGGGGGGGGGCGTCCACCTGCGCCGGGAGGCGAGCGCCAGGCCCGCCGTTAGGAGGTGTGACCCGGGGGCGCCGCCCGGGGTCCAGGCACCTCTACGCCCGGGAATTTGGGCAGCGACCGGCCGGGGAGCGCAAGGGGCGGAGCTCGGGCGGCGCCCAGCGGCGGGGGCGGGATCGCAGCGCCGGGCGGGGATCCGCTGTGCCGGCAAATCCGCGACCCCCACTCGGCCGGGGCTGCAGCCCGGAGGCCCCGGCTCGCGCTCCGGGGCGCGCCGCGGCCCTCCCAGCCCGCAGGGGGCGCTGTCGCCGCCCGCCGCTTCCCTAGCCGGAGCGGGCCGGAAGTGGCCCTCGCGCTTCCGCCGCGGAGCAGCGGGGCGGGCGGCGGGCCGGCGGGGCGCGGGGGCTGGTCCCGCAGGAGCCAGTGGAGCCCGCGGCCGCCGGGACGCGCCTGTCGGCCCCTCGGCCTCCGGGGAAGGTGCGGCCGCCCTGCCGCCGCCGAGGCCGCCGCGATGCCGTTCCTGCACGGCTTCCGGAGGATCATCTTCGAGTACCAGCCGCTGGTGGACGCGATCCTGGGCTCCCTGGGGATCCAGGACCCCGAGCGGCAGGAGCCCCTGGACGGGTAACTAGCTTCCCTGCCGCCGGCGGCCGACCCGGCGCTGCCCCCCTTAATGGTCTCCACAGGCGTGGCGGGGGGGGGGGTGGCTGTGTCCCCGCTGTACGGATGCAGAGGCGGGCGGAGGCCGGGGTTGCGTTGCTTTGAGCTCCTGCACCTGGCCCAGGTCTTGCCCCTCGCAGGGTGGAGCGTGCTCCAGGCCCGCGCAGGGAGGCCGGGAGGGTGGGGTGCCGGCGGGGCCTCCGCCTCGATGCCCCACCCTCGGCCCTGCCTGCCAGTTGCAAGGGAGCAGGGAGGAGTCTGCGGGCCTCAGTGTTTACCCGAGAGCCGTGCGAAACTGAATTCTGCAGCTGAGTTTGCATCTTACATAGACGAGCAGGTGGGAAAGGTATTCGGGGATGCATCAGTGAGCTAAAGGAAACCCCCAGCCTCGGGGATGCTCATACTTCAGAGGGGAGAGACTGACGGTCCCTAGTCGGGTGTGTGTCCGTTCGGTGTAACGGAGAGAAGCAGGCATGTTTCTGGGATCCCTTGGGATTTCAAACCCAGTGGGTTTCATGCGTCTCCCTGGGGACTTCGGTGGAAGCAGGCTTGCTTCTTCGCTGCTGTTGGCTTTGAGGCTTGTTTTGAAAACAGTGTGAGATGTTTCCTTAACTTTAAGGCTGCTGTGAGGGTGAGGGCGGGGCAGCAAAGGGCCTGCTGTGTGGCCTTTCCTAGTACCAGAATTTTTGCTGTGTATCCGTCCAGCACCGGGCATCCTCCCAGGCTGGGGAAACAGTCGGAATCCTGCCCAGGTGGGGGGTCGGACTTTGATTCTGACAACTGAAGGGTCCCAGAGGGGTGAGGCTAAGGGGAGTAGGGAGCATCGGTGAGGAAGCGAGGCCTCACCCAGAGGTGGTGGCCTGTGAAGGAGCTGCCTGCAGGCCTGAGCTTCTGGAGAAAGCCACAGCAGCTCTTGGAGGTCAGTGCTGGAAGACAGGTTGGGTTGGTGCTGGGGTGTGAAGGGCCACGTGTGCACTCAGCCTTCTGGGGCCTGGGGGGTTAGACATCTGAGTGTGAGCACAGGAGGGCCTGGGCTGCCCTGGCTGTGGGGGTTGCCTGGTCTGGCCTCCTCTGCAGCTCAGGGACAGTCAGTGTCAGGGGAAAGGGTGCCAATGTCTGCTTCTTGCACCTGGCTGCAAAGGCTCCCCTTCAGGCCCAGCACCATAGCTGTGAATCTTTGTACTCAATCCAGGGACCAGACTGTCTGGGCAACTGGAGAGGAGGCTGGAGACAGCCCCAGTTCTTAGCAAACGCAAGGAGTCATCTGAAGTTAAAAGATCCAGCTTGCTATACCACGGGCCTTTTTCCAAAGAGACTTCCTGCCCTCGCAGAACCAGGATCCTCCCTGGGGGTGGGGGATGGGGGTGATGACAGCAGACCACCCACCCACAGGGTGTGCAGGCTAGCTAGTCCTACAGCCATCCCCCCCCCACACCCCAACTGGTCCACCTCTCTCCTGCCCCAGGCCCAGTTATGTTGCCAGCGAGGAGAGCCGAATCCTTGTTCTCACCGAGCTGCTGGAGAGAAAGGCGCACTCTCCATTTTACCAGGAAGGTGTGAGCAATGCCCTGCTGAAGATGGCCGAGCTGGGACTGACCCGGGCCGCCGACGTTCTCCTGCGCAATGGGGCCAACCTCAACTTTGAAGGTCAGCTGGAGCCCAGAGGGGCTGGGGGTGGGGTGGATAGGTGGCTTAAGTGGGGCTCTGCCTTGGGTGGGGAGCCAAGCCTTCAGGCACTGCTTCTCCTGTTCTCCTGGGAGCCACTTTCCTTATTTCTTCCATGGGTGGTGACTAAGGAACCCCATCCCCCTGTGGGCTTTCAGATGGTTCTTACCACCTCTGCTTCAAGGGCGAGTTGGTTGCTGCTTCCACCATGTGATTGATCAGCACACTTGCCCAGCTAAATCCTGGGTTCCATTAACATGAAAATGTGGTTGCTGGCACTGTGCCCAGAGCTCAGGGAGAGCAATTTTCTGCCACTTATTCAGAGCCATCTCGCATTTTTGTTCATGCCACAGGAGAGGGAAAAACACGGAAGTGACACTGGGTGTAAATCACGACAGGGCTGGGTTAGCTTCTAGCCCAGAGGGCCAGGGGATGGGGATGGAGCCAGTTTACTTCTCTGGCCTTCTTACCAGGGTGGGCAGGGTCAGCCAGGAGACATACAGGGCTGACTTGCGACTGAGTTGGTCTTTGAGCCGACACAGCACATGGCCAGGCACGCCTCCCCTCCCCGTCTGAGGACAGGCTCAGAGGGTGCTAGGCTCCTGGAGGGCTGAGGAGCTGAGGGGCACGGGGCCTGTTAGGAAGTCAGTCATTTGGAGACTGGCTTCGAGGATGTGGCTGTTACTACCAGGCTTCAGAAGCTGTCACTCCGGGTGCTTCTCCTAACAGCCTGAGAAGAGGCCCCCTTACAGTTCCATTTTACAGAAGAGACTAAAGCCCAGACAGGTGAGGTGCTGCGCCCACTAGGATGCCCCCAGGATCCTGACCTAGGTCTGACTCCAGAGCCTGTGCGCTGGCACCTGATGAGGATGGCTCTGTCCTGACCCCTCATGGTGACAGAAGCCTGGGTCTCCTCAGGAAAGAGGGCTGGGGCCGATAGGACTTAGACGAGCTGTGTCTGTGCCTGCAGACCCTGTCACTTACTACACGGCCCTGCATATCGCCGTCCTGCGAAACCAGCCGGACATGGTGGAGCTGCTGGTGCGCCACGGGGCCGACATTAACCGGAGGGACCGGGTAAGGGCTGGGTCCAGCCTGCTCTGAAGCAGGGATGTGGTGAGTGGGGGGCTATGGGCAGCCTCACAGGCCCCCAGGCCCATTCAGCTATGCTTTCTTGGCTCAGATCCATGAGAGCAGCCCCTTGGACCTGGCCAGTGAGGAGCCCGAGCGCCTGCCCTGCCTGCAGCGCCTCCTGGATCTTGGAGCAGACGTCAACGCGGCTGATAAGCATGGTGGGTGCCTCCCACAGGAAAGCAGGGCACCTGGCACCGGGTGCTTTGCGAGGGAAAGCCAGAGCACCCCAGGACAGTGGCTAGGTGTGCAGGCTAGATTTTGCTGCATTTTGCTGACCTGCAGAAGCTTTCAGGAAGTGGTGCAGCCATTGGCCCCACGCCAGCCCCTTGAGGTCTGTCTGCAGGAGGAAGTAGGGCATGCATGTGGTCAGATTCTGAGGCAGAGTTAGCACTTCTTGGCAGAGACTAAGCCCGGGTCTCAGGTAGCAGCATCTGCGTGTCCAGAAATATCCCACGTCTTCTGGCCACTCTGCTCTTGGTTCTGTGTTGGTGGAAAGGGAATGACTAGAAACCGATCACCCTCCACCTTGGCTGAGAAGTTGGTCCTTTTTAAAGTTTGCTTTCTGGGGGTGCCCAGCTGGCTCAGTTGGTAGAGTATGTGACTCTTGATCTCAAGAGTTGTGAGTTCAAGCCCCATGTTGGGTGTAAAGATTACTTAAAATCCTTGAGGACAAAACAAAGTCCACTTTCTCATCCTGTGGTGTCCCCTGCACCTGAGGGGTGGTCCTGACCTTGGTTTCCTGGTCCACACTCCTCATTCTCTTCCTTCCATAGGAAAGACTGCTCTGCTCCATGCTTTGGCCAGCAGTGACGGGGTGCAGATCTATAATACTGAGAATATCCGGCTCTTACTGGAAGGAGGTGAGGCTGGTCCACAGGCTGTTCCCAGGCCCTTCTCTTTCTTCCCACCATTAAACATGAAGCATTACTTTGCAGGGATTTAAGACCTTCTCCTGTTTTCTCTTTTCCTGACTGGCTCTTGTAGGGGCAGATGTGAAGGCTACCACCAAAGACGGGGACACTGTGTTCACCTGCATCATCTTCCTGCTTGGTGAGACGGTGGGAGGGGACAAAGAAGAGGCCCAGATGATCAGCCGCTTCTGCTTCCAAGTCACACAGCTGCTCCTGGCCCATGGGGCTGACCCCAGCGAGTGCCCAGCCCACGAGTCCCTCACACACATCTGCCTCAAGAGCTTCAAACTGCATTTCCCTCTCCTGCGCTTCCTGCTGGAGTCTGGAGCTGCCTATAACTGTTCCCTCCATGGTGCATCCTGCTGGTCTGGCTTCCACATCATCTTTGAGAGGCTCTGTTCCCACCCAGGCTGTGCTGAAGATGAGAGCCACGTGGACCTCCTGCGCAAAGCTGAGACCGTCCTAGATCTCATGGTGACGAATTCCCAGAAACTCCAGCTGCCTGAAAACTTCGATATCCATCCTGTGGGCAGTCTAGCAGAGAAGATCCAGGCCCTTCACTTCTCCTTGAGGCAGCTGGAGAGCTATCCTCCATCCCTCAAGCACCTATGTCGGGTTTACATCCGGCTCTATCTTCAGCCCTGGCCTGTGGATGCGAAGGTCAAAGCCCTACCTCTGCCTGACAGGCTGAAATGGTACCTCCTCAGTGAGCATAGTGGTACCGTTGAAGAGGACATCTGACCACTCCCGGATGGAAGGGTGCAGGGTCTGGGCAGCTCAGCCTGCTGGTGGATTTTGGTACCTGTGGCAGCCTTAGGGGAGAACCTTCTGGCCATCTTCCGGAAGGTACAGGTTGGGAGAGGAGACTTGATCCTAACTGTGTACCAAGAACACAGGTGGAGCCCAGCAGCTGCGGTCATTCCTGTGGGAAAAAAACTCTGTCTTCCAGGGGGACTGCCCCCCCTTCTGTCTGCCAGAACCCCCAAGTCTCAACCACATTGGGAAAAGGGACAGGGTGTAGATTTGGGACAAGTGTACACCTCGTCTGCAGGGAGCATCAGGCAGGGTAGCTTTGAGTCTCTGTCCTCCTGAGAACTGTAGGAGGCTGGTCTGTCTTGCATGGGGCCCAACTAAAGCCAGAAGGAAGCATGGTAGGCTTGTGGGGGACAACCCTGCAAGGCCCTTCACTCCCAGCCTCTCCTCATGCTAGATTATGTCACATACAGAAGTGCTTTTGGTGGGCTAGGGAGAAAGCTGAGCTGACCCCTGCCACCTTTGGCCGTTCTGGGACCAGGTCACCCACGGCCCAGCCACCAAGGCACGGGACTGGACTCTGGTGGCAGCTGTCTGTGCCAAACCTGGGACCTTGGGAGACCATGTCTTCTGCTAAAAGCAATTCTGCATGACCAGAGACAGTCCTTTCCAAAATGTCTCACAATTTTGTGAGGGGTCCATCTGATGAAGAAAGCTACACTGCTGAAAGCTGACTGTACTGCCCAGGCCGAGCCCTCACAAAGCCGAGTCCCAGGCACATGGGCCCTTATGAATTGTGTAAATGCTGGGGAAGCAAGCTGAGGCAACTAAAGATACATTATAAAGTAAAACATTTCTCTTGGCCTTCAAGGTGACATTTTGGCCCCTCACCCTTCCCCAGCCTCAGATAAAGGCTCCCACTGCAGCCATTAAGAGGTGAGAAGCACTAGGGGACGGCAGCATCTGGTGGGGACAATTAACACAGCACTGCTGTCCCAGTTAAAAAAGAGTACCACTCCACACTGGCTAGGGCCTTCCCATTACAGGATTCACCCTTTTATTTTCTGACTGAAAATGCTCACCGAGGAGGAGCTGCCAGGCCCAGCCAGGAGTGAGGCTGCAGACTTGTAACGATCACATTAGGGACACCAGGGCTCCATCACCACACAGGCCTCAGAAAGCAAACATCCCCAGCAGCTGCAGGAGGTAGCAGGCCTGCCCAGGCTCGCCGTAGCAACAGGGTGACAGTGCCAGCTCCAGGCCCGGCTCCTCTCCTCCCCCCAAGGGAAAAAAGTCCTCTATGACCGAGAGTTCTCTTCCTCTTAAGGCAGCCAGGCCTACAGCTGGAAGGCCAGGTGGTACAAGGGAGATCCAGGGAATCTCCACTTCTGATGGGATCACTGTATTCCCAGTGGGGAGCACCAGGGGCCCTGAAGTCACGCGAGTCTGCACTGCCCAGAGAAGCAGCAGAGCCAGGCTCCAGCCTCACTGCTCCGTTCAGGGGCACCCTTCCTCACTGGGTCCCATTATGTCTTTTGAAAAAGAGTCTAGTGATGGACGGCAGACAGGTATATTTAGCGGTCTTGCTCAACACTCCCAAACCATCGTCATGGAGCCTCTGGGTCTTGCCCGGCTGCCAGTCCCCACCCCACACTGGTCCCTTTTTCCTGCCAGCCCCCGCTCATCTCAGGGCTAAGCTGTAGACGTGGTAGATCTCATCGGGGAGGTTCTCCTGGCGCTCCTGGGCTAGGAGGCTGAGGCCTGCACTGCGGACGATCCTGTGGACCACCTCGAGGTCCCGGCACACACTGCTGTCCACGTCATCCAGGATCACACCCTCCTGGGCCATGTTGTCTTTGATGACAATGATGCCATTGGGGCGTAGGCCCTGCTTGCAGCGCCGCAGGAACTCAGCCAGGTGCTGATCAGTCAGGTGGCCTGGGGACAACAGAGGCTGGGGTCACTAGGGAGGGAGTGGTGCCAAGCACGTATATGTCACTGGCCATACATGGCTCTCCGCCTCCTCTCACTGCCTTACTGAGCTGTCTAAACACACAGGGCCTCCCTGGCTCTCAGCAGTCCAGAGAAGCTTACCAAATCCCATTCCATGTAAGAGGAAGCTGGCTCAGAAGCCACTCACCAGAGAGCAGTCACAAAGTACACAGCTGGGATTTCACCCTGAGTGGACGACTTCTGGGCCCTGCCTGACACCTACGCTCCATGCCAATCCCCCTGCTTTGAGGCCTGGATTAGGGGAACATACCAAACTGTTCCCTTCCCTAATTAGAACTCCAGACAGGCAAAAAAACAAAACAAGAAAAACACCTCCAGATAGGCTTTTAGGGACCACAAAATATAGGGCCAGACCCAGTGTGTCCCCAGCAGGGCTGTGGTATCTGTTATGGAGTATGTAGTGGGTGGCCAAATGCTGGTACGGTGCCCTCCCCCCCCTCCCCCCCGCACCTGCTGCCAAGTCAGCAGCCCAGGAAGAGTGCCTTGGGTGTGCTGCTAGGCTAAGTAGGTGCAGGATGGACGGTAAAGCACGGCTTACTCACTGTGAACAGCAGGAGCAGCCAAGGCTTCAATATTTCCTTTAATAAAAAACATTTACTTATAAAAACTCATTTCCAAGTTCTTTGAATGCAGTAAGTTATTGTTCATTTCCACTTTTTCACCAAAAAACTGCACCCAGGGATGCCTGGGTGGCTGAGCGGTTGAGTGTCTGCCTCCAGCTTGGGGCATGATCCTAGAGTTCTGGGACCAGTCCCACATTGGGCTCCCTGCAGCGAGCCTGTTTCTCCCTCTGCCTATGTTTCTACCTCTCTGTGTCTCTCATGAATAAATCTTTAACAAAAAAAAAAAAAACAAAACAAAAAAAAAAAAACTGCACCCAAAAGGGTCATAAAAGGTACTGATAAAACATGGAAGGTGTACTTTAAGGGAGTGCCTTCCACAGTCGTGGCGAGCCCTGGGAAGACTAGAGAAACCCCTGCCATCTTGCCTGCTGCAGGTGCCCTGGGGCGGTGGCTTCCAGGACTCCGGGGGGACCACCTCTGTGGCAGGAGGTGTGTGGAAGGTGGAGAGGGCTGGGGAAAGCTCACCTATCACCCACTGGATCCAGATGACATCGTAGGAGTTCGGCTCGGGGCTGAAGTCCTGGAGGCCGCAGCAGAAGTAGTTCCTCACCCTCTTGCCCTCTTCCCCCAGATACGTCTTGGCTTTAACCAGAAAATCTTCTGTCACGTCCACCATGTCTACCACTCCAAAGAGCGGCAGCAGCAGCCTCTTGGTGATCCTGCCTATGCCGGCTCCGCAGTCCAGGGCACAGGAGGTGCCCGTCTTGTTTGGGCCTTCCTAAGAAGCAGAGAAGGCACAGACTCCGTAAGGAAGGCTCAAAAAGCCCGAGGGACCCTGTCCCTAGGAAGGGCTGTTCCTCCCACGCTCCCAAGGTCACTCCAGTAGGACCAGGCATGTAGGCTGTGGGGTCGCCAGTGGGCAGGAGCACACCTTGTGCCTGTCCTGGGCCACCTGTCTAAAAAGCCGACTTCCACTTAAAGATGGGTAATTTGAATAGGCGCATTGATCTCCTCTCACTCCCAGAGCCCCGTTAAAACAACAGGATGGAAAAAATTTAAGCAGTGAAAGAATGGAAGACGGAAAGTGGGCAGAGAGGAGCAGAGAATGAGGAGCAAGCACCAGCCTCTGACGCTCACCAGGGGAGGCCACAGCTGGGCACACGCCAGCCTGGCACAGAGGAGGGCAGGGCAGGTGAACAACTAGGAGCCGGCCTTCAGCAGAACAGCCAGCACCCACAGCCCAACAGCCCGCAAACATGGCAAGAGAGTGAAGGATTCAATCCAGACAAAACGGAACGGTTAAAGTGAGACTCCGTGCTGGTGCCGGAAACCCTCGCACAGTGACCAGCTCCCATCTGACAACCCTGAGACAGAGGCCCCAGTCACATGCTGCCCCCGCCCCAGCCTTCGAGGCCTGGGTGGTCGACGCCAACAGATAACCAAAAACCCTGCGGTGATCCGTGTGAAAAGTGGCGCCCCGTGCAGAACAGGGAGGGCCACCAGGGCCACATCCTCTGCTCCTGGACAGCACACCAGACCTGCCTACCCTCAAAAACCTCTGCAGGAACTTCCGGGAGCTGCTGATGTCGATGCTGGAGATGTGGCCATACCCCCCGAGCATGCCGTCCACTGTGGGCGGGACTTCCTTCCAGTACGTCTTGGCCTTTGAATAGAACTGTTTCTCATCTTCTATCACCTCACTTGTCATGCTGTCACCAACCGAGTCAGCTCGGGCACCAAACCCAGCAGCAGTGCCTCCTGAACAACAAAAAAAAGCAAATCAGCCAAGTCAAGGGCCCCAGTCTCACCCCACGCTTCACTGGTCATGCAACCCTGTCCAATGCAGAGAGATGTCCAGTGTCCCCAAAACTGCTATTCCTTGGATGACAGTGCTGTCTCTCGTATTCAAGACATTTTGCAAAGTTACCTCTGTATCAGAGGAGAAGACCCAGAGTCCTGGGCTTCTAGTCCTTTCCTTACTATACATGACACCTGACCCGATGGCTTCTAACTCTAGGGTATCGAGAACCCCCAGTCTACACTTGAGGAAAGTGAAGCAGGGAACCCCACCTTCCACAGTGGATGTTCCAGCTGATTGTGGGAGGGGTCTGGGGAGTCTGCATGCCTCCCCTCTCACTCTAGAGCACAGAATGAAGCTCACTGTGGGGTCTGGTCCTTTGTTAAGGTGCCAGGACTCTCTATAGCTCCATGCACACAATGGCAACTGTGCAGGGCTGCAGACAAGTACAAGACATAAGCACAACACACCCCAGAGGAAGTGCTTCCCTGAGGAGTGACGACCATCAGCTAAAACTAAGGATGAGGAAGGGTTCACTAAGCCAACCAGGCAAGCCTGCTCCGGGAAGAAAGGCATGAAAAGCACATAGAGAGCCCCTGCAACTGGAAATACATAGTCAGGGGAGCACATCTGTAGATTAGACTCCTCGCTAAAGAGCAGGGAGCTTAAACTACTCGAGAGTCAAGCAGGGAAGTGACAAGAGATGTGTTTCTGGAACTCAGTTGACAAGCTGTGTGGACTCCAGGGCGAGAGTGAGAGCAGATGCAACAAGAGGGTGTTTGTCAGAACAGGTGGAGAGGCAATGACAAAGCAAGAGCCTGGGCCTGGGAGAGGGGAGGGTTTGGCAGCTCCACACCCAGCCAGCCCAGCCACTCATGCCAGGGAGGGACAGAAGGGTCAGATCTCTACCCTGAGGCATCTGCATGCATCAAAATGGGTCTGCACTGAGCCAAAAGTACTATGGAAACTTAAAGAATGGAGGATTCCTTTCCAAATGGCAGACAGGGGAGCGGCTGAGAGAAGGCAACCTGAGCTAGTCCCTGGAAGACAAGTAATGCTGGGGGGGGGGGGGGGGAGGGCAGCACAAAGAGACACAGAGGGGGCAGGGCACGTGTGTCACCCACAAGACTGTTGTGATGGCCTGGGCTGACTGGAATGCAGAGGAAGAGGGTTATTATGGGGAGATGAGCTTAGATGGGCAGACTGGTCCTGGGTACAAGAGGCTCCAGCAACAGGCTGGGGGCCATGGGTCTAGCCTGTTGGTAATGGAAAACCAATGAGCTGAGAGTTTCTGAAGGGCCCAAGGTATGCTGGGATATAAGCTTGGGTGGGACCAACTGGCAGAGTGGGAACAGCAGGAGCCACCCTGGCAGTTGGGATAAGGAGCAGCAGCGCTGTAGGAAGATAGCAACAGGGGCACATTCCCATCACAGGCTCTCAGCTCAGGGGTCACATCCCCAAAGGCCCTCCAGGAGCAGCCCAGCGAGAGTGGCTTCCTCCAACACCTCGATCCAATCCCCACATTTTCCTGCCATCAGAATGTATATTTCTATATTACACTGTTTACTTACTGTCTAGCCTCCAGTGGGATGGAAGCTCCAGAGGCATGACCTTGCCTTTTCACCACTGTGTCCCCAGCACTGAGCCCACAGGAGTCCCTCAGTGCACGGGTCACAGGACTCCTGGAAGATGGGGTTAACACAGAAAGCTTCATGTGGAACCCCAGAATAGTGTTCAAAAACAAGTAAAAAACCCCGAGGATGCACGAATGCTTTAAGAGTTTCAAGAGAAGTAATCAGATGGGAAACAGAAAAGTGCCCTAAGGACAAGCATACAGCCCTCAATACATTCTGACTAGAAGGACAGAATTTTCATTGGCCATGTTTGTTACTAGTCCCCAATGCACAACTGTACTCTGAACCTGTCCTAGAAGACAAGGAGCCTTCCAGAAGCGGCAGGCCCAATTCCACCCAACAACTCAGGAATGCTCCTCACTGGTGCAATCTTGCTTCCATCAGGTCAGCCCTTTCTAGGGAACCCAGCTAGCCAGTAGGGGCATCAGGGGAGGGTCCTCCTCCCCAACCCCTGGCTTCTTCCTGAATTTGTATGTTCCTCAGGGACAAGGCCACACACTAGCCCTCTAAGGAATCAGAAGAAAAGCGACAGCATCCACATGCCCTAGCAGGTCCAGTTCTTAGATCTGTGATTGTCACTGTTTCCGTCCTCTGGAGCCCTTCTGCTGTGTGGAGAGTCCTTCAATCCCCTTCAGATTCTTTTTTTTTTTTTTTTTTGTGCCCCTTCAGATTCTTGAATCAGCTCTCAGATTGATGCTCTAGCTTCTTCGTTCAGGTACAAGAGTCTGGGACTGCAGTGAAGGCAAGTTCCAACTACTGTGTCACTCGAAGAGCCCTTTGGGGTAACAGGCTGGGGGGCCCTGGTTCTAAATATAGCATCCCCTCACCCTGGCTCACCGCCATGTCCCACACCAGTGTCCTAGCACCCGAGGCTATTCCTCCACCCCCTAGAGAGAAAGTGGCACACAGCTCAACAGGAATGAACTTCCGCTCCAGCCCTGAGTCACATGGTAAGCCAGAGAACTAGAAACCTGCCGACACCCAGAAATGCCAGCTGTGGTAGAATGAAGATCACTGTACTTCCCGGACAGCTGACAGGAAAGAGGGCCACCAGCCTGAATGTCACCACAAAGCTCAGTCTGGGGCTGCCCAGCCCCCATCAACAGGACCCACAGCCACCATGTCACAGCCTCTCCACCATTACCCAGGACAGATGGCATCAAAGCCAGCTCTTTCACAGCATGCCAGCAGAGCTCCTACTCAGCACTCAGACGGGAGCTCGGCAACACCAACTCCGTCCCCATCACTGCCCGCCAGTCTTGGCAAACTGCTGGTTTTGTCTTCATATCTGTCTCCACCAGCCTGGGAGCTCCTTAGAAAAACAGTGGCAATATCCTGAGATGCATCACTGTTATTTCTCTCATATCCCATGTAGCATACAGGCATTCAACAAAAAATTCAATCCCCACTAAATGAACAGAATAAATGTGGGCCCACTCACCTGGCTGTACTCTCTTTGCCTGTCTGCCTTCCCTTCCAAGGAAGCAAGCTTCTTGGGGACAGGGACAGGACCTCATACCCCATTAGCCCAGCACCTGATACAAGGTGGGGGTTTGCTAATTGTTGAAGGATTCAAAGAATGAGCTTTCTGTGGTTACATTCTCCACTTCTGAAAAAGTCTTATAAAAATCCAACCATTCAAAACTGGTAACATTGAAAGCATTACCGACAATGTAATTTTTTGCTTTACCAAAAGCCTTACAACATGATTTCTTTAAATGTCAAGGTCCTCTGAATAATCTAATTTACAAGAACTCCACTTACAGGCAGATTCTAGGAACAAGCCAGGGGAGGAACATCCAGGATGGGAAATGGCAAGTATAATTTTGACATTTGTTCCAACAGCTGATTAATTAGTAAACATGACTCCTTGGGGCCCTGTCTACACTTTATCTCCCAGTGTCCAGATCAGAGTGGGAAAGAGGACCCTAGGAGTCCAAGGGAACAGTGGGGTTGTCAGTCAAATAGCAGTAAGTCCTCCTTTACTCTGCCCAGGTTGTGGTGAGGAGCTATGTGGCTGCAGGGGTGGGAAAAGGCCTGGACACAATCTGGCTTTGTGTGCATCCTCAGCTAGCTTGGATGGGAAGAGAAGCCTTTTGTTCACAGTGGACTATGCTCTTCAGCAGGTAGAACGTGTTGTCCATCATTCATGGTCATGCAGCCACCTCCTCTTTCCCTCCAAGGTGTTTAGGCAGCCGCCCCAGCTACTACTTCTCCCAGGGTCCATGGAAAAAAATGGTGTTTGAACTGTCACCATCAGTGCTTTGGGGAGGCATCACATCCTCCTCATTTACCAGCCTCTAAGAAAAAACCTGGAAGCAACAGGAGGCAAGAGCCTGCTTGACATTACTTCCTCCCTCTTGCAGCCTACTGGACAGGGCCTGTTCTCCCTGGATCTGTGACAGCAGCTGGACATATGGGAATGGCAAGGTGCTCTATGAAAAAGAAAGGGAAGGAGGAAGTAAACAAGACGAAAAAAGGCGTGACGGAGGAGGAGAGATGGGGTGTTTGAAACCAAACTAAGGCTCTGGTAGAGTCAAATGAACCACATCTGAATCCTGGCTCTGCTTTTCTCTGGCTGTCTAATCTCAGATAAGACACCTAACTTCAGTTAAGTTTATCTATAAAATGGAAACAGCAATGTTGACTTTACAGAAACGCTGTGACAATCGTCACAGGTCGGTGTGAAAGCATCCAGTGATCTGTACAGTGGCAGGTACATATTATCTCAAGTTCAGAAATCTCTGTCAAATGAAATTCTCATCAATTCTCTCTGCCAATTGTAGAGATCAAATGGGAAAAATGCAGTGATGTGCCCTATGAACTGTAGAGTGCTGGCAACACCTAAGGGATCACTACTGTTATGCTGGGGGGTCGGTCCAGCAGACAAACAGCTCTGCAAACCTGCAGTGGAGGGGAGTGAGCTTCCCATCTGTTCCAGCACAGAAACAGTGCAGAGATTCTGGAGATGCTACCTCTGTGACCCTATGGCTTCTGGGCCCCACCAACGCATTCTGCATGTACCTCCAACCCTCCCCCAGGCCCCAGCTGACCGACAGAAAGCCATTCCACTAAAGGGGTGTTGTGCCTTAACACAAACACACACAGGAAACCAAGAACAGCCAAGGAGGGAATTCAGACCCCTTAACACAGTCAAGGGCCCCATCCCCCAGGGGATCATCCTCTCTCTCTGGGCCATCATTCTACACATTCAGACCTTGTACAAGACCGACCCGCCCCACTGCCAGGGCCTCTGACACCGGCTGTTTCTATCCCAGAGAGATCCCGCTGTTGATGGGCAGCAGAGCCTGGGCCTCTGGTTCCATCTGGCAGCCCCTGGGCAAACAGGCTGACCTTGGCTCCAAGGGCTCTCGCGGGGAGCTGCCTTCTGAGTGGCACCAGTGGGGAACTGGAACGGGAGCTGGGTCCAAGGTGAAATACGATAGCGACTCCCATGCAACGGGCACTACTGTGCCCGGCTCTGACCTGAGCATTTTACTGACTCCTGACACCTCCCCTCCGAGTGCGTGCTCTCCTTAATCCCCGTTTCTCACAGGGGAAACTGAGGCTCAGATGGGAAAGGGCCTAGCTACGGTCCCCGGACGCACCCCCGGGGGAGTGCCCCGTCCAGGGTCCGGCCGCCTCGACCTTCCTCCCCCACCCGCCGCCACCGGTGGCCCAGGTCCGACCACCCCGGGGCCCGCACGTGGGGCTCGGGCAGCTCGCGCCGGGTCACGTGACGAGCCGGGGCCTCAGGGCGCCGAGGCAGTTGGGGACCGGGGCCTCCCCTCCCCCGGCGGCCACGGCTCCCCGCTCCGCCGCGCGCTACTCACCCCGGGCGGGGGCTCCCGGGACCCGGGAGAAGAGGACGGGAAAGAGGATGCGGAAGACGGCGGCGGCGGCGGCGGCGAAGACCCCACAAGCCCACCACCAGCTCCGACAGACCGCGGACAAACGCGACACCTCGCGGCGCGCGCTGCCTTTGTCCCCACACGTCACTTCCGGGAGCCCGGGGCGGGGCCGCCGCTAGCCCCGCCCCGCGGCCGGTTCGCCCCGCCCCGCGGGCTGCTGACCTCAGTTGACTTCTGGGTCCGTGCAGGACCTCTCGGGCCTGGAGCCTCCGCGCCGCGCCTCTCCTGCCTCCAGCACGCGCACCAGTGCGGTTAGAGGCTGAAGGCTGGACTTTTGAAAGCGAACGTTCTGTAGGTTTCCACTGGGTAAAAAGAGGCGGGGCGAGGGGGAGGAGGTGCCTTATTACCCAAATTGCACCCGTAATAATTTGCATTAAAAAAAATATGCATGGGGATCCCTGGGTGGCTCCGCTGTTTAGCGCTTGCCTTTGGCCCAGGGCGTGATCCTGGAGTCCCAGGACTGAGTCCCCCATCGGGCTCCCGGCATGGAGCCTGCTTCTCCCTCTGCCCATGTCTCTGCCTCTCTCTCTCTGTGTCTCTCATGAATAAATAAATAAAATCTTTTTTAAAAATAAAAAATAAAAACATACAGATCAAAGGAAGGAAGGAAAGAAGGAAAGAACAGAGAAAGAAAGGAAGATATCCCTGACAGTGCCAAGGGGCTGTTAGCCCAAATACACAGAACTAGTTCTTGAAGTTTCCATTCCAAAAAACCTGCCCTCCCATAGGCTCCTCCCATATATAGAAATTTTGGAGGAGTCCCTGAAACAACCTTGATGGAATGTGAGTTTGCAGGTGGGTAGGCCTTGTGAACCTCTCCAAGCCTCAGTCTCCTCTTCTGCCAGTGTTCAATGTGTAGGATAGCCCAGGTCCAACCTTCAGCCCTGTGCCTGCAGGGGGCTCTCAGTAAATAGTATTTATCATTAGTTCATTTTTCCCAAACTGATGCTCTGGTCTTAGATTTACAGTGCCTTCCTCTGGGCTTTGCACACAGGAGGTTCTTTAAAAGTGTGTTTGCTCGCACACCTGGGTGGTTTAGTTGGTTAACCGTCTGCCTTTGCTCAGGTCATAACAGGGTCCTAGGATTGAGTCCCACATCCAGCTTCCTGCTTCCTGCTTAGTAGGGAGTCTGCTTCTCCCTCTTCCCCTTCCCCCTGTTCATGCTTTTTCTCACACAAATAAATCAATAAAATCTTTTTTAAAAAAGTGTTTAACGAAGTGAAAGCTATGGGAGGGGGAGCTGCTGACTGCTGTGGAGTCCTCCAAATCCGTTTATGTATATATTATATGGCATCCTCTCCAGAGTACTCCAGGTCAGACTTGGTTTCCCTGACCTGGGCCCCTGTCCTAAGCTTCATTTTCCATACGTTAAAGAGAAGGGGATAAATCCTAAGCAATCTCAAATGCTAGGTGCATCTATAATTTTCCTTTGGGGGCAGCTCTGAGCCCGGCTCTTTTAGGGGTGCCTAAAAATCCACCCCCACCTTTTTTTTTTTTTTTTTTTTTCCTGTCAATGGATGAGAAAGTCCCTTCCCTACACCTGGTCTCTGAGGCCTTTCCAGATCTGGACAGCTCCAACCTCAAAGCCTCTTGCATCACTGAATTCCCAAGCCTTGCACACAGTAGTTGGTCAAGAAATGTTTGCAGCATGCCAAGGGCTGGAGGGCTCTTTAGAAATCATCTAGTTAGTGAGGTGCTCCTCATCCATTTTCTAAAAACTCATGTGCTCTTAGAATAAATATAAAAAAGGTTCACCTTCCCCACTCAATATTCCAATTTCCTGAGGAGGTATGCCCTTCCATCCCATTGAGTATTTGCAGAAAATGGGAATACATCAGCTATGATGCCTCCTCCAGGCTGACTTACAAAATTGTAAAATGATATCATTCCAGTGAAATTGCTGGTCCAAACAATCCTCCCCCACTCATGTTTCACAGAATAAGCTTTTCCCCTGCCCTTCCTAGTCAAGAGTCACAGATGGGGCCCAACAGTCTGTTTTACTATGGAGCCCTGAGAACAGACAGACTTTCCAGCATTACACAGCAAACAGAAGCAGAGCCTGGATCTGAAATTGGTTCTCTTCATTTCCAGGCCTACTATATTCTTACTGCCCAGGATTCTGGTTGAAATTGTACTTCCAGAGCTGCCCAGCTCAAACTTGACCCACCTGGGCCTCCCAGATCCAGAGAGGGAAGTGGAACCCTGAGCCCTCTGCCCCTGGCTTGGGCCTGGCTGCCCTGGTCAGGAGTTCCACCAACTCCCTTGTGAATATAGCCTTGGCTTCCTGAGCACAAAGCCCCACCTTCTGTCTTCAGGCCCAAAAGCCCACTGTTCCTCACATGGCCTTGGGTGAGGGGCAGATCACAATGACCCTGAACAGGCCCTTGAGGCAGCAGGGAGGGTGCAGCAGAGAGACCAGGCTGGGAAGATGGGATCTCCCAAGGACCAGCCCACCGATTAGGGGGCTCTAAACTCAAGGGACCTTCTCTGGATCCACTAGAAGCCCCACTAAGGTAAGTGTAACACCAGGAGCCAGCTCAGAGATAACAATCTGGGAGGAGAGTGTGGTAGGGAGGCAGCAGGCTCTAAGACACCCCCCCCCCCTGTGTCAAAAGCTGGGAGCAAGTGTAGGACTCTGTCTCCCAAAGGGCAAGTTTGTTAAAAATATGTGTCTTGGAGCGCCTGGCTGGCTCAGCCAGTAGAGCTTGTGACTCTTGATCTCTGGGTTGTGAGTTTGAGCCCCACATTGGAGGTAGAGATTACTTAAAAATAAAATCTTAAAGAAAAAATATGTATCTTGGCTCCAAACCTATTGAATCAGAATCTGAGGCATCTGTACTCTCAACAAGCTCTCCGCCCAAGGGGCCCTAACGGCCCAGCAGGACTGGGCAACTGCTAGGCAGGTGTCTCCTTTCAAACCTGGTTCCAGGTTTCCTAATTCCCGGTGGAGTGCTAATAGATAGCATAATAGACCTTGAACACTCCAGTGTGCTTAGTCACAGAGGAGCAGGTGCTCTGTTATCCCCATTCTACAGATAAAGGCATGAGAGAAGTGAATCAATTGGCTTGTCCAAGGTTGCAAAGCTAATAAGTAGTGGAACTGAGACGAAATCCTAAATAACAATTTTAAAGTAATTATAACAACAATAGTAGCAGCTAGCTTTAATTGAGCATGCACAAAGTGCCTGGCACTATTCTATGCCATTTACACGTGCTCACTCACCTAAACGTCACAGCAACTCAGAAAGGCATGTACTCTGACGTGACCATTTTGCAGGTGAGGAAACAGAGGCTGGGCAAGCTCTGGCCTGAAGCCACTGGCGGCCAGAAGAGAGACAGTGGCGTTACCCCCTAACCACAAGTCCCTCCCCACCCCGGGCACTATGGCTTGGGGGCTGGCCTATGCCCTCCTCTCCACTTCACACGGCACCCCCCGCCCCCCCTCTGGCGTGAGGATGCCCTGAGCTGAGCGCAGGGCCAGACAATGCCCAGGCGTCTCCCCAACCCCGGGGCCCAGCAGATGGCGTTCAAGGGGCTCCCCGGCGACGGCGCTCGCGGAAGGGGAGGCCCGCTGCTGCCCAGCCTGCCCCTGCCGCAGCTCCGCAAGGTCTCGGGCGCGGGGGTCCCCGACAGCTGGAGGGCCTCGGGGGTAGGCGGCGGCGGGTGGTGGCCGAGCGGGTCCTCGTACCCGGAGATGGGCGTGGGCGTCAGGAGCCCCTCGCTGCGCCTGCCAGCCCTGCCCACCGCGGCCCAGCGGGCGGCGCAGAACCGGACAAAGCTGAGGTCACTCCTGCTGCCGCCCCCGCTCCTGGCCAGGGCGCCCCGGGAACCCGCGCCCCCGCGCGCCAGGCCGGGGGAGAGCGAGGATCCCTGGCGGGGCGCGGCCTGGGAGGCCCCGGATTCGCTGCGCGGTCTCCTAGGAGAGCTCCTCCCCAGCAGGGTCCGCGAGTTCCTGCACCAGCGGCGGGCAGAGCGCGCAGGGCCGCCGCCGGGTGAGGCCCCGCCCGGGTCGGCCCCGGGGGGGCGGGGCGGGGGCGGGGGCGGGGCGGGGCGGGGGGCGGGGGCGGGGCGGAGTCATTTCCGGAGCGAATGGAGCTACTACTGCTAGCGGAGTCCGCCCGCCGAAGTCCTGCCGACCACCCCTGGAGGGCGGGTCTCCCATTGCCCCCCCCCTTTTTTTTTAAGATTTTATTTATTTATTCATGAGAGACAATGAGAGAGAGACAGAGACACAGGCAGAGGGAGAAGCAGGCTCCATGCAGGGAGCCCGATGTGGGACTCCATCCCGGATCCCGGGATCACGCCCTGAGCCAAAGGCAGACACTCAACCGCTGAGCTACCCAGGTGTCCCCCATTGCCCCTTTTGTACAGTTGAGGAAACCGAGGCCCAAGGCCATATAACTAGGGAGAGCCTCGTAAGGACCGTCCCCAAGCAAAGGCTCATGGCTATCTCCACCTCCTCCTGGCTAGCATCCTCAGCATCACGACCCAAAAGGAGTGTGTCAGAGCAATGCCACAATTCTCCCCAGTGTCCCCACTGTTCTTTCCTTCCAGACCTGAGGTAAGTATCCATTACCTGCTGATGGGGACAGGGTTGCTGACAATGATCCGAAGGTGGGGAGGACCCTGACCACTCATGCCAGGTGTGGCTTGTTTATCTTCAAGGGGCCAGTCATCATACTTCCAGGATAGTCTTAAGAAGATTTTGCTCCATCAGATACCTGCCGCGGGGACCCTGAGGAAAGATCGTTCACAATTCACCCTCAAGAAAGGCAACCAGTGAGTTACAGGAGCCTGGCGGTAGGGGGTGGGGAAAAGGAGCATTCCTTCTTTTCTTTCCTATTGTCTTTTGCCCATGAATTTACCTATCTGTCCACCTATACATCCATCTATGTGTCCATCCACGAATCAGGTCTTCTGCCAAATCCATAATCCGTCCATGCATCCACCCAGAGATCTATCCCAGAGCAGGTCTCCTCCCAACCTATCCAAGGATTATCCATCAACATCTATGAATCCATCCACCCATTTATTCATCAGGCCTCTACCAACATATTCATAATCCATCCATGAATCCATTCAGATATTCCTGCTCCCATTCACCTATCCATCTTTGCATACAGCTTCTCTGCGAACCAGGTGTTATACAATGCATCCATGAATCTCTCTCCACCCACGCACCCATCCATCCATCTATCCATCCATTCATCCATCTAGCCAGTCATCTTTCTATCCACAAACTCTACGGTTCTATCCATCCCTGAATCCAGTGATTAGTCACCTACAAATCCTTCCATGCACTTGTAAATCCAGGGTACTGTCCATCTATAATCTTGTCATGAAGCCATCTACGAGTCCACATACCCATATACAGAAGCATTCATCCACTTATCCATACATCTACCCATCCCTCTAACATCCAGTCCTATTCAGACCTTTTCATTAACTCATTCATGAGTCCATCCATCCATCCACCCACCTAATCTTCCATCCTTTTACTCATCCCACCATCAATTCGTCCATTTCTTCCTCTAGCTTTTATTAGGTTTTGCTACGTGTCAAATGTTGGGGGAAATAAGATAAGGAATGGAGGTAGAAGAGCCTGGGCAGTATAGCTTACCTGGATCTCAATGCCATAGCTCTAATGGAGGAAAAGAATGTAGAAAAAAAAAAAAAAAAAAAAAAAAACTCCTCCAGCATAAACAGGCTTAAACAGAGGTGAAAGGTGAAGAGCATTGCCCATGAGTTTAAAGAGCAAGGAAAGTAAATGCACTACATACATGCCATCCCTTCTCCTTTTGGACCCATGGCTGACAGTATTATTTGACCCCAGCATTTTTCCCCCACTGGGCCTCAAACCCTTCCTGACACAGTGTTCCAGGCAGACGCTACCAGTGGATCAGAATAGGTGCCAGAAGTGAAACACATTTGCCAACCCAGGAACTTTAAATCAATCACCCCAAAGAAACACACTACTTCTCCTAAGACATAATAAGTACAAGTATGGAACTCATTATCTCAAATATGACAAACAGCAGGGATGGACATAATCACAGTGTTTCACATTTAAGAGCTAATACTTGAGCACTTCATGGTGTGTGAGATTGTCTGGTAGGCCCTACAGGGGACACCGGGGTGCCCTGGAATGGGCTCCAGAAGCCTTTGACAGGAGAAGCTGAGACTTCAGTCCTCTGGGCAAAGCCAGGATGCACCTGGGTCTGGCCCTGAGGCTAGCACAGACTGGGCCTTGATAAGCAGGCAACTATCGGATCACTAAGTAGGTCCCAACACCTGTAGCCGTCTCCTGTCTGCCTGGCTCTTTAGTGGGCTGATGAAAGCATCCTTTACGTGTCCACACAGACATAAAGAAGTAGTCAGGGGGATCCCTGGGTGGCGCAGCGGTTTAGCGCCTGCCTTTGGCCCAGGGCGCGATCCTGGAGACCCGGGATCGAGTCCCACGTCGGGCTCCCTGCATGGAGCCTGCTTCTCCCTCTGCCTCTCTCTCTCTCTCTCTCTCTCTCTCTCTCTGTGTGTGACTATCATAAATAAATTTTAAAAAAATTAAAAAAAAAGAAGTAGTCAGATAAATGGATGTAGATACATCAATATGTGTGTCCTTAAGGTGGAACGTGACATTTCTGAATAACAGAGCCACAGATGGATCAAGCAGGCCCTCCTGCAGGCTTGCCCTTGAGGCTAAAATTAATAAATGTAACAACAACAGAATGCCCTTTATTGAGTGCAGGCCCCATGCCAGGCCTTGTACTAGACGCCTCCCATAAGTTATTTGATACTTTCCAAACTCTTAGAAGGAGGCTATTATTATATTGCTCTACAATATATAATACATAATTTAAAGAGGAAAACTGCAAAATGGAGACCTGATTGTGGTCTGCCCAAGCTCATGTGCCTGAGAAAGGGCATAACTGAGACTAATGATTATAAAAACAGTTTGAGGGGCACCTGGGTGGCTCAGTGGTTGAGCGTCTGCCTTCGGCTCAGGTCGCGAACCCGAGGTCCTGGGATCAACTCCCGCATCGGGTTCCCTGCAGGGATCCTGCTTCTCCCTCTGCCTATGTCTCTGCCTCTTTCTCTGTGTCTCTCATGAATAAATAAAGTAAAACCTTAAAAAAAAAAAAAGAGCAATTAGAAGTTAGAAATGATTACTCTGGGCACCACACATCCAGGTGGAGTGCTTTGCCATCCGTTTCATCTCACCACCCCATGTGGTAATGAGCCCCATTTTACAGATAAAGAAACTGATGCTTCAAAGAGTTAGGCTGGAAACCCAGGATGACTTGACTCTCAACTTCCTCTCTTTCTTCTCTCTGCTGAATTGCTTGATATATAAGCATGCCGGCTCTGGAACTAAGATTCAGATCTTGGCTCAAAAATAACAAAAAATCGGGATCCCTGGGTGGCGCAGTGGTTTGGTGCCTGCCTTTGGCCCAGGGCGCGATCCTGGAGACCCGGGATCGAATCCCACATTGGCCTCCCAGTGCATGGAGCCTGCTTCTCCCTCTGCCCGTGTCTCTGCCTCTCTCTCTCTCTCTCTCTCTGTGACTATCATAAATAAATAAAAAAAAATAACAAAAAATCTTGGCTCTACCTTTTACGAGCTGCATGACCTTGGGCAAGTTGTAAAACATCTCTGTGCCACAGTTTACTCATCTGCAAAATGGGGAGAATAATCATACTTCCCAGAGCTGTGTGGGTTTGGTGGGCTGATGCATGTGACAGGCCTGATCCACCTCCTTGGCAGGCAAAGCGTTCCCTGAAAAGGCCAGGTATTGTGGTTGTCAGGATACACAGCGAGCTCTGGTTGAGTGGATGTGTGCTGTTGGGGTGGAATGTGGGGCTGGGGGCTCAGACCCTGGCCCTCCCTTGCCCTTCTCACCTCTCCCAGCAGGTCCCACAATATACAGGCTCCTAAGCTCAAGACTGTGCTCACCCACAGCTCCTCAGGGGAAGACTCAGGGCGGTGCAGGCGGTTTTGCCCCTTCCGAGTGCGATTTGCTGATGAAACCCTGCGGGACACAGCACTCCGCTACTGGGAGCGCAACTGTGCAGGTAGGCAGACAGGATGGGGAGCGCCAGGACTCCAGAAAGTTCCAGCTTGGAGCCCAGAGAGCAGAGGCTATGGCCCTGGGAGTAAGGGCCGGCCTGCAAAGGCCAGGAATCCACTGACGCTGCCGAGAAGGCTTCTCCAGAGAGTGTTAGGAGGACCTCGAAGACCGTGTAGAGTGTCTGAGGTCCTGCAGAGGTGTCTGAATATGGGTGGCACCAGAGAGCAGCCACAGTGCAGGAAACAATGGCTACCCAGGCTTGGTCACCGCTGCAGGACTTCTTGCTGCCAGGGGTTCTCAGGAAGTGCCATATCTGCCCACCTTGGAACAGGTGGCACCCATGGCCTCCCGACCCCTGTCTGGCCCCTTCCATGGCTTACAGGGGCTGAAGAAGGTGGCAAAGGCACTTAAAGCACCTTCTGCCCATATCCATGAAGGTATTGCCCAGAAAGGTCTAGAAGACCTGGCTGAGGAGTTGCCCAGAGAGGCTGGCTGTCTGAGGAGTTGCCCAGAAAGGTCTAGAAGATCCAACCTTCTCTCTGGGGAAGGCCAGAAAAGAAGCTAGGAACCACCAGACCTGGGTTTGGGAATAGAAGTTTGCTCTCAGCAATTTGGGAATGGATGTGATGGTGTCTGCTTTGGCACGGTTTTCAGTGTTTTCTGAAAAGGGTGTCAAGAGGCAGATGGGAAGAATCCGTGTCCTTGCTCTGGTATAACCTTTACCAATCCTCCTCCCACCCCTTTCTCCATCAGCCCGGCCTCTTCACTTCTCAGGATATAGCAGCCCCAGGGCCTCCAAGAGCTTCCATCTATTTATTGACCACCTCCTGTGTGCAGTTTCAGGAAACGGCTGCTCCAAAGCCTAGCTGTGGGTAAAGCCCTAAAATCCAGGACCTTCACTGACTCAGGAGGGACCCTACTCAGGCCCCTTAAGGTCATAGGAAGTTGGAAATAAAAGCTGCAGTTTTGTCTAACTTCTTGGTTAATGGGGAAGCCAAAGCCCAGAGAGCAGGTGACACGGCGGCCGAGAAGAGAAGCCAGAGTGTCCCCAGACAAACACTGGAGAAAGTTTCAGGCCAATGGCAGTTAGCTGACACAGGAGAAGCTTCTTTGTCCGCCGTGGCCACGGGAGCTGTGGTCACGTCCCAGGGCACCAGAGCGGGGCCCAGCTGACTGCTTCCCAGCCCTTTCCATCCTGAGGCAGCCATTGGGGAATTTGGGGTCCCTGACCAGCCAGAAGGGCAGCTATTGGGCAAGAAAGACTCTCAGCCCTTCCACCCCTGCAGGAGGCTCGGCATTGTCTCTGGGTTTCCACGGTGGCGTGACTGGCCTTCCCATTATGGGAAAGAAGGCCCATCTGGGGCTGCAGCAGGAGGGGGTATGGTGTGTGTGGGGGCACAGTTTGGGTCATAAAGGCAGAAACAGTCACGCAAGATAGTTTTAAAACCTGAGCCTTCTCTGGAGGCAGCCAGACGGCACGGGGGAGCCTCGGGTTGCCATGGAGACAGGGTTCTGCCCAGCCTTGCCTGCCAGAGAGGGAGGAGGGGAGAGTGGGGGTGCCAGAGCCCCGCCAGGTAGAGATCTCACTGGAGCCCTCTCTCCTCCAGTCCGGCAGAGCAACATCGAGAATGGGATAGCCACCCGATCATCGACATCAGAACGGGTGTCCGGGAGTGTCGGGAGATGGCTGGAGAGTTTGCCCAAAGCCCTAAGCCCCAGGGCCCAGGAGGAGGCCATGGCCAGCGTCTCGTTGTTCTGCTGGGAGTGCCCCGGCCTGTGAGGCTTCGGGGAAGGGGACAGGACTCCTACGCATTGCCAGGGCGCCCTCTCCTCACCCTGTCGACTACCCCACCCAGTGGCGGGCAGGCTAAGGGTCGGGGCCCTTGAGGGCCCTGCCAGCCATGGGTGGACCTGGAACTCAGAGTCCATGCAACTCACAGGCTCCTGTCCCCACCCTCCCCAGGCCCACCCAGGAGCCACAGAGTCACCTGTCTGAGGATGCCTTCATGAACAGCCTGCCCTTCATCCCCAGGGCCAGCACACAGAGGCAGCAAGGTGACCTCAAAACCTTGCTGGACACCGACCACACTCTGGAGCCAGTGGGCAAATCGCCCTGCTCCTGGAGCCAGAAGCTGGTGAGCACCTGCTGGCAGCCAACCACCCAGAGCACTCCTGCCCAGGGGGTGGCTGGGGTACCGAGTGAAGCCTCCCTGCATGTGGCTGAGGGCTGGGGTCTCGAGCTGAGCTGGGTTCAGATTCCCAGCTCCATACTTGCAGGTGCTGGGGGCTTTTTGCATTTGTTTCCTCATCTGTACGTTGGGGCTGACTCCAGTGCCCACCCCTTTGGACTGGGGGTATAGAATCCCCCTGGGATCTCCTGCCCAGAGGCCCCTGGAGCGTCCAGTCAGTCCTCCTTGTCTCTCTAGGAATCCTTCCTGCCCAGCTTGGTGCTGCACACAATCCTGAAGCGAGGCCGCCCTAAGGGCTACCGGCTGCTCCTGCCCTCCACGAAGTCACAGCAGGCTCCTGGGTGAATGGCTACTGGAGCTCCAGCCCATGTGTGGACACGGGCCAGGGGGTGAGGAGAGGCCTCTCTTGCCCCACAAATAAACATGCATTTCAAGTGGCTGGGACCTGCTATGTCTCACCCTACAAGTTGCTGGGCTCCAAGGCTCCTGGACCTAGGAGAAGGAGAGGACAAAGTCATGGCTGAGATGAGGCTGAGGGGTGGGGGCAAGGCATCCTCATGGGGCCAGGGCTTGTTCCAGGTGAACCCCTCTTCTGGAAGGCGAGAAGCCTTCCACACACACTTCAAACCTGGGACCAAGCCTCTGTCAACCCAGATCAACCCACACCTGAAACAGACACCTGCCCTGAGGCCCCGCCAGCTTCCATCTTTGACTGGAACCAAAGGCCACTTGCTGACCTCCACCATGGGATGAGGGTGTCCAGACTCCAAAGGAGTGGACAAACCTTTGTCTTCCGCACTGCATTCCCCAGGCCAGGTTCACACCATCTGGTCCCTGGAGGGCAAGCATCCCGGGTGGGTACCAGATGTTGCTTTCCTAGTGGTGGGGGGAGGAGGCATGGGCAGTGTTCAAAATCACATCGAGTGGTGGCAAAGGACCAGGTGGGTTGATCTGACCGCTGCACTGGCCTCCCGGGCAAAGTTGAAGCCTCCTGTCCTCCCCTGTGTCCAAGCGGCCGGGCCCCAACCTCTCGCCAAGCCCAAGATCCAGGTCTTTATCGCCACCTCCTGGCCAGTGAGGAAACAGCCACGGAATCCACACCCAGGCGCCCCGCAGAAAGGATAGGTAGCGGGGTGCTGGGCTGGGGGCCGGCGGTGGGGATTTAGGGCCAGGAGGGTAGTGGATGGGGAGGATTTGCATGCAACTCACAGGCAGGGGTGCCCTGCCTCCAGAAGAAAGGTCACAGATCTAGGCGGTTTGGAGAAACCCTGCGGGGGATGGGATGGGGGCAACACTTCAACTCCCCTTCCCTGGGCACTGGATGAGGCTTCCCTGCCTGGGATGACGCCCTTGCACCCTCCTTCCTGGGCTTTCACGACACCCCCACCCCGCCCTAGGATTTCCATTTCTCCGAGAGCTTGCGGGCCTCAGAGGAGGCCTGATTCTGCCGCGCCCCCTCCCCCGTGACCTTGCCCCGCCCACCTCCCCCCGCCCCCCGTCTCCGAGCCTCAGTTTCTCCCCAAGGGCCGCGGCGGGCCCTCCCCCGGCTGCCCGCTGCAGGGCCGCGCCGCGCCCACGCGGGGGCAGTGTTGGCCTGGCTTTGGCGCCGCCCGGCGCGGCCGAAACTTCGCAGCCTCCGGCTCCGGGTCGGAAACTTTTCCCCTCGCGCCGCGCCCGCGTCTCCCGCCCGCGCCGCGCCGCCTTCCACCTGCCCCGGGTTCGCCGCTGGCCCGGGCCCCCCCTTCTCTCGCTGCTTTTTGTTGCTATTGAGCCAAAAAGTGCTAGGCTTGCAGCGGCGCTGCGGGCGACCAGGCTGGAAGTCGAGGCCCGCGAAGAGCTCCCGGGGGCGGGGGCGCCGGGACCTGAGCCCGCGGCGTCCGGGGCGGGGAGGGGCGCCCTGTCGCGCCCCGCACCCCGGGCCCGCCCCGCCCCGCCCCGCCTCCCGGCGGCCCCGGTGCCCTTCCCGACCCGGTCCCCGCAGAGCGCTCTGGCTTCTGCTTTCCCCTCGGACCGGCCGGCTCTGCTCCCCTCTCCCTCCCCCTCCCCCTCCCCCCCCTCCCCCCCCCCCACGACGGGGATTCCGTGTCCAGGGGCCTCGAGCCTCCCATCCCGCCTCTCACAGCGCGCACAGACGGGGACCCCGGCCACAGCCCCCTGCAGGCCCAGGCCGCAGAGACCCCGCACACGCACACACGGGCCACAGCACACGCAGGCGGCCCCTCCCTGCGGCCGGCCCCACAGGCCCCACAGGCCCCACATGCGCGGCTGCGTTCCTTGCTTGGGTCCCACCTGCCTCTGGGCGACATCGAACGGGAAGGGAGCACACGGGGGTGCTGCATGGGGATGGGGGCACCCAGGGTCCTGGGGGGCACAGTAGGGTCCCCTTCACTGGGACACTTCCACTCAGGGCTGGCCACCTGGGATCCAGGCAGCCTCATGTCTGGAAGGACCCAGAAAGCGGCCGTGGTGGCTTCTGTTCTCCTGTCACCCCGGACCCACCCGTAGGAGGGTGCAGCATGGCAATTGTATCCCTGCCCCCACTCATCCCAGTCCTCCCAGTTCCAGTCTGCCATCTCCCCTGGAATAATCACACCCCCAGGTCCCATGCCATCCCCGCACCAGTGACCCTGTCCTGGGCCCTGTGCAGACCTGGGCCAGGCCGGGTGGGGCCTGGGTCTAGCTGGTGGGTGGCAGACTGGGAGGAATGACTCTACCCAGGGCAGAAGGCAGTGATGGAGAGGCAGGAAAATCCCTGCTCCTTTCCCCTGAATGCTCCCTCCCTCCCTGGTTGGAGCCCTCCGCCCTGTGAGAGCATCTCCTGAGCACCATTTGCTGATAAGGACTCCAAGGCCCAGAGAGGTTAGGGGGTCCTGCTCCGGCTGGCACAGGCGTGGGAGCTGGAGCTGAGGCGAGGCCCTCAGCTGTCCTACCCCAGCGCCCCGCCTCCAGCTCTTCTCTCGAGCTACTCAGTACAACCATTCCTGGTGGGGGTGGGGGAGGGGAACCAAGGCCCAGAGAGGCTAAGCTGGGGGCCAAGGTCACACAGACTAAGTGTTGGCCAGGAGACTGACCCCAACATGCAACTCCCCGTGTCAACCGCTGAAAGCCTTGCCATGTGGGCTCCCTCTCCTCAAACCCCAAAATGGGGTGATCTGGAGGACCGTCCCTTCCTGGGTATCTATACTCTAGCACAAGGAGCACCAGGGTGAACCGAGCAAGGTCAGGGGAAGAGAGAGATTTGTTCAGAGCAGATGGAATTTGGGGAGGATGTGAAGACAAGATAAGCCTAAGTGCAATGCAAGAGCCCAAGCCCCTCCCAACCCCCCCAGCCCCCCCAACAGAGGCAGGAAGCCTCAAGATTTCCCAAGGGAATGGAGCAGGAAAGGCAGTGCTGGGGGCACCCAGAGAGGGGCTCTGTAGCCATGGGGAGCCACTGAAGATGGGAACTGCAGGTGGAGCTCTGGGGACACGAGCTGCCCCGTGGACTCCCACTTTCATTGTGCAGTTTGTTGAGCACCTACCGTGTGCCACACACATGCTGGGCCCTGGGCACACAGCAGGCACCCGCATGACTGACTCTGCTCTCAGGAGGTCACAGTCTGGGGTCTGGTGTAGGATGTGGACTCAAATGGGTGATTCCAGGATGGAGTGGCAAGTGCGAGGGTGGGAGGCCTGGGGATTTGGGGGCGCAGAGTGGGGGACCTGAGCCATTGCGCAGGGCAGGGGGTGGACACTGGGACTCTCCAGGGCCATGAGGTGGGGGCGTGATGAGACCTGGACAGAGGACAGAAGCCAGGATGGGGGGGCGGTGACTGCCACAGTCTCTGCAGCCAGGCTGGTGCCACAGTTCCCAACACGGGCAGGGGGCTGGGGCCAGGGGCTCAGGAGGGCTGTTGCCTGGACAGAGGGAAAGGCCGGTGTCCCCCAGCCCAGAGGGGCTGCCCACTGCTCCTCCCAGTCCCTCTGCCTTTGTCTGCCATTATCTAAATCCCCCTCCCCAACATTTCTGCCTCTTTGGGTCCCTTTGTCATTCTCTTCTAAATATGTCCTAAGTGACAGATGGTCTGCATCTTCCAGGGGACCCTGGTGAAGGCCTTCAGAGGCCTCCACGGAGACAGTGCACGCTGCCACCTCCAGGCAGCCCCGTGTAAGCCTCAGCGTCCCCTATAAACAGCCTCAGGAAGCAGGGGCGACTGGTGGTCAGCCGCTGGTGGTCATTGTGCCACTGGGACCCATGGGAACCAGTTTTGGGTGCCAGGCAGAGTCCACCCCAGAAGCAGGGATTTGACCCACCAGGTTGGGCTCTGGAACCCTCCTGAACGGTGGCACTTGGACCCCAAGAGCAGCAACCAGGAGCAGCTTGCCTGCCATCTCCCATCACGAGGCACAGGGGACCACTAATGACTCACTCACCAGGGTTTCCTTGGTTTATTGTCTGCACCTGGCAGCTCTGGGGACTGCGGTGACACCCCCAAGTGCCCAGGGAGCCCCCCACTGGGCTCTGGGCAGACTTCCAGCTCTCCTGGCTGCAGAGCCAGCAAACCCCCCAAAGAATCTTCTACAGGAACCTGCTGGCTCAGGTACTTCATAGGCACCCTGAGGACCCAGTCTGTGTCCCCCAGGGGAGGATGCCTCCCCAGGTCGGCTCACAGGTGACTTCCACCAGCCACAGGCTTTCTGTAATATTAACCAGGGCGAGCAGGAGTCCACAGGAGCTTAGAGTGCAGCCAGGAATCACCGAGGAGTAACAATGGACATGACTGAGCCGGTGCCATGTGCAGATGGGGTCTAAAGACTGCCAGTTTTAGAACTGACTTCTCCACGAAGGAGGGCACAACTCTGTGATGAAGGAGGCACCACCCCTAGCCCAATATGCCCTATAAAGAAACCAGGGCACAGAGGGTAAGTCACTTTCCCAGGGTCACACAGCTAAGCCCCAGAGAAGAAACCAGTGGTAAGTGCTGTGATGGGGACAAGCACAGGCAGGTGTGCCGGGAGCACAGGGGCAGATGCCTCCTCTGAGGCTGAGCTTTCCTCCTCCTGGAAGCTGGCTCAGGTTTCCTCCAGCCAAGAGGGCAGGGCTGTAGCCAATGTACACAGGCTGGCCGTGGCTGGCAAACTTTGCCATTCCTCTGCTCTACTGCTCTACTGCTCCTTCCTTCCTTCCTTCATAGGACACATTAATTGAGCATCTACTGTGTACCAAACTCTGTCCTGAGTTCTCTGAATAGGGAGCCCATGTCTTGGTGAGGGAGATACAGATGGGGCTGGCTTCACAGAGGTATGGCCCCTGCAGGAGAATACACCAGGCTTATCGGTCTTCTAGTGTCCTCTTGAAATTCTCAATTTTTTAAAAGACTTTATTTATTTTAGAGAGAGAGAGAGAGAGAATACAAGAGGGGGGAGGGTCAGGGGGAGAAGCAGACACTCCCCCTAAGTGGGGAGCGCAATGCAGGACTCCATCTGGGGACCTGAGCAGAAGACAGATGCTCAACGGACTGAGACACCCAGGTGCCCAATTCTCAATCAATTTTAAACAAGGGGCCTTGTGTTTTCATTTTGCTCTGGGCCCTGGCAAATTGTGTGGCTGGTCCTGGACACAGATACTAATCGGCACAAATGGTGTATGGGGGGCCCACAGACCACCTGGGAGAAGGGGGTTGGAGACACTTGCAGGTGGACTGGCCTGAAGGCAAGGCCCTGCCTGGCTTGTTTGAAGGCTTGTGAGGAGTTCCAGCTGGTTGGGCCAAGAGACAAGAGACCAGACTGAGGACAGGGGAGCAGATCCCAGGAGATGACACCAAGGAATGGGCTTTGCTGTCACCCCAAATCCCTGTCATGGGTCCCTGGATCCCCCAGGGCAGCTCCTGGGAGTTGGGTCAGCATCAGGCAGGAGTCGGGACCATCAAACCTCCAAAAGGACTTAAAAAAAAATCCACCTGCATGTCTGTACTAGATAATGTCCATGTGTGGCACGGCATTGGCAGACACAAGCCCCAAGCCCCTCCCAGCCACCCCCCAACCTGGCCATGGTCCCTCCCACTTGGTAACCCCATTTCCTGGGCACCTTCCAGAGGTATTCTGTGCACATACAAGGAAGTACAGACATGCCTATATTTTAAAAGATTTATTTATTTGGTTGAGAGAGAGGGCACAATCGAGGGTAGGGAGGGGCAGAGGGCGAGGGAGAGAAGGAATCCCAAGCAGACTTCACACTGAGGATGGAGCCTGATGGGGGGCTCGATCTCCTGACCCCCCAGAGATTACAACCTGAGCCCAAACCAAGAGTCTGACACCCAACTGACTCTGCCACCCAGGCGCCCCAACATGCCCATATATTTATTCTGTAATATCAACTGTATGTACATTCTGTATGGTACATGCTAGTTTATTTTATTTTTTAAACTTTAAAAAAGATATTATTTATTTATTCATGAGAGACAGAGAGAGAGAGGCAGAGACATGGACAGAGGGAGAAGAAGGCTCCATGCAGTGAGCCTGATGTGGGACTCGATCCCGGGACCCCGGGATCATGCCCTGAGCCAAAGGCAGACACTCAACCACTAAGCCACCCAGGCATCTCACTATTTAACACCTAATATGCTCGCATTTCCCAATCCGAGATCTCATAGAAGGATCTTTCAAGATCATTCAATTTTATAGATGGAGAAAGTGGGACCGAGTGTCACACAGTAAGTGTGGGTGTTCTGGTCACCCATGCTTGGGAGCTGGCCTTGGCCATACACCCAGGCCTCCCCCACAGCTACTCTCCTGTCCTCATTGCAAGGATTGCCATGAAAGGGGTGCTGTGTCATTCCCATTTCTACAAGGCTCCGAGACCATCTTGGGGTCACACAGCCCAACCCAGATCAGAATCCTTAAAGCCACACTGCCTCCTAGGAGCAGGTTCCTGCTCCCCAGGGCGGCACTGCCAGGTACCATATACTCACAGCCTCCCTGATATCAGCCAGACAGGGAAGCCCCTCACTTCAGCAGGTAAGAATTGGGCAAAGGACCCTTGTAACCCGACAGAGCGACCAGAATAGAGCTGGTGGGAGTTCCAGCAAGGCCTGGAGGGTGAGGCTGGGCAGGATGGCCTGCTGGGAGGTAAGGCAAATGAGGATGCCTGGCCTCCTAGGCCCCAGCACGAGGGCCTGTCCCTGTCGTCAGGGAGGACTGGCATCACTGGCTTAGTGTGCCTGGGGCTGTGATTCAGCATTTGGGTTCCAAGAGTTATTTTTATTGTGTTTTGTTTATTCAAAGCTTGCCTTTGAAGTCTGTTTTTGAGCCTCCCCATCCTGAAGAAAGGAGCTGGTTTGGGTACAATGTGCAGTGTTTTCTCAGCCTTAAAAATAATTCCTCTGGAGTTAGGGGCTCAGTGTCCCTGCGCACACATGGCCCCCCATGTGTGGGTGCCAGTGGGGTTCTGCAGGACAGCTGAAGACCCACCTGCCCGGGCTGACAGGCAACAGGCAGCCCCTCAAATGTTGCGTGAAAATGGACCCTCCTGGCACGGGGGAGGCTGTCAATGCTGCCTCAAGGTTGCTCAGCTTTTGAGGGGGTCATGAGACTTTGTGATGAAAGCTAAGGACCTTCTCGATTCCGAAAAAACATACCTGCACACAAAGCTTTGTAGTTAATTCAGGAGCTTCTAGAACCTTCTGAGACCCCCTCCCTTCAGTTTAGAGCCTTTTCCTGAAGGAATCTTATTGTCAGCCTTTTAGTAGCTAACATAGAGCACGTACTCTATTTCAAGGGCTATGCTATGGGGTTTCTCAGATTAACTCATTACCTCCACATAATTGGGGCACAGAGAGAGGTTGGGTCACTCACCCAAGGTCACACAGATCACAAGTGGCTGAGCCAGGATTTAGGCCCAGCCAGTCTGGTCCAGTCTGCACTCCTAACCTAACATCTGCAGATGCGTGCTCACACACACACACACACACACACACACACACACACACACACACGGTGCCGGACAGCTGTGGGTGAGGCCCCAAGAGAGACCGGGGTGCAGAGTCCCAGGTTAGGTGCCCAGGCTTGGTGTCTGGCTGAGCAGGGTGACTGGGGTCCAGACCTCTGTGAGGATCAGATGAGGGCCTGGGGCCAGCACAGCCCCCCACCCCCTCGGCGGAGATGCTGTTCCACCAGGGAAGGAAGGGACAGTGTGGGTCCCAAGAGCAGACGCATCATGGCAGTGACTGCTACCCAGCATGGGCCTCTCCTTCCCTTCCTTCTCTCTCCTTCCTCTCTGCCCCTCTTCCTCCCTCTCCCTCCTTCCCCCTTCCCCACCCAGGGACAAAGATAAGACTTGCCCCCACCCCACCCCACTCATCAGCAGTTGGGCATCCTATGGTCCAAACAGCCCAACTGTGTATACAGCACCCTTCTGAGAAGCCCAAACCCAGTCTGGGTAGCCATGGATTCTCCTCGGCAGCTTCCTGTTGGCCCACATTAGCTGAGCCCACAGGCCAGGCAGTTGCCCCATCCTCCTTCCTCCCATGCGGAGGACAGGGCCTTCCAGGCTGGGATTTCCAACATTTGTGGAATTAAGACCCTAATACTATTTTTCAACAGCTTTCGGTGCTTTAATAGAATTGAGGGTAAATCTAACTTGCAAATTTTACCTTTTGATCTCCCCTTTTCTTTCAGGAGCTCAACAGAGCAGGATTTAAAACAGGACTAGAGACAGCTCCCTCCTCTCTCCTGCTCCCAGCCAGGGTTCTCCTGACGTTGGTCACTGTGGGCTGGATTCCTAGTTGTCAGCTTTGACTCCCCCTGCTTGCTTCCTCTCCCTCCATCCAGCACTGACTGGCCTAGGCAGGCTCCTCCAAACCCCCAAGGTCCTGCGCCCTCTGCCTTCTCCCTGGCTTCTCCATGCTTGTGCCTCTCCCCCTCACTCTTGCAACAGTCTTCCAGCCTCTTTATTCTCCTGCGCCAAACTCCTTCACACCCCAGGGCCTTTGCACATGCCTTCCCCTCTGCCTGAACTGTGTTTCTCACCAGCTTCACTGACTCCTACTTAAGATCAGGTCTCACCATGGATGTGTCCTCCTCAGGGAAGGCTTCCTGGATCAGAATTGAATAATGGTAACATTACTAGCACATAAGGAACCAGTCTCAGCACATTTCCGAGCTCAGGGAGCGCAGGCACTGAATAGGTTCCAACACACAGCTGGCCACAAAGGAGGCCCTCGATAGATGCTGCTGTGTCTTGTGCCTCAGTTTCCCTGCCCGTAAAACAAGGAGGTGGGTCACACGCCTGCACTTGCCATGTGATGATTTTCTGATGCTCCCTCTGGGTTTCTGGCAAGGATCACACTCATTTCACGGTATTTGACTTCCTTGATTATCTGATTTTCCAGGGAGGAATTTTAAATCTCTGGGTTGGGGTGGCATCTGCCTGATACCCGGGCACCGGTCCCATCCCACCAGCCTGAGTGCACCTGGCATCCTGGGGAGGCCCATTAAAATTGCCCCCTCTTGGCAGACAAGGCCCTGCCCAGAGAAGCCCTTCAAGGGCTCCACAACTGAGCGGCGTGGCCGGTGGGGGTGGGGGTAGGGTGGCGGTGCTAGTGCCCCTCTCGCCACCACAACTATCAAGGCAGGAGCCAGACAGGCCGTGTGCAAAGCCTGACTGTCATTTCCTGGCCGCTGTGGCCCATGCTTCACTTCCCTGTGTCTGAGTCCCTCTGCTGAATAGCCGGCATAGAGCAGCACCCCCCACACACCCAGCTGAGGTTCATGGGCTGACTCAGCTGATTCCTGGCCTGGGGCTGACAGACAGTAAGTGCTCTGGGGGCTCTGCTTGTCTCACCCTCCCTCAGCGGTGGCCAAGCCTCAAGTCCCTGGAGCCAAAAACTAGGTCAACACCTGGCCCTGCTCCTTAGCTGGCTGTGTGACCTCCTCGTGTCTCGGCTTTCCCGTCTGTAAAATGGGGGTGATAGATACACCTTCCTCTTGGGGTGCTGCCAAATCAGTGTCTGCTGTCATTGTTCCCAGCCCGGCCTCACCCCTACTCCATGCCTGTGTTGTGATCAATCCGGGGTGGGAGGGGGGGCAGCAGGCAGGAACAGTGGAGGACAGAGGCCACAGAAACCAAGTGCATCCTGGCCACGGAGCCTACCTCTGGCTCCAATTTCCTGGCTGTGTGACCCCGGGGCAAGTCAAGTCCCCTCCCTGAGCCCCAGGCTGCGCAGCTGAGAAAGGAAGTCCTGAGTCAACCACGCTGGGAACAGCGGGGACAATGTGTGGCCCCTGTCATTCTTACTGTTGTGACATCAGAAGGCAGAGCCGTTTCGCAAGAAGGAAGGACGAGCGAGGCCCGCTAGGGAGCCGAGGCCAGAGGCGCAGAGGCGGGGAGCGTGGGATCCTGCAGGGGACTCTGCGGCCGCCCCCCCCCCTCCCCGCGGCCTGGGCGAGCAGGGCGCAGGTGCACCCCCGCCAGGCCCCGTCCCCGCCAGGTGTCAGCGGTCCAGACTTCCCGCGCCTCCCGGAGCCGCTCCCCAAAGGCGTCTCCCCGCCCCCCGCCCCGCCCCCACCCGGCCTGGGCTTCCCGGGGCGGGGAGGGTGCCCGAGGCTCGGAGCCGGGCCCGGCCCCGCCCGAGGCCCCCCGCCCCCCGCCCCCCGGCCCCGCCCGGCCCCGCCCGGCCCCGCGGCGCGGCTCGCGGCCCTGCGCGGACTCGCCCAGCAGGGACGTGCGGGGCCCCCGGAGGTGCGCGGCCGCCGAGCCGGGGGATGAAAGCGGAATCCGCCGAAACCTGCCTCCCTCCCGGCTCGCCCGCCCCTTCCGCAACCGGATCTGGCCGGGGGCGCCGGGCTTTGATGTCGGCGCAGCGGCCCCCGCGCCCGGCCGGCTCGGGAGCCTCCGGGAGGCGGACTTGAAAGGGCGCCGCGGCCGTCCATAGCCTTCCCCGGGCCCGCCCGAAGGAGACGGAGAGGAGGCGGGCTGGGGGGGCACAGAGGTGGGGGGCGCCGGTGGGGGCAGGCCCCGCCCAAGGAGCGGGAGGGCGCGCTGTCCTCGGCGTTCAAGGCCCTGCCCGTGGGTGCCCTGCCTCCGCCACCCAGTGCCTCGCTAACCCCCAGAACCCTGGGCCGCGGACAGAATAACTGTGGTTCCCAGGTATTGCCCCATCCCGGGCCCTGGCATTTAATGTTCCTCCTGCCAGAAACCCCCTTCCGGTCTTTGGCTATTTGCCTTAGGGTCTGGGCTTCCACTCTTCTTGTGGGCTTTCCCAGAAACCACCCCCCACCCCCTCCCCGGCTCCACGGCCTCAGCGACCCCCATAGGGGCACAGACTCTGGTCATCCGCAACCTGCAGACTCCTAGCCCCAGAGTTCCAGGAGGGCACCCTTGCAGCAGCCAGCCTGGACCTGGGTGGGTAGATGTTGGGGGAGAAAAGGACAATACCAATCGTGATAATAATAAGGCTTTGGGGCAAGCCAATGTGAGGGTGGCGGCAGCAAGAATTTAGGCTCCTCGAGGACATCACAGGCTCCTGGCTCCCCAGAGCCAGGTATTCGGATACCAAGCTGGGGAGCCCTTCCCCTATCTCCGGCCAGAGTCCTGCCCTCTCTGCACAGCGCTCCAGCTGCTGTCTCCGCTCTTGAGATCAGCCACTGACAGCCCCCAGAAAGCCCCGGCCTCTGGATTCCCTGCCCCAGAATCCCATGATGCTCCGCAGCTGCTTGCTCAACCCTGTGCCGAGTCTGGTGATCCAGGCGACCTCTCCCAGTGCAGTGCCAGGGCTCAGGAAAGAGCCTTTCCTTTCCTACCCCTAGGCTACACTCCACCCTAGGACTCTGTTCAACCAAGGTGCCTGGGAGCATGAGCCAGCCCAGGCCCAAGCACCATCCTTCGGTGGTGGGGAGGCTTCCCTAAGTGAGACACAGGAGCAAATTGGCAGGAACCTCAAGTAAATTGCAATGTCTCAGGAACTAGGTTTTCATACACACAGTCTGCATAACTGGCTGTACGTGCACACAGACCCAAGGGCGGCCGTGAAAGGGGCCTCTAGTGCCTCCCCGGGAGGAGCAGGAGGGGGGTAGAGGGTGGCAGTGATGCAGGGATGAATGTGCTGCCTGCAGGAGCTGCTGCCTGGGTGGGCAAAGCCAGATATGAGCTTCAGCCTCCCCTCCCCACCTGCTCCAGCTTTTCTAGAGACCTCAGAGCTCAGCCTTCCCCTCCCCAGGGTGTTGGGTATTCTGTCTACAACCCCCTACCACCACTCCCGCTGCCGCCACTCCACCCCATTCTGTTGTCCCTGGGGATCAGCAGGCAGACAGAGAGGGAACAGAGGGCTGGCTGCCCTTGGGGGGCCGCAGGCTGAGAGCTGACCCCCACTCCTTACCCCCGTCAAGCTCCTCAGCCTGTTGTCTCATGGTTCCTGAAGGGCTGGACTAACCCCCTCCTTCCTTCCTACCTTTAACAAGTGTTTGCTGCACACCTACTATGTGCCAGCTTGTGCAAGGATGGATTTATCATTGAATGGGATAAACAGGCCCATAAATACAGGCCACGATGATAGAACTACAGGAAGCTCAGAGAAAAATCTCGAACCCAGCCACAGACAGCAGGGAAGGCTTCCTGGAGAAAGTGGCTAGGCTTTCTAAAACCAAGGCTAGGGTGGGGAGGGTGAGTGGTGAGAGGGGCAGGGGCAAGGTGAGAGGGCTGGATTGTGTCAGGGGGACAGAGAGGAAGGCTCTGTGGGAGGGAGAAGGACACAGGCGGGCGGGCGGGGGGGGGGGGGGGGGGGGGCGGGGAGGAGCACCTGGGAGCTGGGTAGGTGGAACAGGACTTTGCAGGACCTGGGAATCCACAGAATCCAGCCCAGGAGGCCCCACTCTGCCCACTGGCCTAGAACACCTTTTCTTCGGAATACACTCTTCTTATAGGAGTAAAGAGCTCTGGCAGCCAGGGCAGAGGTCAGAATGGTCAATAGACAATAGAGGTCAGAATGGTCATCGCCATCATCATTGCAGTGGGTCACAGCGGACAGACAGATGTGTATTTAGTATTGTTCTTTGAAGTCATTCATTTAATCCTCACCACACCTCATGGTAGGGAAACTGAAAGGTAGTATTGGCCAGATTAGCTGCCCTGGCCCCCCAGGTGACAAGTAGCAAACCTGGGATTTGAACCTAAGGCCGTCTGGCTCTAGCACTGATATTTCTCTGCATCTCTGCAGCGCTTGCTTGCATGGATTTGCTGTAGAAGGAACAACTAACCCGATGGAATTTGCTCTCGTCTCTGTGTGCCCCATCAATGGACTGGGTGCCCCCCTCATCTGAGTTCCTCCTCCTGTCCTGCCTCAGGGCCTGGGCTGTGGCCTCCAGGACTGAGCCTGACCTGATCCAAGGGGACTCAGAGAGGCTACCTCCTGGAGCTTTTGAAGTCACCCATCCTCCAGGCTCCAGACAGGTACCCCCAAAGTCCTCCGGCCCAGCTTCTTGGCCACATATCCAAGATCCCAAGACTTTCCTGGGCAGTGCGAATGTCTGTGACTTTTTCCATGCCACGGATGACTGGAGCATTTGGTGACACTTTCATACCTTGCCTTGTTTGTAAAAGCATAACAAATACATAGGATTGATTACACAGGAAGCCAGTTAACTTGAAATACAGCTATCGGGATTTTTAAAGATTACATTCATGATGTCATAATAAATGTGCTTCTTTATTAAGCATTAACAAGATCCAGCAGCAGGTCTTAAAAGGAGTAGTGAGGAAGGGTCCTGATAAAAGAGATACAGGAGGGATCCCTGGGTGGCGCAGCGGTTTGGCGCCTGCCTTTGGCCCGGGGCGCGATCCTGGAGACCCGGGATCGAGTCCCACGTCGGGCTCCCGGTGCATGGAGCCTGCTTCTCCCTCTGCCTCTCTCTCTCTCTCTCTCTCTGTGTGTGACTATCATAAATAAATAAATAAAAAATATTTAAAAAAAAAAAAAGAGATACAGGAAGGTTGGAGTCAGAGAGAGAGAAGTTGGAAGATGCTTTCTTGCTGGCTTTGGAGAAGGAGGAAGGAGCCACAAGCTGAGGACGGTGGGTGGCCTCAAGAAGCTAGAAAAGAAAAAAAAAAAAAAAGAAGCTAGAAAAGACAAGGAAACAGATTCTCTTCTAGAGTCCACAAAAGGAACACAGCCCTTCAACACCTTGACTTTGGGACATATGACCTCCAGGCTGAAAGAGAACAAATTTGTGTTGTTTAAATCACTACAGGGGCACCTGGGTGGCTCGGCAGTTGACCATCTGCCTTCGGCTCAGGTCATGATCCTGGGGTCCTGGGATTGAGTCCCACATCGGGCTCCCCGCAGAGAACCTGCTTTTCTCTCTACCTATGTCTCTGCCTCTCTCTGTGTGTCTCTCATGAACAAATAAATAAAATCTTTTTTTAAAAAAAAGAAAAAGCCACTACATTTGTGGTCATTTGTTATAGCAGCAATGGGAAACTGATACAGAGTGGCTGTACCACATCTTCTCCAGCTTAGCCGGGTCTTAGCCAGCTCAGAGTTCCAGAATGAAAAGAAATAATATGAGTAACCCTGCTGTATAAACGATTACAGGGCCAAGGGGCAGGAATGGGAGCTTCATGAACAGCCTAGTCATCCCAGGGTGCCTATCTGGGACTTTCCATCTCTAGTTTCCCCAGGAAACACACCCCAGCTGTTTGACGGGCTGGACCTTGGGGCAAAGCCTACAAGGCAAGCAGGAGGAACTCCAGCCTGTCCTTCCAAAGCAGAACTGCTGCTTCTCTCTGGGTTGCTCTCTGCCCGGTGGTCACAAGCACAGGCTGGAAGCCAGTTGTCCAGGCGTGGAGTCTCTGCTTTGCTGAGCCATCATGTGTCTCTCTGGGCAAACTCTCCACCTCTCCGACCCTCGAGCCTTGGTGTCGTCCTCCGTAAAATGCAGACACTAGACACAACCTAGCTGTAGGGCCTGACAGGGGGCTGTGTTTGTGAAGAGCTCTGCGCAGGGTCGGGCACACAGGTGGATCCCTGTGTGTGTCTGGCTGTGCGGGTACTTGTGAACAGGTACACACGTGAAGGCTGGTACAGGAGTGAGCAGGTGTATACATAGCCTGGATGAGCATTCTGAAATTCACCTTTGACCTATCACTTCCCTGCTCCCTGGCCTCACTTCCCAAGGGAGAAGTTCAAATCTTCACATGGCCTACAGGACCCAGCCCAGTCTAGCTCCTGGCTTTGGAACTCCTGCAGCCCCTAAGCCTTTTTTAAAAAAGATTTTATTTATTTATTCATGAGAGACACAGAGAAAGAAGCAGAGACACAGGCAGAGGGAGAAGCAGACTCCCTGCAGGGAGCCTGATGTGGGACTCGATCCCAGGACCCCAGGATCACAACCTGAGCGGAAGGCAGATGCTCAACCACTGAGCCACCCATGCGTCCCATGCAGCCCCTAAGCCTTACCCTCAACTTCCCAGTTTGTTCCTCCAAGAACCAACCCTGACCACCTCTTCTCCATTCCTCAAGTGGGCATGGTCCCAAGGGAGTCCAGGCCTTCTATCATGCTCTTCCTTCTGTCTGGTTCACATTTCCTTTCTCCATCTTATTGACTAGCTCCTATCCAGTCTTAGGGTCTTAGAAAGTTATCACCTCCTTCAAGTAGCCTTCACTGACTGTCACCCCTGCTGGGGTGACTGTCTCTCTCGTTTCCTCCCTGGTCCCTCCCACCTGTGTCCTCTTCTGGTCTCAGCACGGCCTTGTACAATAATGGCTCATGAGCATCCTTCTTCCCTCTGAGCCCACAGGCATCTGATAGCAGGAACACAGAATGCTGCGTCCACC
Organism: Canis lupus dingo; assembly: GCF_003254725.2. Lineage (NCBI taxonomy): Eukaryota > Metazoa > Chordata > Mammalia > Carnivora > Canidae > Canis > Canis lupus. The sequence goes on from NC_064251.1 coordinate 55,466,088, forward strand.
CCTGTCACCAGTACCCAGCACAGGGTCCAGCCCAGAGCAGGTACTCAAAGCTTTATTGAGTGAATGAAGGAGTGTGCATGTCTGGATGAGTGAGCAGGGAGGCTGCAACCACATACGTGTGCACATGCATGCTTGCCCAACCTGGGAGGGGTAGGCAGCACCAGTTACTGATGGAGGAGGAGGGACAGTGATTTGGCCCAGACTGTGCCTTGGAGAGGGCTGGAGCAGGGGGTGACCAGAGTGTGCGGCTCCCTACTCTGGTCCCATCTCCCCTGGGCTGAGTGGACTTACTGAGGTTGCTTGTTGTTGGAGGGGAGGAGAGCTGAGTGAGCGGGAAGGGGGACCTGCAGGCTGCAGCTTCAGTGCTGACACATTCTCCTTGCTTCCTTCCTGACCTCCCTCTGACCCCCAGCCAGCCTGGGCCCCTCCACTGAACGGGGAAGGGGCAAGAACCTCCAGTGTCCCCAGGGGAAGGCACTTCTGGATGCCCCTCTGTGCACCACCATCCCCCACACCCTCCCCCGCCCCCAGCAGCCTCAGGTCTGGGGCCCCAGGAGGACCTGGTCTGGCCAGAGGGCCTGACAAGGCAGGATCTGTGGCAAGGTGGGGTGAGGGCCTGTCCTGGCCCTCACTGGTGAGGTAGGTCACTCCACCTCTCTGACCCTTAATCCTGTCATCTGTACAATGGCCCAACAGCACTTGTTTGTAGCAATGTAGCAATTAATGAGATCATGTTTACAGAAGGCTTGACACAATGTCTGGCAATGGAAAATGCTTGGTAAGTAAAATTTTGTCATCATCATTATCATTTCCCTGTCTCTCCCTCCCCCTCCAGCCCTCAGGACCACACAGGTTTGGCTGGTGTGGCACTGGCACAACAGGACAGATCTGTCTTGCTCACCTGTGTGCTGTCCCCAGCCTCTAGCACAGTGCCTGGCACCCAGTAGGTGCTCAGTAAATGTCAAATGAATGAACCAGCAGAGTCACGTGGAGGCAAGACAGCTCCTCTCTGGGCCTCCATTTCCTCATGTGTAAAACTGTGTGTCCGTAAACTGGCAATCTCCAAGATCACTCCCACTTTGAAATCAAGACTGGCTGTTTGTGTTACCTCTGTTGCTGAGTCCTGGTCTTTTTTTCTTTTTCTTTTTCTTTTTCTTTTCTTTTTTTTTTTTTTTTAATATTCATGCCAGCTGTCATTTTCCCAAGGCCTCTTTCACCTGGACACAAGCCAACCTCTCTCTTTTCTACCTGCTTCTGTGCTTTGACCCTCTTCTCCATCACACAGAGCTGGGGCAAGGGTCTTCAAAACACAATTCTCTGCTGAATAAAGATGAGAGCCTTTAAGATGGCTCACTGGACCTTGCCTGGCCCAGCCCTGGGGAGCCCTTTTAACACCTTCCAGAAGCCTCCAGAGCTCCAGGGCACAGGCCTTCTCCTCTTCTCTGACCCTCCCTGTACAGGCCCTTTGCACATGCTATTCCTTCCCTCTTCATCTGATTAACTGTTACTCATTCTCCAGATCTGCTACTCCCCTCACAGACTGACTTCATCCCTCCCAGCATTGTTGAGTCAGAAATTTATATATATATATAAAATATATATATATATATTATATATATATATATAATATATTTGAGAGGGAGCAAGAGCAAGTATGAGCAGAGGGGGAGGAAGAAGCAGACTCCCCACCAAGCACGCAGCAATGTGGGACTCACTCCCAGGTGATCATGACCTGAGCTGAAGTCAGCCACTTAATGGACTGAGCCACCCTGATGCCCCGAGTCAGAAAGTTATAGTTGCTAGTGGGATAATTGGGTGTGTTTTCTCCACTAGACCAAGCTCTGGGTTGGGGGGTGGTCAGGCCTGGCTTGGTTCCCCTTTCCATTGCTACAACACAACAAAGACCATGGCATGGAGGAGGTGCTCACAGAAGGTTGGTCATGGCCAGTATCCCTCCGCCTACAGCAGGAGTCTTTGAGGGTCTGTGTAGGGCACCCTTTTGCCTGAGGGGCAGGTGGCCACACAGGAATGATTGTGGACTGGGTGGAGGTTCATACTTGTCCTTTGAGGAATGAGAATGCTCCAAAGGGGCAAGTGGCAGGCGCGGGAGGTAGGGGGGGTGACCTCTGGCTGCCCTGCTGGGTCCCTGCCCTCTGCCCCCAATTACAACCTGCTCTCAGGGAAGGTCCCATGTAAGCCATGACATTTTGGAATAAATTCCATTCTCTGAGTTTGGCCAGGATAAATTCCAGCCCTACCACTCTCTGCTGTGTATCCTGAGGCAGAGCCCTGCCCTTCTCTGGGCCTCAAGTCCTAGTGTATGAAATGAAGATGGTACCAGTCCCTGCTACAGGGGGGTGAGAGTCAATGAGACCATCTGTGCACATTTTCCTGGCGTGCTGCTCAGGCAGGAGGGGGCTCACAGGCAACAGGGGCACGGGGAGGAGCAGAGTGTGGTCTTCAGGGGGGTACCCCCAAAGCTGCTCTGCAGCTAGTCTGCAGCAGGCATTAGTGAAGGCGGTAGAGAGAGCCTCAGAGTGGCTGCCAAAGGGAGGTGAGAACTGAGTGTGTGTGTGTGTGTGTGTGTGCTGTGAGTGAGCTAGCTGGTAAGGAAGAGCCTTCAGAGGAGGGGAGGAAGGGGATGAGCTGGAATAGCTCAGCTCTGCAGCAGCAGTGAAACCAGAGGCCCAGAGGCAGGGAGCTCCAGGAGCCTCTGCAAGAGCAGTGCAATCCAAGCGGGCATGTCTGGGGGGTGCAGGGGGAGGGCCAGGAAGGAAGGAGGGGCTTCTCAAACCTGCCAGAAGTGAGGAGGATTTTTTTTTTTTTTTTAGTTTTTTTTTTAGTTTTTTTTTTTTTTTTTTTTTTGAGGAGGATTTTTGAGCCAGATGGTCTCACTTGGTTCCTTAGTGTCAAGGGCTGGCACTCTGTCACCCAAAGATCCCAGTTTGACTTCGGGCTCTCTACTTACTAGCTCTGTGACCCTGGGTGAGTCCTTTGCCTTTTGAAGCCTTAGTTTCTTTGGCTATAAAATTGGGGTGATAACAGAACATATGTCTGGCAGGCAGCTGTAACACGGTAGCACACACTGTGGGTGGAGGTAGGGCTCAAACAACAGAAATTTATTTTTGGGGGGTCTGGAGGCTGGAAGTACAAGATCAAGGTGTGGGCCAGTTTGGTTTCTTTTGAAGCCTCTCTCCTTGGCCTGTAGACAGCCACCTGTGCCCAGCGTCTTCACATGGTCCTTCCTCTGTGTGTGTCTATGTCCTATTTCCTCTTCTTTAAGGATACCAGTCATATTGGATTGGGGCCCATCCTAATGACCTCACTGAACCTTAATTACCTCTTTAAAGACTTTGTGTCCAAATAGAGTCACATTCTGAGGTCTGGGGGTTAAGACTTCACCATATGGATTCCGGGGGGACATGCTTTAGTCCATAATCCCTGTTTTGGTCTGGGTTCCCTGAAAGCAGGCTAAAGGAAGGGCCTGGGAGTTTGTTTGCAAGCATATTCCCAGGAGCAAGAGTGAGGGATGAGGAGGTGGGTAGTGAAACAGGAAAGAGCAGATATAAACATACATTATTGAGCTCATTATTATGGAGGTCTGGGTGGCCAGTCCCCTGGGATTGTCTGAGATTCTTTATGAAGTATGTCTCAGGACCATCTGCCTGAAGAAGAAAGGGGGAGGCTTTTACTCTGTGGTTCCATCTCCACCCTGGATCAAGGGTTGGCCTATAGGGTACTGTATCTGGCCCTGTGTGGGTCCTGAGTGGGTTCCTGGGGCAGGGAGGGGTACCCACACAGGACATCCAAAAAGCCCCAGGGCAGAAAGCGAGATGCAGTTTTCAGCCTGAAGCATCATCATCAGGCTGTGGCTGCCTCAAGCTGGCCAAAGTCGGCAGGGGCCGACACCACAGCTGGCCTGGATTAAGGGTTTCAAGTTGTGTGCAAGAGATGTTCAGAGATGTTCATACAGTCTGCCCCTTGCAGCACTCAGCTCTGTCCCTGTCTTCCACGGGGTCCAGGCCTTTAATGCCCCCTTCCTGCTGGCTATCTGCAGGTCCTGCAAGACTTTATGCAGACAGTTTGCTACATCTGGGGTAGATTACCCGCGCCTGAACAGTCACTCCCCCCTTTGCCTGCTGATCTCTGGCACACGGATCCCAAAGTGGTCAAGGTGATAGTCACAGCTCTGAGCTCAGTGAGACCCATGCTGTTTGGGGCTTCCTGGCTTCCCCATTTCTGTCTTCCTCCCCTAGCCCAGGTAACCAGGACCTCTGAACTGACAAACCTAAAGCTGCAGGGAGAAGCACAAATCCTATGAGGGAGGGGAAGCATTGGGACAGAGTGGGCAATCCTGTGTCCGCTGCTTGGTTCTGGACTGTGGGTCCAGCTAACAGGGTACCAGAACACCAAGGTACAAAGAGGCCAAAGAGGCTGCCTAGGTCACCAGGTGGGCCTAAGTCCAGCCTTGACTCCCAATCCAGTGCTCCAAGAGATCCAATCCACACTCCAAGAGAAAATGTGGAGGTCATGGGGAAAGGGAGAGGCTGGGACAGTTAGGGACCTTATGCCTACTCCCCTCCATGGTGCCTCACATAGAGTTGGTACTTACTAAATACGTGCTGGATGACAACAAAAGTCTGGGTGGGTGGAGGGACGGACAGTTGGACAAGCAGGTGGGCGGGACCTCCGCCCCCCCCCCCATTGTTCCAAGCCCCAGCCAGCCAGCCCTGCCCTCCCCTCCTTAGCTAGCCTCATCTGCTTGCTAGCAATCTCCCTTTCAATTCTGCGGAGTCACTGCTCTCAACCCCTTGCCGGCTTGGCGTGCCAGGAATTTGGAGGGAAGAAAGATTGACAGAACCTCAGAGCCTCAGCACCACCTGACCTTGTTCAAGATGAGAAAACGGAAGCAGGGGGAGAGTCCTGAGGTTTGCTCGGCCCTAGAGTGTCCCCCCACTCCTCCTCCCTCCAGTAGCCGTGGGCCCCCAGCCCTGCCTGGCTCACCGACCGCTGTGGGGAAAAAGCCTTAGGACTTCTCGGTCAGATTTTGGGAACTAGTCTGCCTTTGTCGGGGCAGGGCGGGGCCGGGTCGTGGGCGGGGCCAAGGCCTGGGGGCGGGGCGGGGGCGGGGCCGGGCGGTGGGGCCTGGACCGTGGGGCCTGGGCCATGCGCACAGGAAGGATCTGGTCAGCAGTAGGGGTTCCTTGAACCCCAACCAGTCATTCCGACTCCTCCTGAAGTTGTAGGAGTTGTACCAACACAGTCCGTGAAGCTCTGGCTTGCCTCAGAGGCCCGGCAAGGCTCCCCAGCATCCCCTGACCCAGCCCACGGGCCGCCGCCCACACCACTCCCTCTTCTCTCCGTTCTGGAGAGTCTTATCCTTCCCCAGGGTCTGGAGACAGGACCCAGGAGCCCACCTCAGTGGCGCAGCTGGGACAGGTCCCTTCTGACACCGACCCTCCAGGACGCCTTGGCCATCAGAACTCTGTCTTCTCTCCTCCCTCTGTCTGCACCCCCTTTCTCTCTGGCCCCTCTGGCCTGCCCTGTGCCCCCTCTCCGCCCCCCCTCCCCTCACCCTGCTCCATATCTTGCCTTCTCCCTCCTCTTTCTCTCCCTCCTCCTGACCACCTTCTTCTGAGAATGCCAAGTCTGCAGGTTTCCCGCGACCTTGAGCAGCCAGCAGGTTGAGAGCAGAGCTGGCAGCTCAGAGCTTTGCGAGGGGGCCTCTCTCCCGACGAAGCCCTGTCCCACTTGCCCTGCTCTATTTTTCTCCATGGCATTTCCCATCTTCTCACTGTTCACTTATCTATTATATCTATCAGCCATCCCCTCATCCTCTTCTGAGAACGTCAGTTCCGCAGGGGCAGCGATTTCTGTCCGCGCAACGCCTAGAACAGCCCGGCGCACAGTAGGTGCTCAGTGAGCAAGCGATGACGATTTCCTTCCCACTCGCTCGCTAATGGGAGCTAAGGGGGGCCATGGCGTACGGGGCGCCTTCTTGTGCGCTGCCTCACTGCCTCTGATCAACAGCTGTGTGCCCAGGACTCTGCCGGGCCCCTCTGGGAAGATGCGCAAACAGGCTCACAGAGGAAGGGCTCAAGGGCAAGGACGAATCCAAGGTCACCGCGGTGAGCGCTGGACCCAGGACTCGAACCCTCGCGCCCGGCGGACCCCGGCGCCTGCGCGCTCAGCCCTTCCTCGGAGCCGCCAGGGGTGGCCGGGGAATACCGAGATGGGGCGGAGTCAGTCCTGCGCCCCCGCCTTTGGCCACCCCCCTACGCGTAGACTGGGGAAACTGAGGCACGCCCACGCCCACCCCGGGCTTCCTCGGATTCGCTGGAAGCCTCCTTCCCAAACCCGAGTCGGTGGGGGAGCCGGTCCGCGCCCCCCTCTCGGGACCCTCCCCGACTCCCCCTCGTCCCGCCCCTCCCAGCCCCCGGCCCGAGGCGGAGCTTAGCCCGCGCCCACCGGGAGCCGGGGAGGGAGAGAAAAATGAGTTTTCCTGCCGCCCGGTGGCGGTGTCAATTGATCGGGAGCGGGCGGGGGCCGCGCGCCGGGCTGGGGGCCTCGCTCGCAGCTGCCGGCGCACAATTATCGGGAAAAAACTGGGGCGGCTGCTGCGGTGAAATTAGTTATCGATCCCTCGGCGGGGCCGCGGGGCCGCGCTCGGCGCTGACGGCTGCACACCCGGGCCGGGCCCGCTGGGCGGGGGGCCGCCCTCCCCCTCCTCCCCTGCCCCCTCCCCCCCTCCCCCCGCCGCCCTGCTCTCCTCTCCCATTCATCCCGCCGCAGTATCGACCCACGCGGGCAGGCGCGGACCGGCGCCCCTTCCACTGCCCGCCCCCGCCCCCGCCCCCGCCCCCGCCCCCGGGGAGCCGCCAGCCCGCCGCGAGGAAGGACGGACGCCAGGGGCGGGGCAGGGTGGCTCCCGCGGAGAGAGGGCGGCAGGCGCCAAGCGCGGGAGCCTGTCCTGGCCCGACGAGACGGGCTTTGGGACCCTGCGGTCTGCGGAGGTGCGTGACCTCTCCGAGCCTCATCTATAAACCGGGGTAGTTCCCACATCTTGCGTGTTGAGAGGACGCTACGGGCAGGTTCAAGAGAAGTGCCTGCGCTTGCCGCTTCTCAGGAGCCTGCTGGGGGTTTATTTCGTCCTTATACCAGAGTCTCCCCAACGCCTCTAGGACGGGCGTCATATCCCCATTTTATAGATGAGAAAACTAAGCTCAGAGAGGGGAGAGGCCTCATCTATGGCCACACAGTGAGCTAGTGGCCCTAGACTCTACAGAGCCAGCTCTCTGAGGGGACACTGCAGGGGGGTCTTCTCAGTAGGCTGCTGACATATCCCAGAGCCTGGGAAGGAGGAAGGAAGGTCAGGTTAGGGGCCCCCAGCCCCTTGTCTTAGGGCAGCTTGGCCCTGCAGCCTCTAGGGAGGAGGGAAAGAGAGGGGAAGGGAAATGAGGAGGGAAGGGCCTCCCCACCCAGAACTGTCTGGAGGATGCGGAGGATCTGAGTTTCCATCCTGACCCTCCACACACCAGTGAGTGGCCTTGGACAAGTCCTTGTCCCTCCCCAGGCCTCCTGCAAAGAGGAGTTAGACCTTGTGCCCCCAAGGCTGCTTTGTGCTAATGCACCTTGCCTCTGCCATCCCTTCCCTGCCTGTCTGCTGCAGCCTCATCCACCCCTCCAGCACATCTCCATTGAGGACCCACTGTGTGCCCGGAACTGTGCCAGGCATAGCACACCCAGCTGAAAGCAAGACAGCCCCAATCCCTGCTCTTTCAGGGTAAGCTGGGTATTCAGTAAGTCATGACACAGCCACATATGGATACCTGGAGTCCAAAAGGCACTTGGCGGTCCATCAGGAAAAGACCAGTGTGCTTGTGGGCAGGGGAGGAGAGGTGAGGTTGGCAGGGTCAGGCTATGGAGGGCTAGGGATCTAGGAAGGTTTGTCCCCAGTGGAGGGCTCTGAGCAGGGGAATGCCAAGGTCAAGCTCAGTCCCTCACCTGGATGCCTGACATTCCAAAATCCTGCATGGGAGTCCTGGTTCTGTTCTTGGTCTCTCTGAGTCTCAGTTTCCTCATCTGTAAAATAACGGTAATGATCTCCACTGCTGAAGGAGCTATGGGGTTTGGAGTGGGTCGGCCCTGTGTTCGAGTATTTCCTTAAAGTGGGACCTTGGGTGGTATCAACAAGTGGCTCAGTGGAAGGAGCTGGGCAGTATAGGAACTCAGGCTCTGTTCTCCTTCCTGCTTCTCCACTCCGCCTCACGGAGTGGGGCTCTTCCCTGGCTCCCAAAGTGGGGCTCCAGAGATGTGCTCAAGATCTGAAACAAGATCTCCCCTCTGATAGGGGAGGTGGAGGCCCCTTGGCTGGCCACAGGAGCCCTGATCTGATGAAGAGGAGGGGCAGGGCCAGAGGGTGGGGCCTGGCTAGATCTTCTTGCCTCTTATCCATGTGGGTTGCTCCGACCCTGGCTAATGTGAGATGAGGGTGGGGTAGCCTGGGGCAAAGGGGTCTGCAGAGCTGAGTATCCCTTTGCTGTCTACAAGGGAAGACAAAGCTCCAGATGGACATGCTGGTCTGTGGGGACTGGGATTGCTTTATGTAAATACCCACTCTCCCTGGCTTCTGGGGAGTGGAGAAATATAGCTTATTTCTTGATTTGGATGTTGGTTATACAAGTGGGTTCACTTTGTAAACATTCAGCTGGTCACCTAGGGTGTGCTTCGGTGAGTTCCCAAGAGAACCAAATCCTCACCATATGACCTGCCTGTGGGTCCAGAGGGAGCACAGCTTTGTGACTACTGCTGAGGGCCCTAGCGCCACCTTCCCCAGGTCTGAAGAGCCCACCCTGCAGGTTCTCAGGGTCCCAGGACCACAGATTTGCTCCTGCTAGAGGGAGCACCGAGAGAAGACAATGACACCTAAGCATCAAAACCGCCTTCCTGGGATCCCTGGATGGCGCAGCAGTTTAGCGCCTGCCTTTGGCCCAGGGCGCGATCCTGGAGACTCGGGATCGAATCCCACGTCGGGCTCCCGGTGCATGGAGCCTGCTTCTCCCTCTGCCTATGTCTCTGCCTCTCTCTCTCTCTTTCTGTGTGACTATCATAAATAAAAAAAAAAAAAAAAAAAAAAAAAAAAAACGCCTTCCTGCTAGCCAGGTAAGAAAACTGAGACACAGGGGCACTTGGGTCGCTCAATCCATTGAGAGTCTGCCTTCGGCTCAGGTCATGATCCAGGGGTCCTAGGATGAAACCCCATATGGGGCTCCCTGCTTAACAGGGAGCCTGGTTCTCCCTTTCCCTCTGCCCCTCCCCTTGCTCCTGCTCTTTCTCTTTTTCTCAAATCAATAAATAAAATCGTAAAAAACAAAACGAAACAGGACGCCTGGGTGGCTCAGTGGTTGAGTGTCTGCCTTTGGCTCAGGGCGTGATCCCGGTTCTGGGATCGAGTCCTACATCGGGCTTCCTGCGAGGAGCCTGCTTCTACCTCTGTCTGTGTCTCTGTCTCTCATGATTAAATAAATAAAATCTTTAAAAAATATATTGGAAGGAAGGAAGGAAGGAAGGAAGGAAGGAAGGAAGGAAGGAAGGAAGGAAGGAAGGAAGGAAAAAGGATGGAAGGAAGGAAGAAGGAAGGAAAGAAGAGGCACAGACGAAACCAGTAACCTGGCCAGATCCCCCCAAGATAGAGCCAAGATTTGAAACAAGACTGGCCTACCAGGCCTCAAGGCCATATATTTTCTATGACCTTGCTCCCTCCTGCCCTGTTTTGCCCTCCTGCCAATATCTGACTACACCTGCCATCAGTCCACACACAGGGATGAGCAGGTGAGTGTGAGTGGGGAAGGAGGGCAGGGGAAGGTGGAATGAATGGGTGACCTGGCCCTGAACACCCTCTCCCCAGCAGGCCTCAGGAAATCTTGGCCACCCAGGCTCATCCTAGCCTCACGTAGTCTCATGGGACTCCTGGCCACTCCTCAGACAGTTGGCCTCCTGCCTCTGAGCCATGGCCAAGGCTGTTCCCCAGTGTTCTACCCAGCAAACTGCTTGTGCACCAGGCCCCATGCCGGGCATCACGGATGCAGCTGTGAACCAGGGGACCATTCTGCCCTCATGAAGCTTTCAGGGTGGCGTGCAAATGTACATCTGTGTCTATCCGTAGGAATGTGCGGGAGTGCCCTCAGTAAGGCTTTCATAAGTGTGCAGGAACATATGGAGACCCGTGTATATCTGCAAGTGCATCTGTGTATGTGTACATGGGCATGACTGCATGTGTGCATAGATTGCTAAGTCTACATTGCTAAGTGTACATATGTGTAAGTGTGAGTAGCTCTGTATATGCATGAATAACTGCATTGCGACCCATATACACATATGCGCCTATGTGTGTGTGCATCTTTGAGCATGTTTGTATGTGCACCTTACATGTGCCTGTGCGTATCTGTTTGTACTTGGTTTTCAGTGCACATCTGTGTGTGGGGGGCTGAACCTCTCTGTGGATGCTTATAAGCACATGGAATGGAGATCTCTGTGAATGTATGGAGTTACATGAATGTGTATGAAATGGTTGTGCGCCTGCACATGGTATACATCTGCATGCTGGGTGCACAGTGTACGCACACGGGCATACTCGATGTACAAGCATGCAGGTGATCATACCCGCCTTTGGGGTTTCATTCCCTCCGTGCTGGCACGCAAACGTGTATAATTCCTCTGCACGCATGCACGTCGGCCCTGGTAGCTGCTCCCCAGTACTTGCACGTTCCTGAGGCTGCTTATGTTCTTGCCCGGGTCTGTGTTTGCCTCCACGCACATCCTGAGCATACACTCAGGTAATCCCACACTCACTAGGCAGCACAGGACACTGCCGTGGGGAGGTGGGTGCTTTTTGATGTTTCAGCAGAGCACTAGAGGACAGAGAGAGCAAGGCAGAGCTTGGCTGCTGCTTGCCTGGTGGAGGATGCTGGAGAGGGAGGCAGAAGCCAGCCAGGACTGCAGCTGCCCTCTGCACCCATCTGGGGTCCAGGGAGATGGCCTCCAGGGCTGGTGGGGGGCAGGAGACAGCAGGTGGCCTTGATGAACAGGCTGAGGGCTACCCCCCCTCCAGGCCCCTTGCCAGGTGAGGTTCTCAGAAGCCTCTGAGCTTACGGAGGCCAGCTGCTGCCTGCTTGGGCCTCTTACACCTGCACTCCATCTTCTGCTCAGGGCAGGAAGCTCCTGTGGCCAGGCTGTGGGTCTGGCTCGTCTCAACTTCTTCTCCATCCTGCAGCTCTGGCTTCAAGGCCCAGGCTGGGGCTGGGCCGGGGCTCTCCTCCTAGGCAGCCATAGCTGCCTGCAAAAGCAAGATGCACAAATCACCTTCCTCACATTGGGCGGCAGTAATGGAGCCTGTGTGCAGAAAACCAGCGCGTGCCCTCTCTCTATCTCCCCCCTCCTTCCCTCATCATGATTCCTAACCTAAGTCTGTGATGCCCCTCCACCCACCACAGCTGGGCTCCCTGTGCACACCACCCCCAGCCCGCCCCAGCTCCCTCACCCCGTTGCAGTTCCTACACCCCTGTCCCTGGGGTCGCTACTCACTCTGGGTACAACTCCTCAATCTCAGAAGACTTTATTTATTTATTTTTTAAAGATTTATTTGGGATCCCTGGGTGGCGCAGCGGTTTAGCGCCTGCCTTTGGACCAGGGCGCGATCCTGGAGACCCGGGATCGAATCCCACGTCGGGCTCCGGGTGCATGGAGCCTGCTTCTCCCTCTGCCTGTGTCTCTGCCTCTCTCTCTCTCTCTGTGACTATCATAAATAAAAAAAAAAAAAAAAATTAAAAAAAAAATAAAGATTTATTTATTTATTTATGATAGACATAGAGAGAGAGAGAGAGAGAGAGAGAGGCAGGCACAGAGACACAGGAGGAGGGAGAAGCAGGCTCCATGCCGGGAGCCGGACATGGGACTCGATCCCGGGACTCCAGGATCGCACGCTGGGCCAAAGGCAGGCGCCAAACCACTGAGCCACCCAGGGATCCCCCTCAGAAGACTTTAGATCTCTCAGGGACCAAGGCAGTCTCCTCTCCCTGCTCAGAGTATCCCTCCAGGGCACCATGAGGACCCCTGGCCAGCATGCTGGCCTTTCCTTTCCTCTGTCCCGTCTTTCCTGGGGACCACTGCCTGCCCCTGCACTGTGGTCCATCCCAATCTGGTCACTGCTTGCATGGCTGCACCTCTGAAGTTGGAAACTCCGTCTTCCCCACCTCCTGCCCAGTTAGCCCTCTCTCTCCTAGAAGTACCTTAGGCTTGCCACCCTCTTTCAGACCTCTCTGTCCTGCAGATCCCACCCCTCCCTGGGACTCCTCATGTCTGTCACTTTCTGTGCAGTATCCTGGGACAGTCCTGCCCTAGGGTCAGCCCAGGACCTGGAGGAAGCCAAGCCAACCTCAGCAGACTTCACCTTTCAGTGATGGCATTGCCACCTTAGACCAATGTGTCATCGTGACTGCTTCACTGGATCCTCCTGTACCCCTTTGGCTTCCCTGTGCCCTCTCTTTGTGTCCCATCTGCTCTGCCAATTCTCTTGGCTTTGCTTCTTGATTACCTGAGGGTGTGTCCTGGGGTCTTGCCTCTGACCCTCAGCCCTCCCTGGCAGTGCCCTGCCTCATCCATGGCCTCCTGGACATCTATCTCCACTTCTTTGCCTTCCTAATGTCAGACCCATTGTGTCTGCTGCCAGGAATGTCATTCCCTCCTGTGTCCCCACAGCCCACACAGGGCCTCCCATCCGAACCCTACCCCACATACCCCTCCCCCAGGCCTCCCCCTCAGCAGCGGTACTCTCACTAAGGTCTCCCAGGCAGGAAGCTGGGACATCACCCTTGCCCGATTCTTCCTCCTTACCTGCCATCACCGGCCAATCTGCTCAATCAAGTGTCTCGGGGTTAATTGAGCTTCTTGGACACTAGTTTTATTAAGTTTGGAGAAATTTCAGCCATTATTTCTTCTAATATGTTTTCTGTTCTCTTTCTCCCTTCCTTTGGGATTCCAGTTACCCATATATCAGGCTGTTTGGAAATGTCCTACAGCTCACTGGTGCTCCTTCCATTAAAAAACATTTTCTTTTCCTGTTTCATTTTGGTTTTGTACTGCTATGCCTTCAAGTTCACTAATCTTTTCTTCTGTCTTGTCTAATCCGCCAGGAATCCCATTCCGTGTATTTTTTCATCTCAGACATTGTAAGTTTCAACTCTTCAAGGTTCAATTTGGATCTTTTTTTTTTATGTCTTCATGTTTCTATTAAACATTTTGAAAATATAGAATGCAGTTAGAAAAACTGTTTTAGAATCCTTCTCTGCGGGCAGCCCGGGTGGCTCAGTGGTTTAGCACCTGCCTTTGGCCTAGGATGTGATCCTGGAGTCCCAGGATTGAGTCCCATGTTGGGGTCCCTGCATGGAGCCTGCTTCTCCCTCTGCCTGTGTCTCTGCCTCTCTCTCTCTGTGTCTCTCATGAATAAATAAATAAAATCTTTTAAAAATTTTCAAATACTTTCCATTAAAAAAAAAAAAGAATCCTTCTCTGCTAACTCTAACAACTGTGTCAGTTCTGGGTCAGTTTTAGTTGATTGATTTCTTTTCTTTATTGGTCAAGTTTCCCTGCATCTTTGTATGTCTTTCTTTCTCCCTCTCTCCCTCCCTCCCTCCCTCCCTCCCTCCCTCCCTCCCTCCCTCCCTCCTTTCCTTCCTTCCTTCCTTCCTTCCTTCCTTCCTTCCTTCCTTCCTTCCTTCCTTCCTTCCTTCCTTCCTTCTTGCCACAGGCTTTTAATTCCCTTTATTTTTCTTGTATAAAACATGTGGTGACCACAGCTGGAGCCTGGGTCCTCTGCATGGGGACTTTGATATGGGTCTTTACAAGGTGATCAGTGAATCCCTTATAGGGAGACTTGGCGAACACAGTCACTTTCCAGTATTGGGGAGAGACAGCTGTAGATCTTAGGAATGGCATCACATGTGGCCTTGGCATGATCGCCCTGGGTGGCAGTGCAGTCCGTGGCTGAGGTGTAGCCATCGTCAATATCAGCCATCATCAATAGCTTCTTGGGCAGAGGGGCTGAGACAATGCCAGTGTCCCTGGTGTTGGGGATGAGGAGCATCAGCACAGAGCCACAGAGCCTGGTCACCTTGCATGAAATAATGTGGGGCTTGCCAATCTTGTTTCCCCAGTAGCCTTGCCGCATAGGATGGTAGAAGGCTTGGCCAGGGTGATGGCCCCACCGATGGCGGTGGCTACCTTCCTGGAGCTCTTAACATCCAGACTGATGTGTTCATTGTAATTCCTGATGGCAACAAATACCTTGAACCTGGTCCACTGGCCAGCACAGATCTGCTTTTGCACAGGCATAATTTTCAAAACTTCATCCTTGAGGGTGCTCCCAGGAAAAATTCAATGATCGCAGATTCCCTGATGAGCAGAGAGAAGAGATAGATCTCCTCCAGGGACTTAATCTTCATGACTTTGACCAGGGTGGCCCAGCTTGGTGTCAGGGATCTACTCCTTGTCCTCAGCCTTGCTCCTGAGAGCTCTGTGGCCTCCCTGACTATGGCCCTGACTCTGGCCCCAGATGCCATTGCTGAAGCCTCCATGGAAGCCACTGGCCCCCCATTCTGGGGCACCTGGGTCCTCCAGGCCCTCCTGCAGCACCAGTATCATCTACTATTTGGTATTTTCTTGGAGAAGAAGATGTCTGGTAATTTCCTATTGGATACCAGACATCGTGAATTTTGGATCTTTTGTATTCTGATAAATCTTCTTGAGCTTTATTCTCAGAAGCAGTTAAATTACTTAGGAACTAATTGATCTTTTTGGGTCTTGCCTTATGATTTGTTAGGTGGGTTTTAGCAATGTTCAGTCTGGGGCTAATTCTCCACCTCTGAGGCAAGACCCTCCTGATTGTTCCACCCCCTAACCTGTGAATTATGAGTTTTCCAGGCATTATTCCCACCTTTGTGTGAGTACTAGGCACTGTTCTCCCATCCTCTTAGATAGTTCTTTCTCAAAAGCCACTAATTTATGTATTTTTCTTCTGAAACTTTTGGTTGTTTCAAGTGGGATAGTAAATCTGGCCTCTGTTACTCCATCTTGGTCCAAAGTGGAAATCAGTCACCAAGTTTGGTGATTCTATTTCTTAATCATTCTTGAATCTATTGACTTCTCTCCCAGCCCCTCCCTCTCCCTGTCATGGCTTCAGACCCCATTACTTCCTGCCTAGGGTGACACTCATAGTCACCTAGGGCTATGTCTCTGCTCCATTAAAATCCTTTTCCATGCAGCATAGCCAGAGTGATCTTTCTAGATTGCTCTCTGACTATGCCCCACCCCAGCTTCAAACCTGTTTGTTCCTCATTGTCTTTGGGTTAATTTCAAACTCTTGCCTATGGTTCATCAGGTTTTTTTTTTTTTTTTTAATATTATTTCATTATTTGAGAGAGAGAGTGAATAAGAGAGAGAAGGGCCAGAGGGAGAGGGAAAAGCAGGCTTCCCACTGATCAGGGAGCCTGATGTGGGGCTTAATCCCAGGACCCCCAGATCATGACCTGAGCTGAAGGTAGGTGCCCAAACAATTGAGTTACCCAGGTAGCCCTAGCTCATCAGGTCTTGATACAGCCAACCAAACCGAACTGCTTGTATTTTCCCAAGGGGCCACCTTCTTTCTGTGGATCCTTTGCTCATGCTGATCCTCCTGCCAGGGGCTCCTCCCTCTTCTCTTCTACTTTTCCTCTAGGCCTCAGCATCCATGACACCTGCTCCAGCATGCCCTCTCACCTCTCAGGTAGGAGAAGGCACTTCTCTGTAAACCTACCCCTTAGCATGAATTGCTCTGGATCATTGCTGCCTGGATCATGGCTGTGTCCCCTAGGTTGGCCTCCCTGGGGGTGAGACCCTGGCCCCTCCTCCTGAGCCATGCCCAACATACCTGCTGAATGAAGGCATAAGTGAATGAATGGATAGATGAATAGGATAGAATACAGGACAAGGACAAATAGGGAGGGAGGCCAGGACTGTGGCTCAAGAGACTTTTACCCTCTTCCCAGCCTTGCCTCAACTTGTTGTGTGATTTCAGGCCATCACTAGACACAAAGAAGTGGTCTCTGAGGTTTCATCTTGATCGGTCATGACACCCACTTGTGTCTGCAGTGTCGTGGAATGTGTTGTAGTCATGCTGAACCTGTCCTCGTTATTTGACTGGCAGGGAAACTGAGGCCTAGTGGTAGGGGGTGGGGGACAGCTGGACCCCAGGGGACTCAGTGCATCAGTGAGCTCAAGGCCCATGTATCTGTTCTCAGTTCTGTCCTTCTGCACTTTGGCAAAAAGTGGGGAGGAAAAGGAGTCCCTGCTCCCTGTGTCCTGGAAGGGCATGGCCTCATGGGTGGGAAAGGACACCCCAGGGTGGGGGCCAGGACTTCTCTGTGCCTGGCACTTCCCCAGGATTCAGAATGAACCAGTAGGGAAGAAGAGCAGGGTCACTCTGAAGCGGTCACATAACCAGACTGCAGGAAGACCTTAGAGGAGGCTCAAGGTAAGCCTGAGGTCAGACCCTGTCCAGCTTAATTATTCATTAACCAGGAAAGTCCAGGCATAGAGTTAATGACCAGCACAAGGCTGGGGAGGAGGACATTCCTCCCTGAGGGTGGGCATGACCTATAAGAATGGGGAATGAGCAGTTGGTGGAGGGGCTCTTCATCCATCCATCCATCCATCCATCCATCCATCCATCCATCCATCCATCCAACCTTCCATCCCTCCTTCCCTCCATCCATCCATCCATCCGTCCATCCATCCATCCATCCAACCTTCCATCCCTCCCTCCCTCCCTCCCTCCCTCCCTCCATCCATCCATTCATCCATCCAACCATCTACCTTTCCTTCCTTCCTTCCTTCCTTCCTTCCTTCCTTCCTTCCTTCCTTCCTTCCTTCCTTCCTTCCTTCCTTCCTTCCTTCCTTCCTTCCTTCCCTCATTGGCTCCTCTCTCTGTGTCTGTCGATGAGCAGAATGCTGGAGTCCCAGCTGATGCAAGGACAGAGCAGTGGAGACAAGGACAGCCCAGAGTGGTCAGTGTTGTGGCAGAGGCAGCACAGGGGTCTGGGGGAGCACAGAAGAGACCCCCAACTCAGCCTGGTGAAGTGGACAAAGCTGACTGGAGAGGATAAGACCACAGAGGACGCCTCAGATGGACCCGCAGATCTCCTGTGGCTGGAGCACATGTAGCAGGTGTGATGTGCTGTGGAGGGGCTGTCAGCCTCTCGGGGCCCCCCAAGCCCATCCATACAAGCTCAACCTCTAACATTCCCATCTGTCAGGGATGGCACCAGCCGAGCCCACCTCTACCCTTGCTATCTTTTCATAGAAACATTAGGTTGGGGATTTCCTCCAATGGGCTGGCCACCCTGCCGCCCACAACCCCAACTCCTGGCCCTCTCTCAGGCAGTCCTGGTGGCCTACAGGATGAGGAGGGGCTGTGGGAGGCCTGCAGTGCAAGCTGAGAAAGGAGAGAGAGGTCCCCTCTTGGGGTCCAGTAGGTGCGCAGCTGAGGTGGCAGTCCTGCCCAAGGGAAGGGGGATCCATGGCTGGAGAGGTTCCAGGAGCCATCTGGTGGTCTTGTCCCTGGGCTTGGAGGAGCCATGTGCTAGCACTGGGTGCCGATGGGAATTGGGAGATGAGGGCGAGGTTCCCCTGAGAGAGGGCAAGAAGGGCAGTGCGAGGCTGACAAGAGGGTTGGAAGGAGGTAGTTCTCAGGGTGAGGAGGGGATGCATGGAAAGATAGGACAGCAGGTTGGGACTGCTCCAGGGGTGGAGATGGGGGTTGGGGGGTCAGGATATCTCCTGGGGAAGTGGGAAGCCACCAGGGGGCTGGGCTTTTCAGGGGGCATTCAAGGTGGTCAACTGTTGGCAGCCCTGACCTGGGGGCTCTCTGGGGCAGGTGCACGTGCTCGTGAGTGCCTGTTTGTGTCATGTGTGTAGGTCATCGTGTGTGTACTACAGGTCAGTGCTAGGTCTGAAGGAGGAGGGGGCCTGGAGATCACCAATGCTCCTCCATCCCCCAGTTTTCTTGCTGGGAGACTGAGCAGCAGAGGCCACAGCCTCGTCCCAGCCCCACTGGACTGTGGGAGCTGTGGGAAAGCCCTGGATGGAGGTGGTGGCTCTTCTTACTAAGATTAAACAAAACCCACGCTGGGGCCAGTTCACAGCCCCTGTCTCAGCCTGTCCAGGCTTGAGAATGGAATCCTGGCACTGGAGCCACGCAAGCTGGCCTCAGTGGGGTGGACAAGGGGAGGAGTGAGCAGGTGGCAGGTCCCTGCAGGGTAGCAGGTAAGGGCACCCAGTGACCTCAGTCTTGGCCTCCCCGGGGCAGCCTCACCCAATGCAGGAGGCCCCTGGTGCCTCCAGGGCCCAAGCGCTCTGATCCGGGGACCCTCATCAGCTTGGGGAAGAGGTCCTGGGACTCCTGCTCTGGCCCCAGGGGAGCCCGAGGGGAGCAGCTCGGAGGATGGGTGCGGGGTGGTTTACGGTGCTGGCCGGGTGCCACCCCAGCCGGCGGGGGCCTGCCCCAGCCCCAGCTTCTCAGGCGGCTCAGGGCGAGCCCCCTCCGCTCCCAACCCCGGCGGGCGGAGGAGAGGGCGTGTTTGTTCAGTGCTGGGGGGCTGGGGGGAGCAGGAAGCGGAATTTCAAAGCGGCCTCACCCTTTGTTACCCCTTCCCGGCCCCGCCCCCACACCCCAGGCTGCATTCCAGAACCAGAGGGGGTCCTGCCCCGGGAGAAATCCGCTTACCCGGAGGCTCGGGTTACAGCCTCGGGGCTCGGGGAGGAGCCGGCCCTTCCCGGCCCCACATTCCGGACGGCGGGGCACGGCCACCCGATCCCCACCCTGGGACCCCCTCCAGGCCTCCGGCCCCAGGGGGGAGGGGGAGGAGCTCGGAAGAGGAGGGGATGGGGAGCAGGACTGACCCCTCCCTGCGGGCTCCCGTCAAGGTCGGAGAGAGGGCTTCGGGTCGTGTGCGGGGTCGGGAGCCCCGACTCTTGTTTTCTGCTCAGGAGCTGACCTCAGACAAGGCCTGCCAGGCGCCTCCTGATTTGATGAGGTGGGCTGGGCCGAGGTGGGGTCCTGTCTTTCCAGTTAGGGCGGCGGGGGGCCTTCTTACTTTCCAGTGCCACTTTACATGGGATCAAATGCACTAGTCTTACTGTACAGCTTCACGAGGTCTGGCATTCGAGTGACCGCCACCCGGAACAAGACAGTGAACATGCCACACTCCAGAAAGTTCCCTGGTGCCCCTCCCAGTCAGGCCCCCACCCCAGGCGGAACCCCTAGTCTGATCTCCATCACCTCCTTTGGGCCTGGCTCCCATCATTCATATCTTGGGGATCGTCCATCTCATTGCAAGCTGTCCTTTTTCGTGGCTCAGTTTATTTCATTGTTGTCCCTTCTGTCCCTGGCCATCCCAGTCCTTCTGGTCCCAGACTGAGGAGTGAAGCTGCTCTGGACTTCTGTGTACCTGTCTTCTTGTGGAGAGGGAGGGACTCAGTGGGACACTTTTGTTTGTTCCTTGATCCCTCATAGGAGCATACGAAGACACAGGGCCTTTGCATGTATTATTCCCGCTACTGGACTGCTCTGCTCCCTGTCCTTGGTGTAGGAGTTATTATCCTTTGGGTCTCAGCTTAAATGTCACCTTCTTAGAGAGGCCCTGGCCTACCACCGGGTCTACTCATGTCCCCCAGCCCTTTATTCATTGGCTTCATTGTCTTTGGGGTGCTTATTGCCATTTGCAACCATCTTGTCCCTGTACTTGCTTTTTGGGGTGTGAGGCCCCTACTGGAAGTTTCCTGCTCTCTGAAGGCAGGCACTTCTGCTTCAAGTATCCCAGTGCCCAGCATGACTCAGAGTGGTGACGAGTTAAATATTTGTAGGTGCATCTATAGGGTGGTGGGGACCCTGCTGGGCTCCTAAGTGCAGTCTCCCCTGGGGAGGTTTCCTGCAGCCATGACCCTTGGCCCAGGAGGCCTGCCAAGGAGGGATGGGAGCCAAGGTGGGATGGGAGCTGTGTGGGCCACATTCATACCTTTCTTATCTTCTGGCTAATGGTTTGCCAACGGTGTTGGGTGTTGCGCTTCTAGAGGAGGGGGTGGGTGGGGCCGCGTTCCCCCTCGCCCCTGACTCCTGCCTTGCCTCCACCTGCGCTGCTCAGCGTTCAACTGTTTTTTTTTTTTTTAAGATTATTTATTTATTTATTCATGAGAGACAGAGAGAGAGGCAGAGACACAGGCAGAAGGGAGAAGCAGGCTCCATGCAGGGAGCCTGACGTGGGACTCGATCCTGGGTCTCCACGATCAGGCCCTGGGCTGAAGGCAGCACCAAACCACTGAGCCACCCAGGCTGCCCCCAACTGTTTTATAATCATAGGTACAGGAGGCAAGTCTCTCGGCTCGGGAGCTTTGGAAACCACTGCTGTAGGTGATGGGGAGCCACTGAGTAAGGAGGGGAGTGATATGGAGGTAGCCGGCAGTGGCAGTTGAGCCTGGGTTGGTAGAAAGAAGGGCTGGACTTGGACCAGTTTGCCATCAGGCTGCCATGGGCTGGGGGACTGCAGCCCCTGTCTGCAAGGTTGCTTGATGCCTGAGAGCAGAGTGGGGAAGGACCCACTAGCCCTTGGAACTGGGCCAGTTCAGCCGTTTGGGGGTAACAGGTTGGGCTAATAGCAGGGAGCAACAGACCCCACTCTGAGCTGGGGAGTATGAATCCCCATAAAAGACATTAGTGTTAAAAGCAAATCCTGGCCATCATGTCTTCCAACAGGAGATGGGGGCCCAGATCCTGAGCTCTGCCTTTTTGGCCAAAGGATGGAGGACCAGGGCAGGAAAGGCAGGTGCTCATGGTCAGTCATTCATTCAGCTGGATAGAGGCAAGGACGGGTGAGAGAAGCTGGTGTCCCAAATCCAAGGTGAAGCTGGTTCCCCTCATGCTGCCCTTCCCCAAACCTGGCTTTCCAGCAGGGAACGCCACATGCAAGGCCTCGGGGCAGGGCTCCTGGGAGAGCTGTGGGGCAGGCTGGACAGAACTGGTGAGCTGCACAGGACTGGGACCTCACGGCCCCAAAGAGGCTGCCGTGAGCCAAAGTTAATTCTCACCAGTGTTCTCTGGTGTAGCTTAAGCCTGGATCACCTTTCTGTTCTGCCGCAGAAGCTCCTCACACTTCCCTGTGTGGCACTGCTGTGCAGCAGGAGGGGGAGGAAAGAGCTTGCTTAAAACTCAGTCTCTGGCCCTGCATTCAGAGCTTTTTGTGGGGGCAGTTTGTGGATGGGACCAGGCATCTGCATTTTAATTACCACCCTGTCTCTGTGTCCTCCAGCGGCTGTAGCAAATGACCACCAATTGGGTGGCTTGAAACAACAGAGACATATTCTCCCACAGTTCTGAAGGCCACAGCCCAGGCTGAGTCTCACCGGGCTAACATCAAGGTGTTGGCAGAGCTGGGTCCTCCTGGAGGCTCCAGGGGAGAGTCTGTTCCTGGCCACTTCAGCTTCCAGTGGCTGCCGGCATTCCTTGGCTGGTGGCCACATAACTCTGCCTCTGCCTGTCTTCACCTCCCCTTCTCCTCTTCTGTGTCAAATCTCCCTCCTTCCATTTACAAGAACACCGTGATTACATTCACAGCCGGTCCAGACAAGCCACGATCATCTTCCCATCTCAAGATCCTTAATTTAATCACATATTCCATGTCCCTTTTGCCTTCTAAGGGAATATTCTAGCCGTTACAATCTGGATGTCTTTTTTTTTTTTTTTTTTTTTTTAAGATTTTATTTATTTATTCCTGAGAGATACACAGAGAGACAGAGACACAGGCGGAGGGAGAAGCAGGCTCCATGCAGGGAGCCCGATGCGGGACTCGATCCCAGGTCTCCAGGATCAGGCCCTGGGCCAAAGGCAGATGCCAAACCACTGAGCCACCCAGGCATCCCAATCTGGATGTCTTTAGGGGGGATTATTCAGTCCACTCCCGTTCCTGTAGAGATTCCAGTGTAGAAGGTCCTGATACTCTCATAAGAAACCCCGGTTGGAAGGATCGTCTATTTAACTGATGGCTGCTCTCTTGTGGCTCTCGGAGCTTACAGAAACAGGGCACCATTCAGCATTTATTTAAGAAGCCCTCGTGGAGCTCCCGCTCCGTGCCGAGCCTGTGCTGGATGCTGCGGACATTCAGGTGGGGTAGACCCAGCCCCTCATGCTCTGAGTCTGGTAGAGAGAGAGATCAGGCTCCTGCCTCCCCTACCCCTGCTCCTGCCATCCACCCCAACCTCCCCAGAATGTGAGGGCACTGTTCTGGAGCTACCCAAGCGCAAGGGTGGGCCTTGTCTTCTGTAAGCCAGCCCCTCACTAGTTGCTTGGTTCTGGAGTTCTGTTCTAAGCCACAGTGCCCAGCATCTCCTGAGATGGGGACCGCGGCACATTCGTAAGAGAGGGCCTTGGGACCAGTGGCTGTGGGATGCCCTTTCTCCCTCGTGTGGGACTCAAGCAGGTGGCCTCCACTGTTCCCTGAGGATTAAGCTTTTGCTGCAAAAGGGACAGCACTACCTCCCCCCCCCCCACCCTGGACTGGCCATTCTGTTCTGGTGTCCTTACTGCTAATGCCAGCCTGAGTCAGGATGCCCACTGCTTGCAGCAGGGAGCATCCTCACTGATGCTGCATGTGGCAATGCCACCCGGTTGTCCAGCTGCCCTGCCTTGAGACTCCTCTGATCCTGGCCACCCTCTCCTCGTCAGCTCCCACCTGCCTATGTGCCGTTTCCTGGATGCCCCTTCACCCGCCACTCCCTTTGCTTGAGCCCTCCAATTCTTTGTTCTACAAGGTTCTGCTCAGTGGTACCTCCTCCATCCTATCTTCCCAACCTCCCAGGTTAGAAAAATCACAGTGACGAGGGCTCACCCACACTGCTGAGCCCTCACTGGGCCACAAACTGCCGAATCCTTTACAACGTGCTCTTATCATCCCCATTCTATAGCCAGGAGGTTAGAGCGCTTGCTGGAAACTAAGCACCCACCCTGGCTTTCTTCTTTCTCCCAGGCTCAGCATTTGGTTCCCCGGCCTTGGGCATCCTTTGCCCCTCATGCCTCCCACACCTCAGCCCTGGGGCATGGTGGGGGCTGAGGAAATTCTGCTGGGGACAGCAGCTCAGTGAGCAGGATCTTCTTATCACCTCTCTGATGGGTAAACTTGCAGACAGCACCCTGCAGGGCTGAGTACTGATAGACAGGTTCCAGGTGCTGGGGGAGCTGAGCCAGGAGGGGCATTGGCCGGTGTTGCCACAGACCCTTTAGCAGAGGATTGAGGCCACCCCTCACTGCCATCCCTGTGTATGCCCTGCAGCAAAAAAACATCCAGTCTAATTTTTGCCAAGTTATAAAAACCACTTCTCTAGCAACACTTCATTTAATCTGGCGACAGCGAACATCAAATTGAGTGCCTTCAGAGGGCTGGGAGCCCTCTGCTAAACACTCTGTGTCCTTGACCTCACTGGACTGCAAAATTATCCTCCTTACGAGGAGGGGGAAACAGGCTCAGAGAGGATGGGTGAATTACCCAAAGTCACCTTGCGTGGGAGAGGAGGACGCAGGGTGAAATCAGGGCTTCTGGTCTAGATAGAACATTTCCACTGCACACTTCCATTCATTGCTGCCCCCACGAAAGGCTTGCTAAATGATCTTCAGAAAGGGGTTCAGGGCAGGGGGCAAGAGGGGGACAGGGGAAAGTGCGTGTAGGGGAAGGCCTGGTTCTGGAGCCTGCTCTGCCCAGTCCCAGTGGAGTGACCCCACGCAGGCAGGAAGGAATTTTACTTTTCTAAGCCTCAGTTTCCTAGTCTATAAAATGGGCACATGGTAGTTGTGAGAATGACAGACCTTTTCATGGACTGTTCCTCTGTCTGGGCCATTCCTCTCCGGCTTTTCAGAGGACAGGCTTTTCTCAGACCCCTGACATCTCAGCATGAAGGCCCCCTCCTCAGGAATGCCCTCCCTGACTACTCCCACACAAAGGAGCTGGCACCCCACCTCCTGCCTTGCCCACTGGTTGCTGTCTCATTCACTGCCTTGCTTAGTTCATCCCCAGCCCTCATCACAGGCTATGATGTTCATGAATTCATTTGTTTGTCTGTTGCCTCTTCCCCAGCAGACTGTGTGCTCCACGAGGGCAAGCATGCTCTCTAGTAGTCTGTCCCCAGCATCTGGCAGGATGCCTGGCAAGAGGAGGGGCTCAAAACACACTTGTTGCCGTGGCAAATAAATCACGAGAGATGATGCATATAAAATGCTCAACACAGTGCCTCCTGCCCAGCAATCGCTGGAGAAGTGCTAGCCAATGTTCTTACTACAAAACAAACACAGACACATTTGCAGCCTGTTTACAATAACACTGGGACCTTTGGGTCAGTGGCTCTTTGAGCACCAGTGCCCTAGAGAGAGCGCAGGGTCTGCCGCAGTTGGGGAGCACCCCTCTCCCCCAGGTATGCCTTGCACACTGTTTATTGTTGTGAGAACAGAACGGGACAGGGCCTTGCCGTTGAGGCCGGTCCTGGGAGCAGGGAGGCTGGGCAGCAGGCTAAGTGCAAGGGACCTGTGAAGTCCTCAGAGACACCCTTGTCCCAGCCCAGGTTGGGCTCACCTGTCATTCCTGCCGCCGCTCACCTTGGCAACTTCCCAGCCCCAAAGTGCCAGGGGGAAAAATGACGTTTCTTTATAGAGGATCATCCTCCAGAGTTCATGGCTGCATCTCTAGGACTTAGCAGGCACTTGGCACATAGTAGGTTTCAATAAATATTTGTTTGGTAATTAATTGATGAGATGAATGGAAAGCATGTCTAGGGTTGTGAGTATTCATCCTTCCGAACCGACTTCTTTGAAAAACCCGTGAAACCTTTGGGTCCCTTCCCCCGGGGCCATCTGGAGTGGAATGTGTCATTTCAGGGATTTCTTGGGCTTCTCGGCGCCAAGGTCACCCAGAGAGCTCAGCTTAAGATCCGCCCGGGGGGACAGGAGGGCCCCCGAGATCCCGGGGAGCCCGTGGGGAAGCTGGTACCACGCACGCTGGGGCACACCCGCGACAGGCCGGCGAGGAATGGTGTGAGCGGACCTCTCTCCTCTTTTCTCGGACTTTGTGCTCCCCAGGAAGCCGGTAAGAGGCGAGCTGGCGGGGGGCAGGCGGCGCGGGAGGGGGCAGAGGGGGAGAAGATGCGAGAACCGAGGGGCGGCGTGATGGAGAGGCTGGGCCCCTCGGAGGGCCGCGCGGGCGAGCGGGCCGGGGGCTCCGGGAGCGGGCGCAGCGGCGCCGGGAGGGAGCGGGGCCGAGGCCGGCCGCCGGGCTGTGGCTCTGCCGTGAGCCGCCGCGGATTCCCGGGCCGCCTTCGGGCTCGAGCGCGCCGCCCCGCGTTCCTGGCACCGGCGCGCGGCTTCCTGGCGGAGGCGGGGCCTGCGGAAAGGTTACATTTGCACAAAGTGCGGGGCGCAGGCGGCGCGGAGGGGCTGCGCGCGGGGGGCGGGCGCGGGGCGCGGGGCTGCTGGCGAGCGGGGCCGCGCGACGAAAGGCTTTGGCGTCGCGGAAACATGCGTCTGGGGGCCGCGCAGAAAAATACCAGGTTACACGCCGGCGGCACACGCGGCTCCTCCGACCGGAGCCTCCCGCCGCGGTTCGCGGGGCCTCAGGGTTGCCGAGGGGCGCCCCGACTGCGCGCTCCAGCCCGTGCGCCCGGCCTTGCGCCCCACCGCGGGCGGCTGTGCTCCTCGCGCCCCGGCCTGTGCCCGTTGGGGCCTCGCCCTCGCAGCTCCCCTGCTCTGCCCCCGAAGGCAGGTGAAAGGGCGCCGTTTCCCCACGTCTTAGTGTCCCCCACCCCCGCGAAGGCCGGTGTGGGCTGGGTCGGGGTCGCCCTGACCGCGGAGGCGGGCTGCCGCTGGCATCCGTCGCCGCCTTCCCTCGCGCCTCGCCACTGTCTGCTCCGCTCTCGGCTCTCGAAGGACTGGGCTGTGGCCTCCAGCACCCGACTACACTGTGCTGCGAACAGTGCCACCACCATCCCCCCCCCCGCCCCCCTCGCATTGCGTCATTCTGCTTCCAGACCATCTGCGGCTCCCTATTACCGCCCTCACATTGTAGTTGACACCCTTGGGTCTTGCCCAGCGCCGGGGGTGGGGGTGGGGTGTGATGTCAAAACTCCCGACACCTGCAGTGCCCCCTGCCCCACTGTGGTTGGGGCTGGGAGTAGAAGGGCTTCTGACAGACACCCACCTACTCTGTTTTTTGCTCCCTCTCTCCTTCAGTCTCAGACTCTCTGTCTCTGTCGCACTGAACTGGGTCTGTCGGTTGACTCTATTCATTCTGGGCCTTGCACGGGGCCTGGGAGAAGCCTGTCCTGAAGCAGGAGCAGTCCCCATCCTCAGGGAACTCAGGCCATGGCAGGCAGAGTGGACACTGCCCAGTGGGAAGGTTAAGAGCTGAACTGTGTAGTCCGGTAGATCTGGGTTTAAATTTTGCTCCTTCATTTCCTCGCTGTGTGCGTCCTTGAGCAAATTGCTCTCTGAACCTCAGTTTGCCCAGCTGTCAAACAGGGATGGAAGAGCAGGAAGGGCCACTCATGGGGCTCGGCTGGTGGATTTAAAGAGACAACCTCAGTAGCTCTTGGCATTGTGCACCGTGGCACCCGCTCGCCAAAATATTTTATTACCATCAGGGCTATAGAGAAGGCCACAAATAACTGGAGCCTCATGCATGGCAAGAATTTCAACTGGAAAAGCCTAAGCAAAGGGGTTCAGGAAGCAGATGTTTAGCGTGGGGCTGCGGGGTGGACCCCAGCACTCCAGGAGCAAGCACATCTAAACATCCAAAGCTTGACTACCCAGAGGCACACTCCCCGCACCTGGATCAACCAAGGTCAAGGCTGCAGTACTCCTTTCATTGGGCCCGGGGAAGCCTGGCTCCCTGGCTCCCAGTGTGGCTGTAACCCGGGAGGGCACCACCCTCCACCTAGCTGAAACAGCTTTTCTCTGAACTCTCAAAAGTAGCAGGTGGGGCCTGCTTACTGCCCCCCCCGCCCCCAGGAAGGCTGGCTTCTGGGAGCCCCGAAATGACAGACCAGGGAAAGGGATAGACCATGGAGGGAGGGAGGCCTGTCATGCAGGTCCCTCCAGAGATTAATCATGCCCTTGCAGAAGCTTTGGGCCCATGGGGTCCTGGGCCTCTCAGAAAATCATCCAAAGACCGGACACCTGGGTGGCTCAGTGGTTGAGCATCTGCCTTTGGTTCAGGGTGTGATTCTTAAGTCCTAGGATGGAGTCCCCCACTGGGGTCCCTGCAGGGAGCCTGCTTCTCCCTCTACCTGTGTCTCTCTGCCTCTCTCTGTGTGTCTCTTGTGAATAAATAAATAAAAATCTTTTATTTTTTATTTTTTAATTTTGATTTACTTATGATAGTAACAGAGAGAGAGAGAGAGAGAGGCAGAGACACAGGCAGAGGGAGAAGCAGGCTCCATGCACCGGGAGCCCGACGTGGGATTCGATCCCGGGTCTCCAGGATCGCGCCCTGGGCCAAAGGCAGGCGCCAAACCGCTGCGCCACCCAGGGATCCCAATAAAAATCTTTTAAAAAGATCCAAGGGCAAATGGGGAAGGGGGTAGTTGAGAACATCCTGTGTTCACTGCTGCCTTGTTGTCACTCTGGGGGCCTCAAGAACAGGGTTGCCATCAGAAGGGGTCCCAGCTTTGCTTCTGAGCTGGGGACTTGTTCCAGGCCACTGTGGTTGCCTTGACCCCCTGGAGCCCTCGGCCAAACACAAAGTGACAGTTGACACTGAGTGGCCACTTAGCATGGGCCATGAGGTGTGGACTCTTAGCAATCTGAGGAAGTGGGTATCTGTTCAGTTATTTATTTATTTATTTATTTATTTATTTATTTATTTATTTATTTAATTTTTTAAAAAAGATTTTATTTATTTATTCACGATAGACATAGAGAGAGAGAGAGAGAGAGAGAGAGAGAGACAGAGGCAGAGACACAGGCAGAGGGAGAAGCAGGCTCCATGCCGGGAGCCTGATGCAGGAGCCAATCCCGGGACTCCAGGATCACACCCTGGGCCAAACGCAGGCGCCAAACCGCTGAGCCACCCAGGGATCCCCAGTTATTTATTTTTTAAAAAAGATTTTATTTGTTTATTCATGAGAGACACACAGAGAGAGAGAGAGGCAGAGACACAGGCAGAGGGAGAAGCAGGCTCCATGCAGGAAGCCTGATGTGGGACTCGATCCCAGGACCCCGGGACCATGCCCTGAGCTGAAGGCAGACGCTCAACTGCTGAGCCACCCAGATGCCCCTGTTCAGTTATTTTTTAGATGAGGCTGAAGATCAGAGATCTTAGCTGCTTGTCAGGTAGTTAGTCATTGGTGAAGCGGGAACCTGAAGCCAGCCTTGCCAGACACCAAGGTCTGGACTCAGTTTTAGCTAAGTGGCCCTGAGCCACTTCCACTGGTGGACCCAAGAAACCAGCAAGCAAGCAGTGTGTTGGAGTGAAAATCCCAGTCTAGCTGACAGGCTGCCTCTGGTAATGTACCCATTTTATGGATGAGCTAGCAGGGGCTATGCTTTGGAGACTTGCCCAAGGACACACATCCATAAGGAGTGGAGTCCATAAGAAAAAGGAAATCTTAGCCTATGGGACTGGAAGGAGTCTTGGAGCTCTTCTAATCCAAAGTTCATTTTCCAGACAGGGAAAACTGTGGCCCAAAGAGGACCCAGGCCTGCCCACCCACTGAAGCATCATCTTAGACTGCATGCTCCTCCCCAGGGAAGTGATGATCCCCGACCCTGTGAATTCCACGGAGCATTTGAGAGGAAATGGAAGGTGGACTGCGGAGGGCAATGAAATAAATGGGACCGGGCTCTCCTCCAGAGAACTCCCTGGACTCTCTGGCCAGAATTTCCCCTGCTAGAATTCTCCAGGGGCGGGAGGAGGGAGGGCATGGGGGAGGGGAAGAATGCAGCCTGTCAGCCAAGGTCACAGCCTTTCCTTCTGGGGCCTCCCAAGTCCCAGAGCTGATTTGCCCTCGCTGGCCCTGTGGAGGGTATAGTGGGGTCAGGGCAGGGGAATGGAGGGGCTCAGGGGCCCTTGGGAGTGAGGGCCTCTATTGGTGTCCTCACTTTTAGGAGTTCCTTGCAAACCAGGAGAGAAGAATCTTCCCTCACCCTTTCTTCCTCCATTTGCTCTGCCTCTCTCCCTCCCCTCCAGCATCTGGAGGTGCTTAGTAGAACCCCCTACAGCCAGATACAGCGCCTCGCTTTGGCACCTGAAAAATGTGGGTGCTGCTTACCTTTCTGGGGACTTGGGTTCAGAAGCAGGAAGGCTAGCGGTCTGTGATGCTACCAATGAGGGACCGGGAACCTAATATTCTGATTAAGGGAGTCTAACATCCTGTCCTCCTTGACTTCACCGAGATTTATTAGGCTCCTGGTTGGTGCAGGCAGCCCTGGGCAGGGACTAGGGTGTGGCCAGGAGGAAGGAGAACCCTCGCTGGGGCCCCCAGGGAGCTCCAAGTACACTGTGGGCTCAGCCTAGGAGTCAAAAGCTATGAGTATCTGAGAGCCTTGTTCACACCAGAGTGGTTCTATAGGACCCATGACTTTTCTGGAAGGAGGAAGGAGGAAAGAAGGGGTGTGGAGAGAGGCAGGGGTCACACCAGGGCACTAATTTTCATGTACACTTTCAGCGAATTTAATCTTCTTGGATCTCTCACACCTATGAATACAAATGTCTTAAAATACTGCCCCTAACAGAATAATAGCACTTGTCCCTTTCAGCAGGCCGTGCACCCAAGCATCTCCAGTGCTCTGTGAACATCCATTAATTAAGGCCCAATTAAATAGTTATCATTGACTGAAAACATACTTACTGCACACATGCAACTGGCTATTGGTTTACTGATGTGGCTTAACCCCTGCTATCGCTGTGCTTGAAATACATGACCCGAGGGCATAAGAAGATGGGGTTCTTTTCTGTCGATGTGCAGGGAGCCGCCGGGGAGACTGTCTGCTAGGTGCATCAATTCTAAGCACCCTGAATGGGCCCTCAGGTCTTGTCCATTCCCTGCCCTACTGCCTCCTTCTATGCTGGGAGCTTATTCAGACAGACCATGCATGCCAGACTCTTCCAGAAGAAAGAGTTCTGGAAGTTCTCAGTCAGTAGCAGCCTGGTTACCACTCCCGTCATCTAAGTCTCACCCTTCTCTTTTCTCTCTCTCTCTCTTTTTTTTTCTCAGAGAGAGAGAGGCAGGGGAAGGGAGGGGCAGAGCAAGACGGAGAGAGAGAATCCCAAGCAGGCTCCATGCCCAGTGTGGAGCCCAATGAGGGGCTCCATCCCAAGTTCCTGAGATCATGACCTCAGGGTCAGACACTCAACTGACTGAGCCACCTGGGTGCCCCTTCTCTTTTCTCATTTGAAGAGTGGGTCCCTGTAATTATTTATTTTTTAAAGAGTATTTATTTGAGAGAGAGAGAGTGAGAGAGAACACGAGTGGGGGGTGGCAAAGGGAGAAGCAGGCTCCCTGCTCAGCGGGAGCTCAGAACCCTGAGATCCTGACCTGAGCTGAAGGTAGATGCTTAACCGACTGAGCCACCCAGGTGCCCCCTGAGTTCCCTTTAAACTCCGAATTCAGTAATGCCTCCAAGTCTCCTGTCCAGTGGCTTAGGGATCCTTCTTTGCTTTCTACTAGAAGACATTTCTCCCTGGAAGAAGTGCTGCTTGGCCAAATTCTGTGTTGCTGTCGGGCTTGGAGGAAAGAGGATGAAAGATGTACCATATACTGAGCAGGGGGCCTGCGGTCAGTGTGTCAGGCAGGAGCGGAGCCACCAGTGACCTGAAATTTCTCATCAGTGTTTCTCCAGGGAACTGGGGCCTAGGTGTTGGGTGGCTGGCACAGAGTTCTGTGATTCTCTGGCCATCCTAGTGCAGAACAGCAGGCAGGAGCAGAAGCCCCCACTCCAGGACTGGGGTGATGTGGCACAAGGAAAAGACCAACTAACTGGTCATCAGGGACTCTCTGGAGGTATCTGAGAAGGAGATAGAAGGGAAGTTTGTTTTTCACGGTGGCCACAAATGTGGAATTTGGATGAGTGCCTAGGTACAGGGGAGTCCTAGGACGGTGTGAGACATACTCCTATGGGATTTCCCAGGGCTTCTATTTCTTGAAATTTTACTGTGACATGATTTGAGTTCCACAAATGACAGAAACCAGACTGAATTTGCTTAGGAAAAAAAGGGGAATTCATGAGCTTGCATGAGAAAAAAAAAAAAACAGTGACGGGGCAGGAGTGGAGCAGACATCAGTGAGGACTGGGGCATGGGAGTCAACTTCTTCCAGATTTCTAGCTATTCTTGCCCTACTGCTTCTGCCTGTGAGGAACAGCTCACTGCACCTGGGGTTTGAGGGGAGCTCACCGGTGGAGAGGGGTGCTTTATAAAACACTGATTTATCTTCTTTCCTAGCCATTGCTTTATTTAGGTTTTTTTGTTTGTTTTTTTTTTGTTTTTTTGTTTTTTTTTAGTGAACTTTGATCATCTCTATTTCATATATAGTAACATAAAATCACTCATGGTATTGAGTCTTTTATTTTTTTATTAAAGATTTTATGTATTCATGAGAGAGAGAGAGAGAGAGGCAGAGACACAGGCAGAGGAAGAAGCAGGCTCCCTGCAGGGAGTCCTATGCAGGACTCTATCCCAGGACCCCAGGATCACAACCTGAGCCAAAGGCAGATGTTCAACTACTGAGCCAGCCAGGTGCCCTCTTATGAGTCTTAAAACTTCAACTGTATCTGTACTTTACTTTCTTTTCATTCTTAATATCAGATATCTGTGCCTTTACTCTTCTTTGTGTTGATTAATCTTGCTAGATGGTTGTCAATTTTATTGTCTTTTCAAAGAACCAGCTTCCAGCTTTGTTGATCATTTTCGTGATTGTTGATGTCCTTTTCATTTATGCTCTTATCTTTACTGTTTTCTTC
Organism: Canis lupus dingo; assembly: GCF_003254725.2. Lineage (NCBI taxonomy): Eukaryota > Metazoa > Chordata > Mammalia > Carnivora > Canidae > Canis > Canis lupus. Next base: position 55,498,162 of record NC_064251.1, read on the forward strand.
CTTCCAGTTTTTTTTGAGCTTCTTTAGTTAGTTGAAAGCTCTATTCATGTGTGTTTAAATCACTCCTGTTTTAGAGTAAATGCACTTAAGACTATATATTTCTCTATAAATGTCAGTTTAGTTCCAATCTACAAATTTAATTTTGCATTTATCTTTTTATCCTCAAGACCAAATATTTCATAATTTCCATTGTGATTTCTGTTGATGTCTTTGAGGGGGGCTAAGTAAATAATTTCCCTTTTTCTCTCCCGGATTCTGAACAGATAAGATAAAGGTGGGGGTGGGGGAGAGTCATCTTTTTAATTTATTTTTATTTTTTATTTTATTTACTTATTTATTTTAAAAATTTATTTATTCATAAAAAAAACAAAAAAAAATTTATTTATTCATGAGAGACAGAGAGAGAGAGAGAGAGAGGCAGAGACATAGGCAGAGGGAGAAGCAGGCTCCACCCAGGGAGCCCGATGTGGGACTCGACCTGGGACTCCAGGATCATACCCTGGGCCGAAGGCGGCACTAAACCCCTGAGCCACCCAGAGATCCCCTATTTTTATTTTTTAAAGATTTTTATTTATTTATTCATGAGAGATACACACACACACACACACAGGCAGAGGGAGAAGCCAGCCTCCTGCAAGGATCCTGATGCAGGACTTGATCCCGGATCCCGGGATCACGCCCTGAGCTGAAGGCAGACGCTCAACCACTGAGCCACCCAGACGTCCTGAGAATCATCTTTCAAAAAAAAAAATTTTTTTTTAAACTGCTAAAGGTGGAGGGCCTGGCTGGCTCAGTCAGTAGAGCATCCCATTCTTGATCTCAGGGTCTTGAGTTCAAGCCCCACGTTGGGCATGGAGCCTATTTAAAAAACAAAACACCCCCCCACCCCCCGCCCCGCCAAAACCTGTTAAAGGTAAGGTTGGCGGATGAGAGTAGGTGTGACAGCTAAATTGGTGTCCTAACACTGAAAATGGGGATTTGGCAGCCTTAACCCCTAGTCACTGTGCTGCTGTGTGTGGCGGTGGTCTGGTGGTCAGGGAACAGAGAAGGACCACTGCCTGCAGGCAGCTCACTCCAAGAAGAGAAGAGAAGTTGGTCAGTGGAGCAGCCCACTTTATCTTCCCCACATCGACCCATCAGCAGTCGCTTCCTTCTCTGGGCGGAGAGGCTCAGTGTGTTACACTAACTCAGCTCCCTCTGCGTGGAAGGAAAGGTCAGGACAGGAAAGAACTGTTCCTGCAACCATTTCCTGATGAACCCATGAGATCGTTGGGAACATGCTTTTTAGTTTTCAAAGATACATCTGTTGTTGTGTTAACTCTGACTATCTTGTTGTTGACTTATTTTGCGGCATGGTGGGAAGAGAATGTGGTCTGCCTTGCATCCACTCCAAAATTCGTTTAGGCTTTCATTTATGACCCAACACAAGTCAGTTTTGTTTCTTTTTTTAAGATTTTATTTATTTATTCATGAGAGACATACACAGAGAGAGGCAGGGACATAGGCAGAGGGAGAAGCAGGCTCCCCGCCAGGAGACTGATGTGGGACTTGATCCCAGGACCCCAGGATCACAACCTAAGCCAAAGGCAGACGCTCAACCACTGAGCGCTGTGGCACACCCAGGTGCCCCACAAGTCAGTTTTTCTAAGTGTGCACATGCACTTGACCATCATGTGTTGCATTGAGTTGGCTGCAGCTGTGGACATGGGAGTCAAACAACAGAGATTCCTTCTCTCACCGTTCTAGAGGCTGGAAATCCGAGATCAATGTGTCAACAGGTTTGGTTTCCTCTGAGGCCAATCTCCTGAACTTCTCCTATGTATTCACACACCTCCCTCTGTCCGGCACCCCTGGTGTCTGTCTGTCTGTCCAGATTTCTTCTGCTTGTAAGGACACCAATCAGACTGGAGTAGGGCCCCCAAAGGGTTTCATTTTAACTCAGTCACTTCTGTAAAGGCTCTGCCTCTAAATACAGTTATGTTCTGAGGTACTGGGAGTTAGGACCTCAACATGTGAATTTGGGGGATCACAGGTCAGCCCCACACGTGCATTCTCGGTTGGGATAGGTGCATGGATTCCTGCAGGTTCTGTGTGTATTCACACATCAAACTTGTTCATTCTGTCGTTCACATCTTTCATATCTCATGTAAATTTTCTTTGCTTGCTCTGTTAGTTTCTGGGGAGCATCAAAATCCCCATTCCTTTTGTGGATTTCTTGATTTTCCAAAGCAAATCTTCTAGTTTTTGCTTTTCTTATTTTGAGGCTGTGTAGTGAGGTATAGAAAATTTAATTTTTGTTGCATTCTTTTGGTGGGTTGTTACTTCAATCATTCTATAGGGTCCCTATCTCTTAACGTTTCTTGGACTTACGTGTATTTTGTCTGATACTGGTATTACTATATTGGCTTTCTTTTGGCCCATATTTGCCTAGTATATCTTTTCTCTTTGTTTTATTTTCTGCCTTTCTCTTTTCTTTTGCTTTAGAGTGTTTCTCCTAACCAGCATAATATTGTATTTTGTTTTGTTTTGATCCAATATGACATTCTCGGTCTTTTAAGAGGCAAATGAAATCAATTTACATTTATAATGATTGTTGATATATTTAGATTCACATCTACCATTTTATTTTGCTGTCCTACTCACCCTATCTTCTAAAGTTGTTTCTCATGTTCTATCATCTATTAAATCTGCAGTGTTCTGTACTCTCCTTTTTGCTTTGATAGTTTGGAAACTATAGATATGCTTCTGTTGTTTCCCTAGTTGCCCTTAAATTTTTGTTTGTTTGTTTTTTAAAAGATTTTATCTATTTATTCATGAGAGACACACACACAGAGAGAGGCTGAGACACAGGCAGAGGGAGGAGCAGGCTCCACACAGGGAGCCTGACATGGGACTCGACCCTAGGTCTCCAGGATCACGCCCTGGATTGAAGGTGGCACTAAACCGCTGAGCCACTGGGGCTGCCCATAAATTTTTGTTTGTTTTTAAAGATTTTTTTATTTACTTATTTATTCCTTATGATTATTTTTTTAAAGATTTTATGTATTTATTCATGAGAGATACAGAGAGAGGCAGAGACATAGGCAGAGAGAGAAGGAGGCTTCCTGTGGGGAACTGGATGCAGGACTCGATCCCAGATTCCCAGATCATAACCCAAGCCAAAGGCAGATGCTCAACCACTGAGCCACCCAGATGCCCCTCTTACCAATGTTTAAAGCAGTGCTGTCCAATAGAGGAATAATGTGAGTCACACACAGTATTTTAAATTTTCCTGTAGCCATATTAAAAAGCAAAAAGAGGGGCACCTGGGGTGGCTTGGTCAGTTAAGCCTCTGACTCTTGATTTTGGCTCAGGGCATGATTTCAGAGGTCATGGGATCAAGCCCCCTATTGGGCTCTGTGCTGGGCCTGGAGCTTGCTTGGAATCCTCTTTCTCCCTCTCCAAAAAAAGCAAAAAGAAACAGGTGAAAATAATTTTAGTAATACGTTGAACTTAACATTATACATCAAAAATAGTATCTCAAAATGTAATCGTATAGCATTATTAACGAAACATTTTGTATTTTTGGTGCTAAAATCTTGAAACCTGGTATGTATTTCACACTTAACAGCACATCTCAATTGGGACCAGCTGCATTTCAAGTGCTCAGTAGCCACATATGGCTCATGGCTGCTGGATTGGACGGTGCACGTCTAAGATACTCAGCCCCTCTGCGCTCCTGGAGGGTATCCTCTGAATGCCTCCTCCCCTCTGCCTTGTTAACTTACTCTTTTAAAATATCAGTTTTATTAATATATAATTTACATATAATACTCATGCAATTTTGATGAGTTTTGAGAAATGAATATACCCGTGAAAGCTCCACAGGAGTGAAGAGAGAGAACAATTGCTTTTTTGCTTTCTTTCACTCTAGATTAGTTTTGCCTTTTTCCGGAGTTCATCTAGATGGACCTACACCGGATATGTTGTTTTGTTTCTGGCTTCTTTCACTCACCATAATGTTCTTGAGATTCATCCACGTTATTGCACGTGTCAGCAGTTTGTTACCTTATTACTTGTGTTGCAGAGTGGCGTTGGATTGTGTGGATGTACCACTGTTGGTTTCTGCATTCGCTCGTTGGAGGACATTAGGCTTGCTTCCATCTAGGTCAGAGCTGTCATGAATCCGGTTGCTATAAACATTCATGGGCAAGTCTTTGTGTGGACATAGGTTTTCATTTCTCTTGGATAAAGAAACACCTAAAAGAGAACTGGCTGGGTTGTATGGTAGTGATGTTTAACTTTATTTTTATTTATTCAAATTTTTTTAATTTTAAAGATTTTATTTATTTATTTGAGAGAGAGCAAGAGCATGAGAAAGAGAGAGATCACAGGCAGGGGAAACACAGATAGAGGGAGAGGGAGAAGCAAACTCAGGAGGGGACCCCTTTGTGGGGCTCAATCCCAGAACCCCAGGATCATGACCTGAGCCAAAGGAAGATGCTTAACTGAATGAGCCACTCACATGTCTCTATGTTTAACTTTATAAGACCCTGCCAAATGGTTTCCCAAAGTGTTACATCTCTATCAGTATTGTCTGAGAGTTCCAGTTGTTACAAATCCTCTCTCACATTTGGTATGGTCAGTCTTTTTATTTATTTATTTTTATTTTTAAAAAATTTTATTTATTTATTCATGAGAGACAGAGAGAGAGAGAGGGAGAGAGGTAGAGACATAGGCAGAGGGAGAAGCAGGCTCCATGCAGGGAGCCCGATGTGGGGCCTCGATCCCAGGCCTTCAGGATCATGCCCTAGGCTGAAGGCGGCGCTAAACTTCTGAGCCACCCAGGCTGCCCAGTCTTTTTAAATTTAGCCTCTCCAGTAGGTGTAAAGTACTAGCTCATCGTGGTTTTTATTTTTTATTAAAGATTTTATTTATTTATTCATGAGAGACACAGGGAGAGAGACAGAGAGGCAGAGACACAGGCAGAGGGAGAAGCAGGCTCCATGCAGGAAGCCTGACGTGGGACTCAATCCCGGGTCTCCAAGATCACACCCCAAGCTGAAGGTGGCGCTAAACCGCTGTGCCACCGGGCTGCCCCATCGTGGTTTTTAAATTTACATTTCCCTGATGGCTACTGAAGTTGAGCATCTTTTTCATGTGGATGAAAAAATATACATATTTTCATAGGAATGAAAGAATACACATTGGAAAATCTGTATATCTGGTTTTGCGAAATATCTGTCCACATCTTTTAATTGAGTTATTTGCCTTTTCTCTTACTGAGCATAGCAGTTCCTTAAAGTATTTCAGATACCAGCCTTTTTGTTAGATATTTGTGTTGTGAATATCTTCCCCCAATCTGGGGCTTGTCTTTTCATTTGTTTCACTGGCCTCTTGAAGGGTGAAAGTTTTAAAATTTTCTCCCTCACTGTGTGTGCTTTTATGTCTTTAAGAAATCTATATTTGCCAAGATGGAGAAGATTTTTCTCCTATATTTTTGTCTGGCAGTTTCCTTGTTTTGCCTTTTAAATTTATAGCTATGACCTATTTCAGTGTAGTTTTTGTGTAAGGCATGAGGTAAGAGTGGAGGCTCATTATTTTTCCAGGTGGGCATCAAGTGATTCAGCACCAACTGTTGAAAGGTGTCTTCTCTATTGTCTTACTCTGACACCATCACTGATATCAATCAACGGTGTGTGTGGGGTCTGTTTTTGGAATCTCTGTCCTGCTCCAGTGACCTGTTTGACCTGAGGCCAACATCCCATTGACCCAATTTCTGTAGAATTATTGTAAGTCATGAAATCTATTCTTTGTTATTCTTGTCTGGAATTTCAATGCCATCTTCCCCCCTCCCCTCAAAATTCATTTATTCATTTTAGAGAGAGAGAGAGAGGGAGAGAGAGAGAGAAAGCACCAGCAGGAGGGACAGAGGGAGAGGGAGAGAGAATATCAAGCAGAAGCCATCCTGAGTGTGAGTGTGGAGCCCGATGTAGGGCTTGATCCCACAACCTTGAGATCACAACAATGAGCCAAAACCAAGAGAGGGAGTCTTAACCATCTGAGCCACCCAGGCACCTCACCTTTTTGGTTTTTAACAGGTAAGTGATATATAGGTTTATGGCATATCTGCTGAATCTGACTTGACATAGCCCATCAGCCTGGTCCTTAACATCGTCTCTTGTTTTGTGTTCCATCTTTGTGGAAGGTCTTTACTTGCTCTGTCCCAGGTGGAATCTCTTAAGTTTAGATGGAAATTTCATTCTTTTGTAGATACCTGACAGTGAGTGAATGTGTGTGTCAGTTTCAAATTGTGCACATTATCACTTCAAAACAACTTATTGCAGGCTTTTTTTCCCCCGGAAACATTTCCTTCTTGATGTAATTTAATTTTTTGTTTTGTTTTTAAAGATTTTATTTATTAATTTGAGAGAGAGAGAGAGAGAACGTGTGCAAGAGCAGGGGGAGAGGGAGAAGCAGACTCCCCACTGAGCAGGGAGCCTGACCCAGTGCTTGATCCCAGGACTCCAGGATCATGACCTGACCTGAAGGCAGATGCTTAACTGACTGAGCCACCCAGGCACCCCTTAATTATATATATATTTTAAAGATTTTATTTATTTATTCATGAGAGGCAGAGACATAGGCAGAGGGAGAAGCAGACTCCATGCAGGGAGCTTGATGTGGGACTCGATTTCAGGACCCCAGGATCATGACCTGAGCTGAAGGCAGATGCTTAACTGACTGAGCCACCCAACCACACCTTAATTATATTTTTTAATGTAAAAATATTTAGTTAGGATTATATGGTTTTTCTACTCATATGGTGGAGTTGCTGGTCGTCACCCAATATCTGTTCTCTCTATTTGCAATGTAATAGAACTTGTATCTGGGCTACAGACTACTGTGTTTCAACTTATCTTGAAGCTAGCTGTGGTCAATGGGATGCAAGTAGGAGGGGCATGTGTGCAGTTTACAGATCATGCTCTTGAATGGAAACTGTGCCTTGCCCTTTCCCTGTTTCTGCTACCAGGGAGTAGATGCAATGGTCAGCTATCCTGAATTCTGGGTACCAAAGCACCACGGGGATCATGAAGCAACAAAACAGAAGGAGCCTGGGTCCCTGACACCTCAAAGCTGTTATATGAGCTACTTGTGTCCATACTGTTACTTAGGGATAAATAAGATTCTATCTTTGAGAGATCCTGGTGTTTTGGATCTTGGTCAGATCAGCCAAATCTGTATCCTAATACAATAATTAGATTTACTAATATCATTTACCAACTTAGTTTTTGATACTCCTTCCCTTTTGGTTTATATTTCTTCTTGCAGAGAACATCCCTCAGGAGTTTTTTTCACCAAGAGTTTAGGGGATGAAATATTTTTGCCTTTGAACATTTTTTTAAAAATTTTTATTTATTTATGATAGGCACACAGTGAGAGAGAGAGAGGCAGAGACACAGGCAGAGGGAGGGAGAAGCAGGCTCCATGCACCGGGAGCCCGACGTGGGATTCGATCCCGGGTCTCCAGGATCGCGCCCCGGGCCAAAGGCAGGCCTTAAACCGCTGCGCTACCCAGGGATCCCATATTTTTGCCTTTGTAAGTTAGAGTTTTCATTTGCACTCTTCAGTGACACTTTAGCTAGGTATATTATTCTAGGTTAGTAATTAATTTTTCTCAATACCCTGAAGGTATTATTCCATTCTTTTCTTGCCTCTCTTGTGGTTGAGAGTTCTCCTACTGGCTTATATATTATTTCTTTTTTGGATAATCTGTTTTCCCCTTTAGGACTGCTTTTAAGATTTTTCTCTTCATCTTTGATATTCTGAATTACAATGTATCTAAGTGGAATTTTTGTTTTTATTTATTTAGCATGGTCTTTCTTGGTCTTTATTTTGAGAGAGGGAAAGCTCTCTCTGTGTCTAGTCAAGAGTTTTCTCCATATCTTGAGCTGTTACATCAATAGTTATCATTTTCTTATACCCTTTTCTTGATTCATATCCGCTTACTTATATGTTCGGATTCTTTGGGTTATTCCTTTCCTTATCTCTTTGAGGAGTTTAGCATGTTAATTTAAAAGCATTCCTTTTTTAATAAAGATTTTATTTATTTATTTGAGAGAGAGAGGGAGAGAGAAATCACAAGTGGGGGAGGGAAAGGAAGAGCAAGAGGGAGAGAGACAGGGACAAGCAAACTCCCTGCTGAGTGCAGAACCCAATGTGGGGCTTGATCCCAGGACCTGGAGATCATGACCTGAGTCAAAGGCAGATGCTAAACCATCCGAACTACGCAGGCACCCCTCTTTTTATTATTTTCTATACATTTTAGTATTTGCCAAGTTTTAAAATATAATATATATGCAAAATAGCCAAAACTGTTTAAACATTTTATTAAAGACTAACAACATACGCATAGAAAATAGCACAAATCTTAGTTTCAGTTTGATGATTTTTTACAAAGTGAACACATTTTCTGTAGTCACAATCCAGGATGAGAAATAGAATGTTAGCAGCATCCCAGAAGACTCCTCTCTTGTCCCCTCAGTAAGCAACTCCAAAAACATAATTATTAGTCTGGTTTTTATTACTGTTGCCTTTTATACGTGGGATTCAGTGTATTCATTTGTGTCTGACTTCTCACTGTCTCTCTTTTTTTTTAAGTAGGTTCCATGCTCAATGTGGGGCTTAAACTTAGGACCCTGAGATTTAGAGTCATATGCTCTGCTTACTGAGTCAGCCACATGCCCCATGTGTTTGACTTCTTTTATTCAATATTATGTTTGTGAAGTTTATACTGCTGTCTTGTGTAACAATAATTTGATCATTCTTTTTTTTTCTTTTTTTTTTCATTTATTTATGATAGTCACACAGAGAGAGAGAGAGAGGCAGAGACATAGGCAGAGGGAGAAGCAGGCTCCATGCACCGGGAGCCTGACATGGGATTCGATCCCGGGTCTCCAGGATCGCGCCCTGGGCCAAAGGCAGGTGCTAAACCGCTGCGCCACCCAGGGATCCCATAATTTGATCATTCTTAACAGTGGTTAGGATTCCATTGCATGAATATGCCCCAATTTAGCTATATATTCTACTGTTGATAGAAGTTTGGGACTTCCAATAAAGCAAGAAAAATAAATTTAAAGTATAACATTGGAAATAAAGAACTGTCATTAGTCACAGACACGATGGTATAGATAGAAGATCCACACAAAATTAACAAAAAAATTATTAAAATTAGTGAGTTTAGCAAAGTCCCTGGCTAAAATGTCCACACTAATTATAATAGCCTTATAGAAAAATCTTGAAATCTAGTGTGAGTTCTGAAACTTTGTTCTTTTTTTTAAATTTGTTTTTGTTTTTCTGGTTTCTTTGTCTTTTCATGTAAGTTTAAGAATGAGCTTGTTGGCTTTTACCAAAAAGCCCATAAGGGTTTGTTTGGAATTAGATCAAATCTATAGATCAATTAGATCTAGACAGCTTAATAAAATTGAGTCCTCCAATCCATGAACATGGTATATCTCTCCGTTTATTTTGGTATTTTAAAATTTATTTCATTAGTGTTTTCTAGTATTCAGCATACAGATATACCCAAGTATTTTATTTTTTTCCAGGGATTTTTTAAAAGATTTTATTTATTCATTCATGATAGAGAGACAGAGAGAGGCAGAGACAAGGCAGAGGGAGAAGCAGACTCCATGCCGGGAGCCTGATGCGGGACTTGATCCCAGGACTCCAGGATCGCGCCCTGGGCCAAAGGCAGGCGCCAAACCACTGAGCCACCCAGGGATCCCCCGCTATTTCTTTTTTTTTTTTAAAGATTTATCTATTTGTTTGAAAGAGAGAACTGGAAGAGAGGCAGAGGGAGAGGGAAAGAGAGTTTTAAGCAGACTCTGTGCTGACCACAGAGCCTAACATGGGGCTCAATCTCAGGACCTTGAGATCATTGAGATTCATGACCTCAGCTAAAACCAAGAGTCAGATGCTCAACTGACTGAGCCACCCAGGCACCCCTCCAGTTCTGTTTCTTAATTCTAATTTCCAGTCATTTGTTATGAGTGAGTATATAAGAATACACTTTTTTAATATACTGACTTATGTAATCTTGCTAAACTTATTAGTTATATGGTATTTTTTACTTAGACACTTGTGGTGAATAGAAACATGTTTCTTTTTTTCTTTCTTTCCAAGTTATATGTCTTGTTTTCTTGTCTTATTGCAGTAGCTGTTGATTAAGAGTAGTGAGAGGAGATGTTCTTTTCCTGACCTTAAGAGGAAAAAATTCAATCTTTTGTATTTTTTTAAAGATTTTATTTATGTATTCACAATCACAGAGAGGGAGGCAGAGACATAGGTTGTGGGAGGAGAAGCAGGCTCCTTTCAGGGAGCCCAGTGTGGGACTCGATCTCAGGACCCTGGGATCATGCCCTGAGCCAAAGGCAGACGCTTAACCACTGAGCCATCAAGTGTCCCTCTGCTTTTGTAATTAAGTATGATGTGTGAATAATCCAACACCAAATCCTAAACCAGAGGTCTGGATTCTGGGACCTTAGTAAGCAGAACTCAGGTGAAAGTAAAGTGCCACTAATGTTTTAGGGAGTACAATCCAAGAAAAACTGGAGTGAGAGAAAAGGAAGGGAGAGAGACACAGTATGAAAATACATTAGTGAGCTGGCTACTTCTTGATGTTAATCCCAAATGATTGATCTTGTGGACCTGTCTTGCACATGCCTGGGTGTTGAGTGGATCCTATGGCAATGCAAGCACCAGCAGTCACAGGGAAGCCCATGGGAGCAAGAGGCATAAATGCTATCCGGTTGTGCCTGTGTGGAGTTGATTTTTTAAAGTATTTATTTATTTATTTGAGAGAGAGAGAGCGAGAACATGAGCTGGGGGGAGAGGCAGAAGGAGAGAAAGAGTCTTTTTTTTTTTTTAAGATTTTATTTATTTATTCGAGGTGGGGGGAGAGGCTGAGAGAGAAACAGACTCCATGCAGGAAGCCTAACGTGGGACTCAATCTCCAGTCTCCAGCATCATGCCCTGGGCTGAAGGTGGTGCTAAACCGTTTAGCCACCCAGGCTGCCCAGAGAAAAAGAATCTTAAGCAGACTCCACACCCAGTGCAGAGCCCAACACAGAGCTCCATCTCACAACCTTGAGATCATGACCTGAGTGCCACCTTCAGCCTGGGCCATGATCTTGGAGACCCGGGATTGAGTCCCATGTTGGGCTCCCTGCATGGAGCCTTCTCCCTCTGCCTGTGTCTCTGCCTCTGTGTGTGTGTGTGTGTGTCTCATGAATAAAAAGATTAAAAAAAAAAAAAAAAGAGTTCAATGCTTAACTGACTGAGCCACCCAGGTACTGCATTGCTGAAAATGTTTTTATTCTATCCTCACTATTGATTGATATTTTATCTGGGTATAGAACCTCAAGTTTGAAATATATTTTTCTCAGGATTTTCAGGGCATTGGCTTCATTTTGGTCTAATTTAGTGGTGCTATAAGAAGTCTGATGCCATTCTGATTCTTGATGCTTTGTATAAAACCTAGCTTTTTGTCTCAGAGAGTTTGTATGATTTTTCATTTGTTCTTAGTGATCTGAAATTTCACAATCATGTGTCTCTGTGTGCAGATATTTTCATCCATTTTGGATACTTAGTGGGTATTTTCAATCTGGAAAGTCATGTTCTTTAATTCAAAGAAATGTACTTTAATGACTTATTTGACGATTACCATCCCTTTCTATTTCCTCTGTTCTTTCTGGGACTCCTCTTATTTGGTTGTTAGATCTCCCAGGCTGATTTTCTAATTTTCATGTATTTTCTCTCCTATGTGTTGTCCTCTTCTTCTGTTTTCTGAGCTATTGCATCATCTACAAATTTTTCTTCCAGTCCTTTCACTAAACTTTTAATTTGTTCTACTCAAGAGATATTTTTTTTGCTTTCAGAACATTCCTTCTTAATAACATACTGTACTTGTTCATTGTGTGCTATATGTCTTATGTCTTTGATGATATTAATGATTTTTTTTACATTTTTCTTCTTATTATGATTATCTGTGTTCCCTCCAAAGTTGCTTTTTATCTATTTGTTGTTGTCTGACTCAGGGTTAGGAGCCTCCCATGTGTGCCTGGTGATCCTTGGCTTCTGCAAACAGAGGTTGCTCAGAGGGGTACCTGGATGGCTCAGTTGGTTAAGCGTCTGCCTTTGGCTTGGGTCATAATCCTGAAGTCCAGAAATCTAGTCCCACCGTGGGCTCCCTACTCAGTGGGAAGTCTGCTTCTCCCTGTGCTCCTTATCTCACTCATGCTCTCACTCTCTCTCAAATAAATAAATAAATAAAATCTAAAAAGAAGAAGAAGAAGAAGAAGAAGAAGAAGAAGAAGAAGAAGAAGAGGAAGAAGAGGAAGAAGAGGAAGAAGAGGAAGAAGAGGAAGAAGAAGAAGAAAGAAGAAGAAGAAGAAGAAGAAGAAGAAGAAGAAGAAGAAGAAGAAGAAGAAGAAGAAGGAGGTGCTAAGAAACTCAGCTCAGATTTGGCTGCCCACCAAAAACTCTACTGGTAAGGGAACTGGCTAGGCTCCTTCATTGGGAAATTTCTGATGTTCCCATCTTTAGGTCTTTCCTCTTAGACTTCTCCGATACGCATAGAGTTTTCTTTTAATCTCCTACCTGGAAGTTCATTCTAAGCCTGGTTGCCAGTTGGGAGTGTCAATACTCAATGTGAAGACTTTCATTCATTCCCCATTTTCTCATTCATTTCCCCCAGCTGGGTTCACTTTTCTGCAGTAGAGTCCTTTGGTTTTACCCACTCTGGGGAATAAACCATCTGTTTTCTGTTGGAATTGTTGGGATATGACAGAGACAGTCACCTTGGAGGGTGGGCTCTAAGGTTACCAACTACTCTATAAACTGTCTTTCAACAAATTCCTTGTGGTTCAATCTTCCCTTTCACCTCTGCTGCCAGTAGTACTTGGTACTCAATTCCTGAGCCTTTGAGGGGTTCTGCACTCTCCTCACTGCTGGTTTAGAACTCCATTTTTCATATCCATTAAGTTGGTTCCCATTCATTGATCTACTTTCCAATTTCAAAATTATCCCATTTTCTTTGCCATTGTAGTATGTTAAGAATTCCTTTTCTGCCATTTTAAAGGAGTTTCAGGAGGGAACAGTGACAAATGCCTGTGTTTGATCTGCTTCATCTAATCAGAAACTCTGGCTCTTTTTTTTTCATGATATTTAATTCTTTTTGATATTTCCCAGAACTTCTTAGTCATTTTAATCACAGCTGTTTTGTAGTCTCTAGCTCTTGGATCTATCATGTGAGGTTGTGGCAGGATTGGGAGGGGGGAGGGTGTCCAAACCTACTGATGGTTTTATCACTGACCTTCTCTTATTACTGCTATTGTTTGTAATTTTTTCTTTGTGAGCTCATCTGTGGGGACCTTTGTCAGTGGGGTGAGCTTGAGTGAAAGTCAAGGCCCTCTAGTGTCTAGTGAGTATTCACATTTGTTTCTGCCTTGTGCACAGGGCATCTCCAGCCAGAGACCCCTGTAGACATTAAGTTCTTGCTTTCAGGGTAGGGTCTCCAGAACACACCGGGAAGCAGGGTAGTGTAAATTTAAATCCCAAATACCTTGAGGCTAAGTCTGTGGTTACAAATTCCCAGAGATGCCTGTGTCCCATCCGAAGCCCAGGCAGTTGCAGAGCAGCTTCTTGGTGATCTGTCTGAGCAGGGAGTGGGTTTCTTTTTATTTGTTTGTTTTTGATCCTCATCTACCTTTTCACTGAGAAAATAACTCAGAAGAGTCTGGCTTGGAGGTGGGTCTCATTTACAACTCCCTGCTTTGCAGAGCCCAAAGCCTTATTTCTTGTCCCCACGGGGACCGTAAAATCCAATCCTCAGGCTGCTGAGACCCACAGCCCTGCCCGCCTGGTGCGACACAGCAGCCAGCACCAGCCTTCCTGATTCTCGCTCTGGTTTTCAGCTACTTCTTTGTTTTTATCCCTGGGGAGGTCCCTTCCTTTCTGGCAAGCTCAGCCGTGCATTTAGGAGGATATTTGTTATATTTTAGCCACCATATCCAAGTAGTATTTGTAGCAGGATGGTTTTCCACTGTGTAACTCACCATTCTGCTAGAAATGGAGTCCTGTGTTTTTTGTTTGTTTCCAACCTCTTTTGCATCTCTGAATACCTCAGAGCAGAGCATCAGTAGAGGCCTATGAATGTCCGGAAAATGAAATCCAATTGGCATGTTTTCACCTAATTACCTAATTGGTGATTTTGCCAAAGGCCACAGCAAAACTGAGTCAGAGTTGCTGTGGCAGTCCTGCTGTTCAGAGCAGGATCTCAGGGAACATTCAAGACCTATCCTGGGCTGGACTCAACCTACCGTGGGTACCGCATGATGTCCAGCTAGGGCGCCTCAGCACCCTGCCCTCCAGCCACACATCTATTCACAAGCTCTCCCCCAGCCTTCTTTGACCGTGTTGATTCCACCTCTCACCAGCTTTGCTGTGTCTGCTTGCTTGTTGTCCAGCCTCCCTCACTAGACTTGCACTCCCTGGGCCAGGCCCTGTTGTTTTTTCTCTGTATCTCCAGCATCCTCACGGTAACAGTGCAAACATGCGAGGCGTTTGGTAAATGTGTGTCTAATGTGTGAATGAGCCAGTTAGCATTCCCACACAACCAGCTCCAAATGCCGACTTTAGATTTTTACAAAATTAAAGCAGCTGTTAAAGCCCCATCACTAAACCCAACCGTAGCCATCCTCCTGCCTGGCAGACACCAGCCTTGCACCGTAGGAGCAGAACTATCTGGCATTTTAATAGGGAGGTGGCAGGTCATTTGGTATAAAATGGTCTCTTATTAGCCCTCCTAAGAGCAGCGCTGCTCTATCTGGGGGAGGAGGGGAAGAGGGACTTGGTCACTGACTCCTCCTCCAAATCTACCCTCCTCCTCCCCTGGGTGACTGGGGATTCGTGCCCCAAGTTTGGAAAAGAGAGATCTCTTTCCACAAGGAAAACTGGGTGTGTGATTCCCCAAACCTGTGTAAATGGATGAAACGGTTGCAACCACTGGCTCACAGTGTTTACAAAGCACTTTCTCTCTGAAATCTCTCTCTGACGAAGACATACTCTGAAGGGACTTGCTCAAAGTCACACCAGGCCAGGGTCCAGGCTGCACTATTCCAGCAGAGCAGCCACTCACTAGCCACCTATTGCCACTGAGTGAGAACTTAAAATGTGGCTGGTCTGAATTTAGATGTGCCTTAAGTGTAAAACACATGACAGCTTTCAAAGACTTCAAAGTATGGAAAAAAAATCCCAGTAATAATTGTAATATTTGTGACATGTCAAAATCATAATATTTTGGGTATATTAGGTTAAATACAAATATTATTAGAATGAATTCCACCAGTTTCTTTTTACTTTGTTTTAATGAAGCTGCCAGAAAATTTTAAATTACCTATGTGGTTTGCATTTGTGACTTGAGTCCTATTTCTTTTTATTTTTTTTTAAGATTTTTTTTTTTTTTTTTTCATGAGAGAGAGGCAGAGACACAGGCAGAGGGAGAAGCAGGCTCCATGCAGGGAGCCTGATGTGGGACTTGTTCCTGGGATTCCGGGATCACACCCTAAACTGAAGGCAGATGCTCAACCACTGAGCTACCCAGGCGTCCCTTGAGTCCTATTTCTATTGGTTGCTAGTGGTGCAAGAGCAGGGCCTTGTCTGTTATATCCTGCACAGAGCAGGAGGGCAAGAATTCTATGCTGAATGAATGAATGAATGAATGAGTGTTTGTTCAACACCACTTGGTATTGGCTTCTAAATGAAACAGTTCACTTTGGCTGTGAAGGCAAGTCATCTGCCGTTCTCCATCTATTTTCTACCTTCGCATGTATATCCTCTTCATGAGATGCACAGCCATGAATGCAACCAGATTTTAAGAACTGACTCTGTCCTAACTCGGGGTCCCTTGGAAGCAGAGTCTGAGTTAAGTGACCTCAGGAGGCAGGAAAGCAGGGCCAGGCTTGGAAGAGGAATGATGTGGGTATCCTGTCCTGCTGTAGGCAAAGGAGAATCTTATTCAACCAGGAACTCTGGAAGCATACAGAATGCCTCCCAGAATTGTCATCCAGAAGCTGAGAGGTGGGAGCATCTGTCCACTAGCTCCAGGCCTCCATTGCAGGAGGTTGCTGGGGGGACCTTTACTCTCCCACACTTCTAAGATGTGCTAGTGGCTTCAGGAGCCCTTGGGAAAAGACCTTAGGCAGAAGAGCATCCACTAGGGGTGCCTGGGTGCCTCTGTTGGTTAAACATCTGCCTTTGGCTCAGATCATAATCTTGGGTCCTGGGATTGAGCCCCGCATCAGGCTCTTTGCTCAATAGGGATTGTTTCCTCCTCTCCATCTCCCTCTGTGATCTCTCTTGTGCTCTCTCAAATAAATAAATAAAATATTTTTTAAAAGAAAAAGAAAAGCATCCACTTGAGGTGGCACACTCTGACTCGTCAGAGAGTCAGGACTGTCCACTTCATTGCATCAAAGAAAATTCAGAATTGCTGGGCGCCTGAGTGGCTCGGTTGAGTGTCTGTCTTCTGTTCAGGTCGTGATCCTGGGGTTCTGGGATGGCGTCCCATGTCAGGCTTCCCGGTCCATGGGGAGCCTGCTTCTCCCTCTCCCTCTGCCTGCCACTCCCCCTGCTTGTGCTCTCTCTCTCTGTCAAATAAATAAATAAAATCTTTTAATTAAAAAATAAAATTTATAACTGCTACAACAATAGACAAAGATCAGCAGCTGAACGTCAGAGTGGTGCATAGAATGGGATATGGCTTATGGACAGTTTCTGGAAAGCTAGCTGACACCTTGTTTGTTTGTTCATAATGCATTCATGCATTCATTCAGTTGTCAACCAATACTTCTTGTACACCACTTCTAGGTAAAGTCTGGGCCCACCCCAGAAAGGATGACAGAATGAAAGAGAGAGGGTAAGGATGTTCTCATATCAACCAAGTGGAACCTTTTCTAATTCACAAATTGGGTAAATCACTTGCAAACTTCAATCCCTTAATCTTCATTGGTAACAGGGTACTGATGCTGAATTGTTGGGTGACAGCACTCAAAGCCTCTGATGAGGGCTCAGCCTCTTCTTGGGTTAAGCAAGAAATTAACTTAGAAATTAACTCTCCCAGAGGCTGTGTGTGGCTGGCTCAGTCAGTTAAGCATCCCACTGATGATTTCAGCTCAGGTCACAATCTCAGGGTCATGAGATCAAGCCCCGTGTTGGGCTCCCAAGCTCAGGGGGAAGTCTGCTCAAGATTCTCCCTCTACTTCTGCCCCTCTCCCTGCTTGCTTGAACTCTCTCTCTCTCTTTCTAATAATAAATGAATAAATTAAACCTTAAAAAAAAAGAAATTAACTCATTCTGCCTTCCTGTATTCGTTCAGCCTGCAACCCCTGAGTGTCTGCTAGGTGCTGGGTGCTGCACGGTCTGGGGGTGTGGTGGTGAGTGAGAAGGATGCCCTGTGCTCAAGAGCTCACAGTCTGAAAGGAGAGAGGGTGTCACCCTTGTAGAGAATCTGGAGGTAGGCTCCAAGCCCTGAGGAGAGAAGGGAGGGGCTGCATCCTGCTAGGTCCTGGAAAGCTTTCTGGAGGAAGTGCAACCAAACATTCACCCCAAGGCCTCTGGGCCCCAGATGTGAGCTTCTGGCATAGACCAGTCCTGGCTGAACCCCATAACTGGCTACTTGGCAAAGGACATTGGCAAACCCAGGCTGACTCTAGGCCATTTGCATATCATTTGCATCAATCTGCATATGTGGTGGCACAGCCTGGTCTCTTATGCATTTAAATTGCAAGTTATTTGTCTCTCTTTGAAAGCTCTCATTTTTTTCCCCAAGAGGGGCTGGCTCCATCTCCCCTGCTTGCCCTTATAAAGACTGTTGAGTTTGCCCAGCACAATGGAAGGCTCTAGATTTGGGGTGGAATATATACTTTTTATTCCGAACTTCATAGTACTTTATTTTTAAGGGCCCCATGATAGCCTGGTACAGAACAGGGTGTTGGGCATGTGCACCCCATGTTATATATAGGGAAGCTGAATCAGAGAGATTTTGATTGTTTTGTTTGTTTGTTTGTTTGTTTGTTTGTTTGTTTGAAGCAGGGTGCCCAACCTCACTTGGCATGCTGGAGGTAAGTCCATGACTAAGGATCTGATCCCATGGTGAGAGGAACCCCAGAGGTCACCTCTTAGTAGGAGGAAGTTCAGAGAGGGGCAGGGACTTGCCCAAGCCACACAACTGATCCAGAATGCAGCCTTCGCTCCCACAGCTCTGCCTAAAGACAATGGGCCCCTCTGCCAAGCTACTTGTTTTGGCTGCTGTGTCAGTGGCCTGAGCTACTTCAAAGAACATCTTCCCCATAAATACCAAGTGTATTGATTTCTACCTACTTGGGTTGTTGTTTAAGCCTGGTGAGTAAGTGTCACCCAGCCTAGCACATCACATTCAATGAGGACCTGACTTGGCCAGATATGAGCTAGCAGGAGCCCTTACTGGTGATCTAAATGGAGACTTTCTACGGTGCAGAAGGTGTGGTTCACTCCATCGTAGAGGGTGCCGAGTCCCTCCTTGTACTCAGCAGATGCACCCTTGACTTGACTGTGAAGACCAAACTCGTGGACATCAGCTTGTACTTTAAAATCTATTAACAGGGATCCCTGGGTGGCGCAGCGGTTTAGCGCCTGCCTTTGGCCCAGGGCGCGATCCTGGAGACCCGGGATCGAATCCCACATCGGGCTCCCGGTGCACGGAGCCTGCTTCTCCCTCTGCCTATGTCTCTGCCTCTCTCTCTCTCTGTGTGACTATCATAAATAAATAAAAATAAAAAATAAAAAAAATTGAAGAGCAATAAAATCTATTAACAGAATAGGGTGGGAACTTACTCAAGGCCAATATTGAGTCTAGCTGATGGTCATGTCATTTGGAGATCTTATAAGAAGAGAATGATGTAATTCACTGTTAATAACAGCTCCCGGGATCTCTGGGTGGCGCAGCGGTTTGGCACCTGCCTTTGGCCCAGGGCGTGATCCTGGAGACCCGGGATCGAATCCCACATCAGGCTCCTGGTGCATGGAGCCTGCTTCTCCCTCTGCCTGTGTCTCTGCCTCTCTCTCTCTCTCTGTGTGTGTGACTATCATAAATAAATAAAAATTTATATAAAAAAAATAACAGCTCCCATTTACTGAGCACTTTATTGCATGCATGTATGGTGCTGGACTTTCACTCAGGATATTTCCATTCCTCATCCTGCAAGACAGAGACTGTTATTCTTGTTATACAAGTGAGGCCACTGAACCTCAGTGAGATAAAGGACTCTGTTCAACAAAGTATCAGGGTCAAGACTCAACATTGGGAGTAGCTGGCTCCAGACCACAACAAAACCATATTACTTCCAATGTCAAGCCTAAAACTAGACCTAACATGAGCATTAACTTATAAGTCTTAGGCAATATACTGTAATGATTTACAAAGCACAGACTTGCTGATAGTGGAAGAGTACTTATATCAGATTAACCTTCTGCTGGTAACAATGATAAAATCTGGACAAATATATAAAACACATCTGTTTGGAACTACTAGAGAGTGACCAAAAGCAGACAGAAACTGGAGGAGATATGACCCTTGAGAAAAGGAAACCATACGGTGAGAGACACATTTATCTGGCCTTTCCCCTGAAGGCATTCTCCAGTTTATATAGTGCATAGGGGAGTAGAACACAAACAGAAATCAAAAATCTTATTAGCTGAAGAGTAGGAAATTGGAGTTTAGAGCCTCTAGAGAGCTGGAAATTGAGAGAGAAAAATCCCAGAAAAGAGAGCCACTTAGGGAGAAAACTCCCCTAAGTCCTTGGCTGACTCTGGCATGGGTTCTGACACTAAGGAGAAAACACAGCTGGAGGACTGAAAATGCTGAGCAGAGATTTCTGTAGCTGGTTGGCATTGAGGAAACACATTTCCTAGTTCAGATTTCATCAAGTTAGAGTGGTTTGTTAAACACAAGGCTTTTCAGTGAGATCCTGGGAGACAATGACTTAGAAGTAAACCTGTCCTAACGAAGTCTAACACCAAGCCTCTACAAAATCAAGGTAAAGGGCCAAAAATTTAATAGGACAATATACAAAATTCTTCAGAGGAAGATAACACAATCCAGAATTTCTACATTGTATCACACAATGACCAGCATAAATTTAAAAATTGCTAGATATGGGATGAGACAGGAAAATGTGACACATAGACAATTTTTTTTTAAGTCAGTAGAAACAGATCAAAGACAACCCAGAGGGGCACCTGGGTGGCTCAGTGGTTGAGCATCTGCCTTCAGCTCAGGTCATTATCACCAGATCCTGGGATTGAGTCCTGTACTGGGATCCTGGCAGGAAGCCTGCTTCTCCCTCTGCCTGTGTCTCTGCCTCACTCTCTGTGTCTCTCATGAATAAATAAATGAAATCTTAAAAAAAAAAACATATGTTGGAACTAGTAAGTAAACTTTTATTTAATTTTTTCCTTAAATTTAAAGATTTATTTAGTTATTTGAGAGAGAGAAAGAAAGAGTGAGCACACAAGCAGGTGGGGCAGGGAGAGGGAGAGAGAATCCTAAGTATACTCTGTGCCGAGTGGAGCCTGATATCTGGCTCAATCCCACAACCTTGAGATCATGGCCTGAGCCAAAACTGAGATTCAGACACTCAACCAAATGCTGTGCTACCCAGATGCCCTAGTAAGCAAACTTTTAAGTCCTTATGATACATTTGTTAAAGAGTCTATGGGAGGGATACCTGAGTGGCTCAGTGGTTGAGCATCTGCCTTCGGCTCAGGTCATGATCCTGGCCTAGTATTGCGTCCTGCATGGGCTCCCCACAAGGGGTCTGCTTCTCCCTCTGCCCCTCTGTGTCTCTCATAAATAAATAAATAAAATCTTTTTAAAAAAAGTCTATGGGAAAAGGCAATTATAATGGATGAAGACATGAGAAATTTTAGTAGTACATTAGTTTCCTAGAGCTGCCAGAACAAAGTACCTCAGATTGGATGGTTTATTCTCTCAGAAATTTATTCTCTTGGGAGGTCCTTGGGTGGCTCAACGGTTTGGCACCTGCCTTTGGCCCAGGGTGTGATCCTGGGGTTCTGGGATCGAGTCCCACATCAGGCTCCCTCTGTAGAGCCTGCTTCTCCCTCTGCCTGTGTCTCTGCCTCTCTCTCTGTGTGTGTCTTTCATGAGTAAATGAATAAAATCTTAAGAAAAAAAAGAAAAAAAAATTTATTCTCTCACATATCCAGAGGCTAGAAGTCTGAAATTTAGGTGTTGGCCAGGGTTAGTTCCTTCTGAAGGCCCTGAGGAACAATCTATTCCATGCCTGTCTCCTAGCGTCTGGTGAGGCTGATAATCCCTGATGTTCCTTGGCTTGTGTGTGCATCACTCCAATCCTAACCTCCCTCTTCACATGGTATTTTCTTGGTCTCTCTTCTTTTCTTTCTTTCTCTTTTTAAGATCTTATTTATTTGAGAGAGAGGGAGAGAGAGAGAGAGAGAGAGAGAGAGAGAGAGAGAGAGAAAGAGAGAGCATGAAGGGGGTGAGGAGGGGGAGAGGAAGAGAGAGAAGGAGACTCCCGCTGAGCAGGGAGTCTATATGGGGTTCGATCCCAGTACCCTAAGATCATGACCTGAGCCAAAGGCAGACGCTCAACTGACTGAGTCCCCCAGGTGCCCCTCTCTCCTTTTCTTACAAGGACACTGGTCTTACTGGATTGAGGACTCACCTTACTCCAGTGTGGCCTCATTTTACTAATTACATCTGTAATGACCCTATTTTCAAATAAGGTCATATTATGAGGTCCTGGGGCTTAGGACTTCATATCTTTTTTTGGAGCAGGACATAAAAAGGAGATAAGGAAACTTTCTTTTTAAAGCATCAGATCAAATTCTAAACTATAAAATCAATATCTCAAAAGTCAAATGTTCACTGGATGGGATTAAAAGCCATATAAACATCCCCTGGATGGGCTAGACCCAATTTAAAAAGACAAGTTTAAAATTAAAATTAAAATTTTTTAAAGATGTATTTGTCTATTTTGAGAGAGAGAGAGAGTGTATGGTGCAGGGGGAAGAGGGAGAAGGAGAGAGAGAATCTTGAGCAGACTCCCCACTGAGCACATAGCCCAATTCAGAGCTCAATCTCACGACCCTGAGATCACGACTGAGCTGAAACCAAAAGTCAGATGCTTAACCAACTGAACCACCCAGGTGCCCCAAGGACCAATAAATTTAAAGGCAGGTCAATAGGGGCACCTGGGTGGTTCAGTTGGTTAAGTGGTTGCCTTTGGTTCAGATCATGATTTCAAGGGTCCTGGGATTGAGCTCTGAGTCAGGCTCCCTGTTTAGCAGGGAGTCTGCTTTTTCCCTCTGCTCCTCCCCTTGTGCCCTGTCTCCATCTCTTTCTCTCTCTCAAATAAATAAATAAAATCTTTAAGTACAGGTCAATAGAAATTACCCACACTGAAGCATGAAGAAAAAAATGACAAAAATGAACAGAATCTCAATAATCTGTGGGATGGGATTGAGCAGTCTTAACACACATGTAATTGGAGTCCCAGGGGAGAAGAGTCAGATAATAGGGCAGAAAAGAAGTAGGTGATGAAAAAATATTGGCTGAGAATGTTCTGTTTGAAAAAACAGTCAAGGATGTTCAGTAAACCCTAATCATGATAATGACAAAGAAGACTGTACTTAGGCACACCATGGCCAGACTGCTGAAAACCAGCAATCAAGAGAGAATCTGGGAAGCAGCTGGAAAAAAAAGAAAAGAGAAGAGAAGAAAAGAAACAAACCAAAGAACCAAGACAATTATGCAATGAACAATGATGTAAGAGACAACAGACTTCTCATAAAAACAATGTAAGTCAGAAGACAATGGAGCAACACCTCAAAAATGATGAAAGGGAAAAAAATCTATTAGAATGCTCAGTGAAATATCTTTCCAAATGGAAAAAGATTTTAAATTCTTGGGTAAATAAAAGTAGAGAATTTGTTGCCAGGAGACCTGTATGATAAGAAATGCCAGTGCTATGTGGGTGGTTCAGTTGGTTAAGTGTCAACTTTTGATCTCAGCGTAAGTCTTGATCTCAGGGTCGTGAGTTCAAGCCCCACGTTGGGCTCCACACTGGGTGTGGAGCCTATTTTAAAAACAAAGAAATGCCAAAGAAAGGTTTAGGGTTTTTCCTAAGCATTTTACTTATTTTTTTATTTTTATTTTTTAGAGAGGGAGAGAGGTGAGGAGGGACTATGGGGGGGGGGAGAGAGAGAGAGAGAGATCTTAAGCAGGCACCATGCCCAGTGTGGAGCTCAATGCAGGGCTCCATCTCATAGCCCTGAGTTCGTGACCTGAGCTAAAATCAAGAGTTTTAACCAACTTCTTCCCTGGGACTCCAATTACATGATTAAACAATCATGTTTAACCAACTGAGCCACCCAGATGCCCTCATATTAGGTTTAAGGGAAATTATTTACCAGATAGAATTTCAGATTGACAGGGGAAAAAAAATAGCTCCGGTAATGTTAAAGACATAAGTGGGTACATAAGACAATTTTTCTTTTCTGAACTTCTTTAAAAATAATGGACTCCTTAAAGCAAAAATATCAGTGCATTCTGGGATTTATTACATATAAAAGTAAAATATATGACCACAATAATACAAAAGACAGGAGAGGCAAAAATAAAATTCTACTTTTGTAAAGTTCTTACAGAATATATGAAGTAATGTTTTATTACCAGAAGGTAAATGGTGATAATTTAAGAATACATATTGTAGCCCCTCCTAGAGCAACCAAAGATATAAAGAGGTATAGCTAAAAAAGTAAACAAAGACAGAATGGAATATTTATAAATACTTGATTAACCCAACAGAAGGCAGTGAAAGAGGCACGGAGAAGAGAAGGAACAAATAGATGATAAATAGCAAGAGGCTAGATGTAAACCTACCTACTACGACGAGTACATTTAATGTAAAAGGACTAGACACTCCAACGGAAAGGCAGATACTGTCAGACTTGGTTTTAAAAATAGTCTTGTGTGAGTTCAGGGTCTGTAAATGGGAGGATTAAATGAGCTTGTGCATCAGAGCTCTGAGCCCCGTGCCTGGCCCACAGTGGGTGCTTCTTAAGCAAAAACTCTGAGTCTGATTTTACAATCCCATTTTCTGGGAAGGCTGTCAGTGAGCTTCCTGTGGGGAGGCCCCAGTCAGCCATCCACACAGCATCCCGCCCTGCTGAGCATTCATCCACCTGGCCTTTGTGGAACACCAGCTTCATGCAGACAGGCAAGGCCCTCCTCACTGGCAGCTGCGTGTGGGTTATTTGTCCACTTTTCAGGGGCAGGGAATGGCCCTCCCCCCTTTACTCGCTCTAAAGCAGCAGGGCAGGGGAGGTGAAGGCACAAACAAATGGATGATCAAAGCCAGGGCTGGAGCCGAGCTTGCCTGAGGCTGGCCAGGGTCGGCAGCTTGTGCCAATGTGGCGGCCTCATGTTGCCCGGCGCCCACTCCTCCCCTGGAAGCTGCTTACCAGTGTCCAGTGTCCCAGCACTGCCTGCAAGGCCTCTCCCCTGGAGGAGCTCCCACTTTCTGGCCTATAGGGTCAGCCCCTCCCTTATCCCTGGCTCCCACCGCCAAGCCAAAGCATCTCTGGTCAACAGTTGTGGTACAGAACAGCAAGGCAATGTCATGGGGTTGAAGGAGGACAAGGTGCCTTAGGCTCTGTCAGGCCAGGGTGGGCTCTATAGGCCTGGGCTACTGCTTGCTAGTTTGGTGGTCCTTGTGGGTAAGGAAAGGAGGCTGGGGGATCCCGGGCTGTACCTCTTGGTCCCTCCCTCCCCACCCCACCGCACCCCATCTCTGGCCTTTCAATTGAATTCAGAGCTTTGAGGACCAACGTGCTGTTTCTAGCAACTTCCTCCCCTGTCCAGTCCAATGGTCTCCTCCTCCTCCAAATCCCTGGTCACTACCCCACCTCCTCATGAAGGTAATCTCCATCTACCATGATGCCTAACATCTACCATGATGCCTAACCAGTTGTACCTGTTTCTGTCATCTGTATATAAGACATCTTTTGCACAGGATGTTTGTGAGCTTTGTCTATATTGTGGCTTATAGTTATAGATCATGCATCTTGAAAGCTGGCCAGTTGTCTACCACACGGATAGTTTGCAATTCATTTATCCTTCATTTTTTTCTACAGCTGCAGGACAGTTGGGTTCACTCCATTTAGGACTATTACCAATAGTGCCATGGTGAATATTGCAGGTCACGTCCTTTGGTGAACGCACGGATGTGCTTCTTTTTTTTTTTTTTAATTCTTTTTTTTTTTTTTTTTTTATTTACGATAGTCACAGAGAGAGAGAGAGGCAGAGACACAGGCAGAGGGAGAAGCAGGCTCCATGCACCAGGGAGCCCGACGTGGGATTCGATCCGGGGTCTCCAGGATCGCGCCCTGGGCCAAAGGCAGGCGCCAAACCGCTGCGCCACCCAGGGATCCCCACGGATGTGCTTCTGTTGGATCTGTGCCTAGAAGCGGAAGTGCTGCGTTAGAGGGCAGGGCGTGCTCAGCTGGAGTAGACCTAGTGCACGCTTCCCACGGTGGTTTGACCAATTCACATTCCCACCGGCCACGAGGCTTTCTGGTTGCTCATCTGGCCCACCAACACTTGGTACTGTGGGTCCCCCTCCCCGAAGCTGTGCTGGAATCTGAGGTGGTAGCTCCCTGTGGTCCTAACTTGTGTCCCTTCCGATGAGTCATGAAGCTGAGCACCTTCTCATGTGTTTGTTGATCATTTGGATATTCTCTCGTACTTTAATTCAAGCATTTCTTCCCCGTTCCCCCATGTCTTCCCTCTTGAATTGTCTGCCTAGGTCTTATTGATTTACAAGGCCAATCTGCACTGCCCCACAAACTCAGAACCACAGTAGTTGGGCCATGTTCTTACTGGAGCTGGTGACAGGGTTTCAAACAAAAGACATACTAAATCACATAAAATTAATCTGATTTGAATTGATTTTGTATTTGATCAATGTGTCTTGGTTTTATGGTTGTCTAAGAGCTACAGGGAATTTATGCCTCATTTTATGTTGGTACATGTTTAAGTAACACCACGGTAAAAACTATTCAACGCATCAGTGTCAGCCCGTGAGAGATCCCCTTTTCCTCTCGGTAAACAGGAGATTTTCAAGACAGAGATCCAAACTGGTGATTCCCCTGTGTAATGCATCTCAGAGGATCCCTTCTGTCTGAGATGGAGATGAGGCTCCTCAGCCCGACACTGTTGCCTCCCATGCTTGCCTCATACCTGTACCTGCTGCCCATGGTTCTTTCTGAATCATGATCTCTCACACCCCAGGGTGTGTCTGCACCGGCCCCCAGTTCCTGCTGCCACTACCATGGCCACCCCATTGGCTTAGCATTACTTCCTCGCTCAGACCTCCACTTAATTGCCACTTCTCAGGGAAGCCCTCACGAGGCCCCTAAGCACACCGTCCCAACTGAGCACTGTCCTTCTCTGTATAATCTCGATTGTGATTTTTTTTTAAATTTTTATTTATTTATGATAGTCACAGAGAGAGAGAGAGAGGCAGAGACACAGGCAGAGGGAGAAGCAGGCTCCA
Organism: Canis lupus dingo; assembly: GCF_003254725.2. Classification (NCBI taxonomy): domain Eukaryota; kingdom Metazoa; phylum Chordata; class Mammalia; order Carnivora; family Canidae; genus Canis; species Canis lupus. The sequence continues at coordinate 55,524,837 of NC_064251.1, forward strand.
TGCACCGGGAGCCCGACGTGGGATTCGATCCCGGGTCTCCAGGATCGCGCCCTGGGCCAAAGGCAGGCGCCAAACCGCTGCGCCACCCAGGGATCCCTCGATTGTGATTTTTGATTTAATTGTGTCATTCTAGACTGCAAGTTCTATGAAAGCAAGAACAGAATTTTTTTCCCGACTTTTTTTTTTTCCACCAATGTCTGTGCCAGTGTTTGGCATAGAGAGGACACAGTGGATGTTTGTTGAGTGACTTAACGACCCACGCTGCGTGACCCTCTGGCTGTACTGATGCTGAAAGGCAGGGAGGGCCCAAGGTCACATGCAGGAGGGGATGGAAGGCCTGGGGCCAAGTTCTTCTTGTCCAGTCACACGGAATGAGACAGAAAGTCCTCTTTGGCCAGCATCACGGGCCCTGGAGACCACTCAGTATAATCTAGTCCAATTCCTTTGTGCCTCAAATGAGGAAGTTAAGTACCAAAGAGAGGATAATGATTGTCTAGAATTACTCAGTGAGACAGAGCTTGGCTAGGTCTAGGACCCACTTGCCTGAAACTCAACATGCTTTGATCTGCCCCTAACTGTCCCAGAGGCAGGAGACCCAGGGGGTCATGGGAGTGGAGGTCATGGTTCTCACAATCCTGATTGAACGCCTCTGAGCATGGCTGGGTTTCCCCGCCGCATGCAGACAGGAGACTGATGACAAAGGCCTTCCTTGTCCTCCTCCAGAATCTATTCTAGAGTCTCATGGGGCGGTATTGAATTCTTGTCTATGGGAAGGTGGAAGAGGGCAGGAACATTCTGGAGTGAAGACTGGGGATACTCTGAGTGAGGCAGGAAGAATAATTCAGTGAGGAAAACTCTAGCTGCCAGGCAAATGCCCCCTAGTCCCTGGCCTGGTCTGGATGCTGTGATGGGGAGAACTGCACACAGTAACTCACTTAACCCTTTTGAGGCAGAGGCAGGTGACATTTTTTATTTTATTTTATTTTTTTAGATTTTATTTATTTATTCATTCATGAGACACACACACACACACAGAGAGAGAGAGAGAGAGAGGCAGAGACACAGGCAGAGGGAGAAGCAGGCTCCATGCAGGGAGCCCGATGTGGGACTCGATCTCGGAACTCCAGGATCATGCCTTGGGCCCAAAGCAGGTGCTAAACTGCTGAGCCACCCAGGGATCCCCAGATGACATTAAAAAAAAAAAAAAAAGATTGTATTTATTTATTTATTTGAGAGAAAGTGAGAGAGATCACAGAGGGAGAGAGAGAAGCAGACTCTCCACTGATCAGGGAGCCCGATTTGGGGCTCAATCCCAGGACACTGGGATCATGACCTGAGCTGAAGGCACACATTCAACTGACTGAGCCACCCCGGCGCCCCAGCAGATGATATTTTTTAATTAAAATTTTTTATTAAAAAAATAAAAATAAAAAAAATAATTTTTTTTATTGAGCTAACTGTAGATTGAGATGCAGGTGTGAGAAGTGATGCCAAGAGAGCCCAGGTACCCTGCCCCTGGTCGCCCCCAACAGAAAAGTGTGGCAAAACGACAGGCTGATGTCCCAGCTGGGGCATGGGCACAACACAACCCACCCCGCTCACTCAGCCTTCTGCTTCTCCTCCTTTGCACCTGCACTTAGTTCCATACAGTTTTGTCACAGGGTGTCCCTCGGCGTCAGGATCCATCACCACAAGAGTCTCTGCTGCTGTTCCTTTATAACCACACCCCATTTCATCCCCATCCAGCTGTCCTGAATCCCCAACCATGTCTAATCTGTCCAACATTGCTAAAATGTTATTTCAAAAAATGTTATCTGAACAGAATCGCAGAATATGTAACTTTTGGGGATTGGCTTTTCCCCTTGGCAGGTGCTGCTTTTGGAGCCAATGTCACTTTTGGGGCCAGCTCCCATCTACATGAGCTCCTAGTCCCAGGGGGTGGGTCTTGTCATTCCCATTGTACAGCTGAGCAAACTGAGCCCTTGAAAGTCCAGAGCTAGTGCTCTTGATGGTCACTGAAGGGGAAGAGAACACAGGGAAGTGGGCTGTGGGTCAGGGACGCGATGCCTGTCCCCAGCCTTTCACAGCCCCTCTGTCATCCACCCTGTCCCCTGCCTGCCCTGCGGGTGAGCGTTCTCCTGTGTCCCTCCAGGCCCTCCCCTGGGCTGCGTCTGCCCTCCACAGAGACGCGGTGACTGGGGCTGCTGGATCGCAACCCAGTCTCCTAACCCGAGGCCCAGCTTGGGCCCTGAGAAGTTATGCGACTCAAGCGGGCACCCGATCCTCTGAACCTCAGGTCCCCTCTTGGTGAGCCAGGGGGAGGGGCAGGATCGCACCCTGCAAACCCGCGAAGATGCAATGAGGCGACGTGTGAGAAGCAGTCAGCAAAGTGCCAGGCGCAGAGTGAGCCCCCAGCTCACGGCGCAGTGAGCCGCCCGCGGTCCCATTTGGCAATGAATTATGTATGGCCTTCTGGCAGCCCCTCTTGCGCTGGGGCTGGCGTTCTCGGAGCTTCTCCTGGGCCTCTCTCTCCAGTGAGGGGCGCAGGCTCCCCCAGGTGGGCGGGCGGCATTCTTTGTCTCTCCTGCAGCTACTGCTGCCTCCCCCCACCCCACTCTCCAGGCTTCCCTGAGCTTCTGGAGCCTGGTTCCCCAGGATGCCCATTTCACAGGCTGGAGAACCAAGGTCTGGGATCAGCTCAGGAACATAATAAGATGATAATAATAGAAACAGCAAGAGCATCAATAACATCAGTAATGACCATGGTACCAGCAAGGCTTTACTGCGCTGGTCTGATGTGCAGGGCACTTGAACAGGCCGTTGTGCATGCCGGGGACTGGGAGGGCCCCTGTGCAACATTGTCGTAGGTGCTGGCACCCAGTGGGCAACAGGAAAGAGACCCACCCTGGAGGAGCTCGCACTCCACGGAGAGGGAGGGAGAGAGAGAGAGAGAGAAGGCAATTAATAAAGGAGTCCTTGGGCGGCCCCGGGTGGCTCAGCGGTTTAGTGCTGCCTTTGGCCCAGGGCGTGATCCTGGAGACCGAGGATCAAGTCCCACGTCGGGCTCCCTGCACGGAGCCTGCTTCTCCCTCTGCCTGTGTCTCTGCCTCTCTCTCTCTCTCTCTCTGTGTCTCTTATGAATAAATAAATAAATAAAATCTTAAAAAAAAATAAAGGAGTCCTTGATTAAGTTCTAGGTCAGGTGGCAGGTGCTGGGAAGGAAGAGCAACCTGGCTGAGTCCTCGTGGAAGTGACAAAGCCATCTTCTGAGATGTCTGGGGAGGGATATTCCGGAAAGGAGCAGCAAGTGCAAAGGGTGGGGGGCAGGACAGGAACCTGGGTCTGAGGCACTTTCAGGCCGGCTGGCACCATGGGAGGCATCAAATTCTCAGGACCACCCTGGGAGCTGGGCACCACGTGGCCTCATTGGTAAGACAAGGAACTGGGATTGAGTGAGTAGTCATCATCTTTGTTCATCTGCTCTGCTGCGGACATGTTAATGTGTGTGATTACACGAGTTGCCCCACACCTCATTGGGGGGTGTTGGGAAATTGGCAGTATATGTGTCATATCATCTTTCTACAACTGAGAAAATTCTGAGTTCTCGAACCAGGGGTTTGGGGTCAGAGATGACAGGCCTGCGTGATTCAGGTCTACACCAGTAGGCTACCGTACCTTCCTCGTCTGCTTTATGTCCCCTGCCTGCCCCGACTTTCCTGCTGTCCCAGCGTGTGAAGCCCCAGCATCAGATGGGCAGCACAGCACTGCACCATCTGCGGACAGGAGGTGCAATGTCCGCTTGCCCCCAGCTCCCTCTTGGGCCTATGCTGTGCACTCCGAGTCAAGTCTGGAGATGTGATGACCCGGGCCTGTGGCCGCGTCGCTCTGAGGCAGACCCAGAGGTGGCAGGCTCCAAGCTCATCAGTGGATCTGCCAGCGTCAGCCCCTGGCGGCCACGAGAGGTGTTCAAGCATGGGCTTGCGCGTTCTGACATTTCCCTCCATGGTCTGCATCTTCCTTCCAACTCCAGCTGGTGGGGGTGGGGGTGGGGGGTGGGGGCAGAGTGCAAGGCAGCGCATGGAGCGGGGAGGTGGTGCGGAATCAAAATGACTGCAGAGGGAGGAGAGGGTGGAGGTGAGAAGGGAAACCGACTTGGCAGTGACCTCTTCTCGGCCTCCCTGCCTCCAAGTGTGCTCTTCTGAGCCATCCTGTGAAGGTTCTGGATTAATCTTCCCAATTAATCCTCTTCCTAAGCCACCAAACCTTTGCTGCTCCCTATACCTTGCTTCTTTCTGAAGGCCATTCAGTACCTGGCCTCATTGCCTCGGGGAGCACGCCAGGCTACCCTCGCCTCCAGGCCACCACTTCCCATGTCCGGAATGACATGGAAGACACACCTGTAGGCCAGTCCCCAACATGAGGGGAGGCCATCTTTGTATAACGGGGCAGGCCTCTCCATTCCCCCCAGCCTGCCCCCTGCAACATCCCCAATTATCACGGCTCTGCCTGCCTGCCTTAGGATAAGTACCAGCTTCCAGCTGGCTTTGCGATCAAGGCCCCTCCTATCAGCCGGGCTCTCGCCTCCCTGACCCCCACTCCTGTCCAGCCTGAAGCTGCTCAGGGTTCCCGGGTCCTCTGAAATTGACCCCATTTCTCTCTCACTTTGGGACTTTCTTACGTGTGATTCCCTCTGCCAGGAACACCCCTCCCTTCCTTCTAGGCCTAGGTCTTACTCATCCTCCAGGGCAATGTTGATTCCACCTCCTCCAAGAAGCCTTCTTGGATTTAGGGCCCCTCCCCTCGGCTCCCAGAGACCCTGTGCCCCTTGAGCATCATCATAATTTCCACTCAAGATGGAAACTGGCGGACTTGCCAGTCATGGTCTTGTGATGACAGAGCCCCACCTTGGCCTCTGTCTGCTCCAGCCTGGCCAGAGCTGCATGCCCAGGAGGTGCTCAAGAAGGCCCAGAGGGAAGAAGTGGAAAATGGCACAGAAGCTTCTACTTCCTGTCAAGCCTTTTACGGAGAGATCCTGGATGACCAGGCCTCTCTGCACTATCTGGCCACACCCAGCAGCCCTCAGCCATGCTCTTTTAGTCTGTATAATGGACAGAACCCTGGATCCTACCCAACAGTGTCATGAGGCTAAAGGACATAATAAGTGTAAAGTGCTCATCTCAGCCCCAGGTATTCAGTAAGCGTTTAATGTTTGTACCATTGGTAATTACTGGGGCTGGAGCCAGCTTCTGTGGCTTCAAATCTGGGCTCCTCCATTCGCTGGCTCTGTGACCGCTACTTAGCCTCCCTGGGTCTCAGTTTCCTCATCTGTAAAATGGTAAATAATAGGCTCATTCCCTTTCTCTCTCTCTCTCTTAGTGAGATTAAATAAATGTTGGGAGGTTAAATAAATGAATGTTTGTACAGAATTTGCACAGTGGTCAGAGCAGGGAAAGGGCTGAGCAAACGTTGGATGTTATTATTATGGTCTTGACACCCAGAGGGCCTCAATTCTGACACCAGTGAGGAACCTCTGGCTCCTGGGGAATCTTCCAGAGCTGCTGACCTGACCTGGGGTGGGAATAGACCTTAGAACTTGTGAAATCCGACTTCCCACTCCTCACACCTCCTGAAACCACTCCATCCGTGTCTGGTGGTTGGAGGTGCCAAGAAGTGCCACCTCTCCTAAGTCCCTCCTACTCAGGTTCCTCTGGGTTCCCATCTAGGTCTGGATGGAGAGGGGAGGGCAGGGGTGGGGTGGATCCCAGAGCTTCCCAGCTCAGCCCCAAGCCCAGCAAAGTGAGGGACCTCCTGCTCCTGGGCGCCTATAGCCTCCCCCAAGGTCTCCCAGCTGGAGCCAAATGCACAACTGGCCTCTGTTCCCTGGATTTCAGGGGAGGGAAGGGGGTGAGTGTGTGCCCGCCCAAGGGTGGGATGGGGAGAGGGAGCCGGGAAGGTCTGAGCAGGAGGGGCGACCTGGGGGGGGGGCAGCCAGAGAGGAGAAGGGGTATGGGAAATGGGGGGCGTGGAGCTGGGCCGCAGGGCTGGGAAAGGAGCCTCGGGGAGGCCGGGGAGGCGCTGGAGAGGGAGGCCTCATACCAGACACTGTCTAGACGCAGCAATTATTGTCAGCTCGGAACACCCAGGCTCTGCGGGCTCAGCTGAAAGGGAGCTTAACAAAGAGCCAGGAGAGGAAGAAAGCGGGGAGAAAAGCGCCCGCGGAGCCGGCTCCTCGCCTGTCGGGCTCTTTCTCTGCCCGGCTCCCCTCCTTTGTGCTCCACCACGGAGAAAGCACAGCTCAGAGATGCCTGACGGGACGCAGCTCCTCCTGGGCGCAGAGGGCCGGCCCAGGGTCACTGTGCGGGTTTGGGGAGGGAGAGGACGGCGTCCTGGAGGCGGAGGCATTGTGCACTTGTTTGTTTATTTGGAGGGCAGGGGCAGTGGGAACAGAATTCCTGAGGCAAGGGGTGCGAACCCACAATCCCCCACCTTCCTGCTGTGCAGGGCTGGACCCAACACATGTCTCTGAGCCTTGGTTTTCTCCTCTGCTAAATGGGAGCCATACCACTGCCTGGCCAGTGCAGAGAGGGTGGCGAGGCTAACTCTTGCACTTTGGAGGCTGCCGCCCAGCCCCCTCATTATTCCGAGGCAGAAATTCAGCCCTGCAAGGGACCCTGGTGGGACAGGCCACTTCTTCACTAAGGGCCTAACCTCCATTGCTTCTCTGCCGTTGTCATTATTATCTTCATTTTGCACACGATGTGAGGCACACAGAGGCCAGAGCCACTTGCCAGAGCTCACAGCCAGTCATCAATGGGTTTGGATTCAGGTCTGTCCCTTAACTGTAATCATGACTTTATGAGGTCATGAGCCACCTGTGGGGGAGTGGCTAAGGGTAGGTGGAAGGACTGATGGGAAGGCCACAGGCCATGTGGCCTAGGGTGTGCAGGGAGGTTCGGAGCGGAGCTGCGGGTGGCCAAGCTCTGCCCCCAGGTGCTGCCTGGAATCAGGCTTTGGCGGAGCCACTCCCTGGCACAGGCTGAGCAGACCTGCCTTCCCATCCTGGGACAGGACAGACGGGACCCAAGAGGGAAGTGGGTGCGAATGATTCCATGATGCCGCAACAAGGCCTCCTTGGCCCTCAGCAGGCATCAGGGTACAGACATTGCCCACCAGCCAAGAGCCCAGGACTCCTGGCTTCCTGCTCCTTGGGGCGGAGTCTGATCCTGGGTTCTAGAGTAACAAGAGGTGGAGAGGGCAGTGCCGGATTTCCAGCCATGGGTGGGGTCCTCCATCCATCATCCTCTGGTATGGCCAGGCCTGGCCATTCCTGGTACTGCAGGGGCTGGATGTGTGCCCCCCTTGCCTCAAGTGGAGGGCAGGCCACTCAGTGCAAGGGACACACCCACACCCACACACCCCCTCTTCCAGGCAGCCCAGGGAGTTCTGCGGGTCTGGACTCCTCATTCTGCTCTATGGAACTCTCCCCAAACATCTAGCCACCTCCATGACAAGGGCCACAGTCTCGGGCCACACTGATCCTCTCTGAGGCTCTGTCTGTGCCCTGGGACTCCATCCACCGTCATGTCACTCTTCACCTAGTTAGCACTCCAGGTGCTCCGGGAGCCCTCCTATGACCCCCGCTGAGATTAGGCCCCTGGGACCAGCCCTCCAGGCCCACTGCCTGCTTGTTGTTATTTAATGCATTATTCCTAGTGGTTTGTGCAGCCTCTGCTTGGAGGCAAGACAGCAGCCCTGTGTGGGCCTGGCTGTGTCTCTTGTTTGTCATTGTGTCCTAACGCCCCTCCCTGGGCTTAGTTTTCAGCCAGGCTCTGCCCCAAGGCTGGAGAAAAGGAGTCCTGGGTGCCTTATGCCCTCTCCTCCTTTCCCTTTGGGGACCATGAGGTTTTGGGGGCAGCCCTCCTGCCCCCTCCCCCAGTGGTTACTGCTTGGGCCAGGCCTTGTCCCTGTGCTGCCTGTCGGGTGGACAGCTCCCTAGGACTTCCACTGCCTCAGGGGACCCCACTCTCTCTTGGCACAGCCCTGGGTTGGTGATAGCCCATAGGGTGCTGCTCTCAGGAAGGCAGCCAGGGGTGGGTCCAGCAGGAAGGCCCCGGCCGAACCGGGGCAGAGAGAACAGCTGCAGGGGTGCAGTGAGGGCCAAGGAGGGTGGCAGTGCCCCCTTCACATCCATTCCCCTCCCAGAGACCCCTGCCAGCTGGCCTCCCTGGCTGGACTGGCCCTGGCCCTGCCTCTCCTTCCACTCCCTTCCATCACCCCCTGCCAGCCCCTCCTGCCCTGCCCCTCCCTGCCCTCTCTTCTGCTCTCAGCCTCTCTCCTCCCCTCTCCCCATTCCCCTTCCCCATCCTCTCCTCTCCTCTCCTCTCCTCTCCTCTCCTCTCCTCTCCTCTCCTCTCCTCTCCTCTGCAATCCTCTCTTTTTTCTGAGTCCTTCTCCCTCGCCTCCTTCCTTTCTTCTTCCTGGGTTAAAAATAATCAACTTTCTGGGAAGCAGCAGCTCCTGCTGAGCCGCCCTCCCCACACTTGGGAGCCCCTGAGAATAGCTTTCTGCGGTTCTCAACTCCAGCCCCTCCTCTCCCCCACCGCCCCCTCCCCGCGAGCTGACTAATAAGCCCGGCCGCCGCGGCCCTGCCAGCTCGGCTAGAAAGGCTTTAACCGCTTCGTTCCCGGATCGCGGGCTGCCGGGAAGGAGCCGGGGACGGACAGCCCGGGGGAGGGCGGGGGCGACGGGGAAAGGGTGCGGCGGGGGGGGGGAGGGGGGGGGGCAGCGTGCAAGCCCCAGGCTCCGAGCGGCACGCAGCAGGCGCTCAATTAATATCGAACTTTGACCTCTGGTTAGGAAACCTCCAAGTCCAGCTACTTCTGCCACGAACCCGGGGCTTGGTGGCAGCGAAGGGACGGAGGGCGGGTGTCGGGCGCAGGTACCCAAGGGGGGAGGGAGGGGCTGACGGGTCGGGCCCACGTGGAGGGTGGAACTGGGCCCGCGAGGCTCCCTCCGCTTGGCCCCGGGGACTCCTCGCGCCGCCCGCTGACGCCCGGGCCAAGGGCGAGGAGGCGCTGAAGACTCCCGGGATCCCGGGACGACCACCTCCGCTCCGGCCTTTAGCCATCACCGGCTCCCACCTTGCAAAATGGGAAACTGAGGCCCGGAGGAGGCAAGAGGTCTCCGGGTCCCTGCTGGACCTTAAAGGACCCAGGGCTTCCTCCCCCCTATCCCCCGGACCCTCCGCTGCAGCACCGGGGTATACCGCGGGGATGCGGCCGGGGAAGGGTCCTCAGGGTCAAAGGTGAGGGGTAGGTGGGGAGAGGGAACGTGAGCGGGGCGAGGTCCCCGCCGGCCCCGCCCACTGCTCGCGGCCCCGGCATTACCTCATCGCGGCGCGCGCCCATTGGCTGGTTCCCCCGGAGGCCGGCCCAATGCGGCGGAGCTGGTTAACCCGTCCCGCCCCGCGGGCGAGTCCCGGCCCTGCCCCTCGTCCCCGCGGCCCCCCGCGGCCACCGGGCGCCCAAGGGCCACGGAGACCGGGGAGAGGTAAGGTGTGGGGGCAGGCCTGGGCCGCAGGGCCGTGATTAGAGCGCAGGTTGCCCGGCCTGGCTCGGGCTGCTGTCCCGCTCCAGGCTGTGTGACCTTGGGCAACCGGCCTCACCTCGCTGAACCTCCTCTGCTTGTTTTCTCAGCTGTAAAAAGACGTGAATGATGTAACTCCTGCCCTTCCTAATTCCTTCCCCGAGTACTTGCCAAATGCTGGGCACACGTGGGCTCCGCGTTCCACATTGCCTCCTCGCTGCGAGAGGTACGGTTATGATTATGGGTTTTCAGAAGTGGAAAGAGGCTCAGAGCAGCGAAGCCGCCTCCCAAGGTCACACAGCAAGAAAGTCACAGAGCTGGGATTTGACCTCAAGTGTGTGTGTGTTCTGAGCTAGACTCCTACCCTCTGCAAGATACTGGTTCTGCCGGGAGGTGCTGCTTCTAGGAGCTTCTGATGCTGCAGGAGGGACAGGGCCCACATCCTTGCGCATTAGACCACCACAGGCCCCTGTGAACAAAAATACCAGCCACAAACTGGAAAGCCACCGCCTCTGGGGAGGGAAGGCTTCCTGGAGGAGGAGGGGCTGGAGATGAATTTGCAAAGGGTAACGCAGACATAAGCAGAAGGACTGGATAGAGCACAGTGAGGTCAAGATGCTGGGAAGGAAGCCTGGAGGATCCCCAGGAGTCTACCTGCTGGTCAAGGTCAGCCACTGGATGGCTGTGCAGGGGCCCAGGGAGGCTGCTTCTCTCTGGGCAGTACTGGCGGGCAGGAGTACAAGCAGAGGTCTAAGTATTCACAAGTTATAAATCAAGCTAATAAACTGCTAAATAAAATATGTTCCATCCTCCTTCTTTGATAAATACGCCTTCCTAAGGTCAAATACAAACCTAGAAGGTTGGGTTTGTACTTAGAAGTCTCAGATTCCTGGGATCCATGGGGAGAGACAGCCCCGCCCACTGGGCCCACCTTTTCTTTCAGCCTCCTCCCAGGTCCTGTCCTTTTCTATGAGGGGCTTTGTGTGCTCTGGCACGGACACTCCAGCCTGTGTGCATAAATTCTGTCCACATCCCCTGCAAACAGCCACCTCTGGGCCTGCCCTAGAGCTCAGGGGTGTCCAAATGGCCAGCTCAGGCCATCCTCAGGAAGATGGACCCAGGAAGTGAGCTGGGGGCCATTGAGCAGGGAATTCCAGGATCCCAGTGCCCAGATCATGGATCTTGGTGGCAAAGATTCCTTGCCCCATGAGGAAGGGCATACTGACAGAAGGGACTGAAGCGCTGTTCCCCAAAGCCTGGAACTCAAGCCACCAAGGTCCCTGGGTGCAGCTGCAGCTGGAGTGGCCCAAGTGGGATGCACGATCTTTTCTCCTCCTTCAATTTCCAGAATATCAGTTCCAGCCATGCACCTGGACCCTGGCTGGATCCCAAGTCCATCCTGGATCCCCCCGCCCCCAACTACTAGCTCAATACTTACCCAGACCCTAGGAGCTTCCCACCTAAAGGAGTCCGTTCCCTGTGTCTACAACCTTTGCCCCTGTATGGGTTGGGCTCCCACTCTCCCTTGGCCCCCCTCCCGTCCAATGTGCCCTCTAGGTCAGCCAGCAGATCCTTCCAAAATGCAAGCCTGACCACTTCCTTCCCTTCTAGCCATCCCTGGCTCTGTGGACTCTGTCATTCCCAGGCACCAGATGTCTGACCCCCTCTGCCACTCCTCTCTTCTCTTCACCTTTGGTCCCGATCTCCAGCCGTGTGGACCTTCTGGGGGAGCTTTAAGTTCTCTGTGCCCCAGTCTTCATGCATGTTATACCTTCTGCCCAGTGTTTTCTGCCCCTCTTCTTGCCAACTTCAGATCTCAGGCATTTCCCAGCTTGACTGTGAGCACCAGAAGGGCAGGCTTGGTCTTCAATGTTGGCAGGGTGCCTTGTCCAGAGTAGGTGACCCTGAAGGTCACCACTGGGCAAATGGGTTTGTACTGAACTAGAAACCCAGAGACTGGCAATGACAGATTACCATGAACATCTATTGCATGCTCACTGCGTACCAGCCCCCCCGTTGTTAAGCATAGTATGTGTGTTCATTCACCTGTTTCTCACAACTGCCTCTGTCATTCTACAGAATGACGAACTGAGGCACAGAGGGCTTAGAGACTTAGGCTGACAACTGGCAAGGAACAGACCCAGATTTGAACCCGGGAAGTTGAGTTGCAAATCTCGCCCCCATCTAGTTTCCAAATCCAGTTCTCATCTAGCCCCAACTGGATCAGAACCTTGCTGTGGGTCACCAGGCCGGTGTCTCCACCTCTCTGAGCCAAAGCTTTTCTGTAGGCACAACATACAGAAAAGTTGCCAAAGTGGTGACTCCTGAGGTCTCTTCCAGTTGTGACATCCTGGGGTCTCAGAGCCTTTATCCAGGAAGTTCCCACTGATGATCTGCCTTTTAGTGAGCATCTGCTTTCAGCACCCCCTCCCCAGGTCTCATGCCAAGGGTTTCTGAGGAGGGCCTGGGGGTGATACCCAGGAGTTGGGAGGACGGAAAACAGTTGGGTGTGAGTTAGGCAAGTTGGGCGCTTCACAAACCTGTTTCTCTGCTCACAAGACCAGAGCCCCTTGCCGCTAACCGGGGAGGGGGGGGGGGGCTTTTCCACACAACAATCGCTTGGCCTGAGGCATGGGATTTCCCCTTCCCAGCCTCAGTTTCCTTATCTTTTGTGCCTCATCTACACTGCAGAAGCTTCAAGGGGCTGTTGGAATGCCTCACAGTACCTGGCCCACATGGGTGGGTATGGTCAGTTCTTAGAGGCTGTGGTGGATTTTCCTTTTTGATTTTTGAAAGATTTGATATATTTATTTGAGAGAGAGAGAGAGAGCCTGCAAGCAGGGGGAGTTGCAGAGGGAGAGGGAGAAGCAGGCCCCCCACTGAGCACAGAGCCTAGTGTGGGGCTCCATCCCATGACCCTGAGATCACGACCTGAACCAAAATCAAGAGTCAGACATTCAACCCACTGAGCCACCCAGGTGCCCCTCAATTTTCCTTTTTTTAACAGGGTGTCCCAGCAGGCAAGAGTTAGGGCCCATGGCTCCCCCAAGCAAGTTGCCCTTGTGTTTCTAGAACTCATCTCCATTTGAAACATTCCACCCCAGAGAGGCAGGAGCCCAGAGTACACAGTTGGGTAACCAAACTGTCCCTGGCAGTCTGTGTCATCCTGGCCAGCTGGCTCTGGGCCTCCAGTGAACAGGGACCGCTCATACCCTCCTGGGGTATGAGCTGCAAGGTACTGGAGTTCAGGCAAAGACTACAGGCCTACAGGGTCTAAGCAGGGCAGTCAGGGGCCAAGGGCGCTTGGGGTGGTCAAGCCTGAGCTTTACACACATCATCTGGAGGATTCTTCACAACAGCCCTGCAGGATATGCACCTATTTTACAGGGGTCGTCATAACCTGGTGGCTCACAGAGGGACAGGGACCTGCCCCAAGTCACACAGCCAGAAGGAGGAGTCTGGACCTTGCTCATAATTACTCTGCACCCTGCTTCAGACCAAGGTGTTCCAACCACATTCATAGACAGGACGAGTGAACTAAGAAACGTTCTGGAAGAAACCCTGGGACACACACAGGGCCCAGGTACAGAAATGTTTGTAAATGAGCCAGGGTGCCCCTTCTTTTCCATCCCAGCACATACCCCACTCACCCCTGCTATTGCAATCATGTCCTGCTGCGTTTGTTTGTTTGTTTGTTTGTTTGTTTGTTTGTTTGTTTTTTACTGGCTTGTGGCCCTTTGACTCCATAAGCCTCCAAGGCCCAGAGAATCAGCCGTTTTGTCTCTCACCATACACCTTGCACGACATTCCAGGTGGCGTATGGAAGCTTCCCATGAGCACCTGTGAATGAAGGCATTCGAGCAGCAGATGGCTGCTCCACCTGGCCAGCCCTTCTGGGTGCCTGGCCAGTCCCCTTCCCACCCTGGCCTCTGTGTCTCCATCTCTCCATAGGAGGTGGGTGATCCTGCTGGATGGAGGGAAGGCCCCCAGCACCCAAGAGGCAGCCAGGACGAAGTGGGCATGTGTGGGCGTTGGGCAAGTCATCTTTGTCTGTCTCCCATAAATGCGTCCGCCTCGGTGAAAGCAGGCAACTCTGCTCCTTCCCCATGTTACTCATCTTACCCTCCTGGTTCTCCTGATTCTGGTCACCCACCAGGAGAGGCTCGCCCTCCTGCCTTATAAGCTTCTCCCAATTCAACAGGGTTGGGCACTGGGTGGTGTTCTGCCGGATGGAGGAAGCCATCTGAGGCTCCAGCCCAGTCCCCCAACCTGCAAGGCTCAGCCTGAAGAGGGACTGCTGTCCCCAAGGCGGGGTGCTTGGGACAGACAGCCAATGCTTCCCAAGGGAACTCCAGGGATCCCTCGGTGGCTCAGCAGTTTAGCATCTGCCTTCAGCCCAGGGCCTGATAGTAGAGACTGGGGATCGAGTCCCACATCAGGCTCCCTGTGTGGAGCCAGCTTCTCTCTCTGCCTGTGTCTCTGCTTCTCTCTCTCTGTGTGTGTCTCTCATGAATAAATAAATAAAATCTTTAAAAAAAAAAAAAAAAAAAAAAAGGAACTCCAGCCAAACCGCCCACCTCCGAGGGCTCAGCACCAAGTGCCTCAGAGACCCAGTCTGCAGGAAAGGCATGACTGACCAGGGCGCTCACCTGGGCAAGGGCTTCACCTAGGGGATGGGTGGCATCCACCAAAGCTCAGTTCAGCCATAAATTCAGCCCAGCAGGGGCCTGAATGGCTGTGCTAATGGCAGTCACCATGACATCTCTGAGTTTCTGTAAAGTACATTCAATGTTACCCCATTTTACCAATGGGAAAGTTGGGGCCGCAGACCTTAAGGCTCTGGCCCAGTTCACATCACCAAATATTCCTGAGGCGCTGGGCTGGGGCTGGTGGGGGTGCAGTTGCAGGACAAGGACCGATCGAACATGGCCCTTCCTCTTGAGTTGCTGTTGCCTGGGTGGGAGGGGAGCTGAGCAAAGCCCAGGTGAGTATGAGCTGTGGGTAAGAAGGCCAGGCCAGGAGCAGCTCTACAGGGAGTGAGGAGAGCCCCTGGTAGAGATGAGGTGTGTACCCACTTGAGGAGGCCTTGATTGGAGGTGACCAATGTCACCAAGGGAGGGGTCCAGGGGTCCAACCACTGGCTGCACGAGACTTGATGCAAGATTCTGTGCTTGAAGGGGGAAGGAAAAAGTGGGTCCCGGCCTTCCTTCAGTGAGGGCATAAATACCATGATGGAGGTAGGGGGTCAACATTAGAAGTTTTAAGAGCCCAGAGGCAAGGCCCCAATACAGCCTCGATGCATGTTGATGGTCTGGGTGTGAACGTGTGTGTATGCTGTGTGGTCAGGGTGTGTAAGGTGTACCTGTGAGTCATCTGTGTGGTGTGCGTGGGGGATGTGTGTGTGCAGTCTGTGGCATCTGGAGTGTGTGTGCCTTTGGGTCTGTGCCTTTGTGTGGTGTAGTCTGTGACCAGGGGTGGGGTGAGGGGAGTGTGTGCTGATGTGTGTCTATGTTGTGGGATGGTGGTAACTGGGACACCCTCCAGGAGACAGGGTAAAGAGAGCTGGAAGAGGAGATGTCCACCTGGAAGATGGGAAACGAGGGTGAGAGTCTGGGGCCAGAGGGGAGCAAACAGCATGTGCAAATCCTCAGGCAAGAAAAGGAAGCCTGGAGCACCAGAGGAGTCTCAGTAAGGCTTGGGGGGGGGGGGGGGTAGGGAGAGGCAAGGGTGCGGAGGCAGCAGGGCAGGCTTTTCTCAGCACCAGGGGCAGATATTGGATGGAGGTGGTAGTGCATCTGGGGAAGAGCCACAGCCCTGCATCCCAGATTACAGACTTGAGCCTAATCCCCACTCAGCCCCTGAGAGCAGCAGCCAAAAGGCTCTTAGTTCCCATCTATAACTTGGGTCCCGAGATCATGTGTGGAAGGCCCAAGAAAGAGCTTAAGATTTGCAGAGGTTTGGGGCGTACCCTGTGCAGCTCTGGTGAAGGCCTGAGGGGCACCTCTAACAAGGTGGTGGGCTGTGGCACAGGGCTCAGCTTTTAGCACCGCTGGCCTGAGGGCACAGAAGAGGGAACAGGAAAGGAGTGGGAGAGCTGAGATTTGAACCTAGGTGTCCGGATTCCAAAAGGGCCTCCTCGCCCACCTTCAAGAGTGACCAGAATCTTAATCACGCCCGAGCAGCCCATAGGGTTTGCACAGCCACGTGGCCTTCCTCGGTTTTCTTCATCTTCATGGATTCCACAGGGTTAGTATTCGAGATGATGGTGGCTGCTTCAGGGATGAGAAAGCTGGCCTGAGTCCCATGGCCTGGCGGGACTCAAGCCCCTCCAGTCCTGCCCCAGAACTCCCCGGGCCCCCATAGGATGAGGGTGGGGGGTTTCTGGGCACCTGCTCCAAGCCCTTCACCGGGCCTTGCACGTGGCTACAGCATGTGGCCTAGCAGAAAGAACGTGTGACTCCCGGCCCAGGGACCCAGCAGAGCTGTGTGACTTGCCCACCTGCTGTGTGACTTGGGCAGAGCCCCTTTCCATCTCTGGGCGTGGGTTCATCCAGCTGCACAACTGGCTCGGAGTCTGCGAAGACTTGCTGAGCATCTGCGAACTGGCAGGTAAGGAAACACGTTCAGAGAGCTCAGAGGAGCCGGCCGAGATGAAGCCAAGGGCAAGAGGTGACGCGGGGTTTGGACCCCAGCGCCCCGGGGCTGACGCCCACCCCCTCATCCCCCCACCCCCGGCCCCGCGGCAGCACCGGGCTGAGGGGCCCCACGCGGTTCCGGGCCGCGCCAGCCTGACGTCAGGCCGGGGCCAGCGGGGCCCAGCTCGGCACAAACAGACGGCGCGGCCCGGGCCGGGGGCGGCTATGACTCAGGGCCCCGAGCCCGGCCGGGAAGCGGAAAGTTTTGTGCCGATGACATCACCGGGCGGCGAGGGCGGGAGGGGGCCGGCTCCGGGAAAAGGCGGCCTGGCGGGCGGCCCGGCCTGGGGCCGAGCGCGGAGCGGGGCGCCGCGGGCGGGGCGGCGGGGGCGCGAACCACCGCCCCCAGCCCCGAGCCCCGAGCCCCGAGCGCCGAGCCCCGAGCCCCGAGCCCCGAGCCCCGGCCCGCGGCCCATCCCGCGTTCGCCAGCGAGGAGCGGGTTCCACCCGCCTGCGAGGACGCCGCGCTCCCCAGCGCTCCGGAGGCAGCCGCATCCATCCTGCTGCGTCCCTGCATTTTAATTACCGCCGCATTAATATTCATGAGCCGGGACTCGAGGGGGACCGCGGGCTGTCATTTCCCTCGCCCGCGCACCCCCCCACCCCGCACCCCTCTTCCCCGGCTGAGTCGTGGGTTTTGTTCCTTCCCGCTCCCAGCCCCTCCCGTACCAACAGTTGGTGCACAGCAGATGGGGGGGGGGGTTAAGTGTGAGCAGGAGTGTGAGCAGGTGTGCGTGTCTGGGCAAGAAGGGCAAGGGCACAGGGTGGGGGGCTGAGCATGGGATGGGCCAGTGAGGTCTGTGTGTAAATGTGTGTGCTTTTGCCTGTGTGTCTGCTTGTGTGAACGTGAATGAGCATGTGCCTTTGTGAGGGTGTGTGTGCACTACATGTGAGCCGGTGTGCACTGTGTGTGTGTGTGTGTGCACGTGTGCACACGTGCCTGTGTGCCTCTGGGCAAGCCCAGCCACTACGTGCAGGTCTGGAGGGGGCAGCTGTATGTGCAGGTCTGGCCTGTGGAAGGGGCAAGGCTGGCGGGGTTAGCAGGGCCTGACTGTACCATTGGGGAAACAGGCCTGGTGAGAAGCTGGGCCTTGTCCAAAGTCACCCTATAAGTTGGGGGCACGGGGCCCAGAGCCCAGGCCTGGCTATCTGGCCATCTCCCCGCAGCCGGCCCTCCCTATACTGTTGTTGATAACAATGGCAGACAGAGTGTGCTGAACTGACACCTCTAGTGATCTTCCCAGTGAACATGTGCAGCAGGTGGTGCTCTCAGTCCCCTTTGCAGATGGGGAAACTGAGGCAACTGGTCCAGCTAGTCAGTGGTGTGGCTGGAGCTCAGAAATGTCTGAGTCCAGAGCCCCTGGCTTTAATGACCTCAGCATGCTGCCTTCTGGGGAACTATGTGGGGAGGTCCCCACCGGGGTGATGTGGGGGTACCTGGTGTGAGGGTGCCTTGGGGCTCCAGGCACTGCCCATGCCCAGGCAGCAGAAGAGGTGTTTCAGCAGAAACATGGCTCACTGTCTGTGTCCCTCCCCAGGGGGTCCACTTTTCTTAGGCTTTCCCTGTGCCCCCCCCCCCAGCCTCTCCCAATCCCAAAGCCTGTCCCAGCCACCCTGCACTTTTGGGGCTCCCCAGACACAAGAGGTCTGTGTTATAAGGAGACAGACAGACAGACAGACATAAGGCTCTCAGCTCTCCTCCCTGGGCTGGGGTCAGACAATCATTCATTCTTTCACTCAGGCTTTCTTGTGCTCCCCAACATATGCTGAAGCGTCCACTATGTGCCACTATGTGCCAGTCACTGTCCTTGGCACTGGGGTTCTCTGAGTTTATGAGTTGCCCACACTGCTCTGTTTCCAATTCTGGTCATCTCTCTCTGGGATGGGGGCCTCTGGGCTCTGACAGGGGTCTTTTAATCTCCATGTGTGCATGCTCACTAGGGATGGGCGGGGGTGGGGGGGCTGGCGACACCTGTGCACAAAAGGCAGCATCCCACCCCAGCCTTGCCACAGAGGTCCAGTGTGCGCATGAGCTGGGACGCCCAGGCAGGAGAGGGCTGTGTCATCTTTGGGCTGCTGGAGAGCCGGAGAGGCCATGCTTAGGCAGCCTCAATGTTTCTCTCTCCATCTGAACTTGTCCTTCTCCAGCCTCCAAGCCAAACGATCCCAGGGGCTGCTTGATCTGTCTTTCCCTGGGTTGAGCCAAGGCCATCCTCTCTCTCATACCCACCCTGCTCCAATCCTGCCCTTCTGAACGCCCAGAACAAGCTGATTGTTCCCTCTTTGCTGTCATGCAGGGCTGGGCTGGAACTCTCATCCCAGCCATGTCTCCTGAGCATCTTCTCTTCTCCCCGGGGAGCTCCTTAGGAACAGAACACAGATAAGGAGACTGTAGGGGTGGTCTGGGGTTCTCTGGGGAGGAAGTAGTGGCTTCACTGGGTTTCACAGGTCGAGTAGGGGTTTCCTGTAGATGGTGCTCAGAGGGGAGGAGAAGCATCCCACGCAGAAGGAACGGCTCTGAGGGGGAACTATAGCTCCTATTCCAGAAACAGGGCAGGCCCCAGGCACAAAATCTAGGGACACCTGAGAGATAGATTTTTCTCCCGAAGAGCCCGTGGCAGTACAGCCTAGTGGTAGGGACTTTCAGGTGATCTCCCCACCTCATAAGAACCCACTCCCCCCTCACTGTGAAAGCTCGGGTGAGTGAGCTACTAAGCCCCCAGTTTCCCATCTGTTAAATGGGGAGAACAACACATTTTTTAAAGATTTTATTTATTTATTTATCTGACAGAGAGAGAGAGAGAGAGCGTGTGCACTGCGCACACAAGCAGGGGGAACAGCAGGTAGAGGGAGAGAGAGAAGCAGCCTCCCAATGGAGCAGGGAGTCTGATGCCGGCTGGATCTGAGGACCCTAGGATCATGACCCAAGCCGAAGGCAGATGCTTAACGAACTGAGGCAACCAGGCACCCCTACTTTTTTTTTTTTTTTGCTGTATTATATTCGGATTAAGAGACACCACCAGTAAAGCACCTAGCACAGTGCCCAGTGCTGCTACAGGGGACAGTCTGTCCTCAAGGACATAGGGGGGCCCTGGGATAACTGCCCCATTTAGCATATACAGTAGGACTGAAGTATCAGCCTGTGCCCCGCAGCCCAGCCACTGGGCAGATCAGGGAGGACAGACTTCTGGGAGGGGTAGGGACAGGCTGAAGCCACCGCCAGTCAGACAAGGAAAAGGCTCTAGATTAAGAGGAGGGTCCCAAACGCCCCCCCCTTGCCTTGGCCCCCCCCTGCCAGATTGCCCATCACTCAAACAGCCGGGGAGCCAGCAGTCAGAGAGGCGGCCTGCCCACCAATCCTGGCTCACTCCAGCTTCAGCCTCCCACGTCTCTCTGCCTCCCAGCTCCCCTCTTCCTTTTGAAAATGTCCTTTTTTTTTTTTTTTGAATAGTTATACCTGTACAAGGCAAAAAAAAAAAAAAATGTTTTTAAAGGAGGCACTGTAAAAGTTTGTGCATCCTGACCCTGGGCTTCTAGTCATTTTGTGTATGTTTCCAGGACATTTCACAGCTTATAGAATTCTCTTTCTAAAACTCCCACAGAATGATGTCCACCTCTGCCCAAGACCTTCGACCGCTCCCCATTTTTACAGAGCAAAGGCCTAAGGCCTTTGCAGCCCAGCCCCAGCCTCAGCAACACCCCTCCTGCTTCTCTCCCCACTGTCTTCCTTGCCCCCAAGGGGGGGGTTACATCTTCTCATGCAGCCAGGCGCCTGCCCTTGCTGCTGTGCCAGCCTCCACTTAAACCCTGGTGCTTTTCTTTTTTCTTTCTTTTCTTTCTTTCTTTCTTTCTTTCTTTCTTTCTTTCTTTCTTTTTTTTTTTTTTTAGGATTTTATTTATTTATTTGAGAGAGAGTGAGAGCGAGAGAGATCCCAGAGGGAGAGGAAGAGGGAGAAGCAGACTCACTGCTGAGCAGGGAGCCCATTGCGGGGCTCCATCCCAGGACCCTGAGGTCATGACCTGAGCCGAAGGAAGACAGACGCTTAGAGCCACCCAGGTGCCCCTATGCTGGTGCTTTTCATATTTAACTTTCAGGAGGGTCCCATTGGAGTCTTGTGTCTAGACTCAGTTATGAGCTTCTGGCAGGCTGGACCAGGCATCCTTAATTTTATTGCCACCTACCTCAGTGTCTTACGCATAGTAGGTGCTTGAAATGTTTTATTTTTAAAAACATTTAACTTGCTTTTCTTTGGAGATTCAGCCAACAGATAAGGGTTTGAATCCTTGAGAAAGTGAATTGACCTCTCTGTGCCTCATTATTTCATCTGGAAAATAAAGTTAATGATAAAAGCTCCCTCCAAGAGTAACTGTGAACTAATAGCTCTAGCCTGGAGCAGAGAGCAGTTGACATGTTCTACTCATTAGTACTACTCACTCTACTCATTCATACTCAGTGTTACTCGATCTTGTCTTAGTCTCATCAAATTTGTCCAAGGTCATCTGTCTGGTCTGGGGCAGTGCTGGGACTTGACCTTCATTTCCTCCTCCTCCAGTACTCCTTATTTCCCTCTGCTGAGTGAGGGTCACAGGCCACTGTCCCTGTTTCTGATAGGAAACACCAGGTCCAGAGAGGCTGAGTTGCTCACCTGAGGTCACACAGCCCGGTGAGCAAAGCAAAGGTCAGGCTGTCTGCCAGGTCTGCAGGGTCCCCAGGCCACTTGGAGCAGGGACCCTACAGCCCCCACAAGCCCAGCAAGACCCACCATCCTGTGTGAGTGTGTGTGTGTGTGTGTGTGTGTGTGTCTGCTCCTCCCGGTGGCCAAGGAAGCCTGGTGGCTTCTAAGATTGGGACAGTCACTAAAGCAAACAGCCCCCACTTACGGAGATTTGGGATTTGGGGAGTGCTGTGCTAGGGCTCACAGGCATCATCTCTTTAATCCTCTCAGTGATCTTGTTACCCTGTTTTCCCGGGGTGCTCATTTAGACTTCGGGGGTACAGGCGCTTGCTAAAGGAGGGGTAAAGCCCTGAGCCCCACACTGACTACAGGCGACAGTGGGGTTTTCCCGTGCTGGAGCGGCTCTCGCGCTAGAGCTGGGGGCCAAGTGACCCCCCTAGGGTTGGGGTGCTTCCTGGGTCTCACAGAACATTCCCAGGATCCCTCCCTAGCCCTGGCCCTGCAGCGCCTACCCAACTGCATCTGGGAGCCGCACCCAAACTCTTCCAGGCTCTGCCAGGGAGACTGGAAATTTCTGCTCAGCAGCTTCTCCGGGATGGTTTCGACACTCAGCTCAGTGGGGGGTGGGGAGGAGGAGTGAGGCTGCTCAACAGGCTCAGCTTTCTCCAGCTCTGCTGGGGTGGGGGGAGGGATGGGGGGGGTCACACAGCTTCCCGATCCGTCAGAAATAATAATAACAACAACCAGCTCCAACAACAGGGACCGCGTATTGAGAGCTTACTGTGTGCCAGGCCCTGTGCTAAGTCGAGACTTTCATGGCCTCATGGAACCTTCCAGTGCCCTGGCCAGGCTGGCAGAATTAGTGACCCATCTCACAGATGAGCAAGAAAGGCTTAGAGTGGTGGAAGGGGCAGCCCCAGGCCACAGAGCTGAGAGCCTGAGGCCAGGCCGGTGACATTCCAGAGCCTCCGAGCAGATCTAGGTCACTAACTGGCTGGGGGCTGAAAAAGCTAGAAGAGGCCAGGTGGGGGCTGGGCTGGGGGAAATGCTGAGGGTCCCTTAGGGAAGCTGAAGTACACAGAAGACATCCATGACTTGACCAGAAGAAACTCTGAAGCCTCGGGGAAAGCATGCTTGGAACCCGGGTCTCTGTTAGTATGTAGGAGTGTCCTCCTGGGACACAGTGGGTCCCCCTGGAGTCTCAAGGGGTCTGGAAACTTTTCTCTATTACTGGTCCTGGTAAACTAATGACTCCAGATCCATACCTCCCTCCCCCCAACACTCTTCATCCTCCCCCCTGCCCGCATCCCTACCCGGATGGCTGGCTGGCTCGGCATGGTCAGATGGACAGGCAGGCGTGGTGCCTTAGTGGGGCTCCTGGCAAAGCGCCCTGCTCTAAATCTGCGCGATGGCTGGGGTGCCTGGACTGCGTGCCTGGCCCTGAGCCCCTAGGCCCCAAGTCAAACCGGAGGAATGTGTATGGGGGTGTCTGGAGAATCTCAGGCCTCAGGTAAAAGAGAAGGGCTGTGAATCAGGCACCTGGGGCGGGGGTGGGGGTGTGGGGGGGCAGCTGAGCGACCCGCAGCAGTGATGACCATCACTGGACTCAGGTCCCCAACCCGTTAAATGGGCACACCGATCCCTTCCCTCCAGGGCAGGTGAGGGCCCAGTGGGTTCCTGGGGAACAACGCTGGGGGCCAGAGGGGGCCACCCGAGGCCTCGCTCCCCACCCCGCCCCCGCCGGCGCTGTCTCCCAGCCCCGGGCCCGGCCGCCTAGGGCGAAGCGTGCAGGGCGCGGCGGCGGCGCGGGCCCAGGCGCCCGGTTCAGCGGAAAGGAATGTCTTGCTCGGCGGGGGAGGCCGCGGCCCCCGAGGCCGCGTAAACCCCGCCGCCCTCCCCGGGCCTCAATT
This sequence comes from Canis lupus dingo, assembly GCF_003254725.2. Classification (NCBI taxonomy): domain Eukaryota; kingdom Metazoa; phylum Chordata; class Mammalia; order Carnivora; family Canidae; genus Canis; species Canis lupus. The sequence goes on from NC_064251.1 coordinate 55,547,703, forward strand.
ATTGCGGCCCTAAAGCCCGGCTCGTTCCGCCAACCGGGCCGCTCGCCGGGTCCCCGGGATGACTCATCCCCGCCCCCTCGCCGCCGACTCCCCCTGCCCGCCCCGCCCCGCCGCCACCCGACCCTCGCCCCACGCTCGCCCAAAGCCGGGGAGGGTCTGCGGGGTTGGGGAGTGGGTGCGCCCCGCCCCCACGCCGCTGCGGCGCGCCCTCCCCGCCCCGCCCCTCCCCCGCGCCCCCTCCGCGCGCCGCCCGCCCGCTCCCTCCCCTCCCCTCCCCCCTCCATAACTCAAAAGCTTGTCAAGCTGGTTCCAGACTCCTGGCGCCGGGCTCCGCTCCAGGAAAGAAAAAAAAGGAAAAAGAAAAAGGGAAAAAGCCGGCGCGAGGGAGCGAGAGGGAGAGAGAAAGGCCCGCGGAGCGCAACTGTGCGCCACTTGCGCGCTCGGCGCCGCGGGCCCCCCCCACCCCCCAACCCTAACGGGGAACCCCGCACCCCCGGGCAGAGGCCGCGCGCGCGGCGCGGATCAATTATTTATGGGCGAATCAATTATTTAGCTGTCCCGGGAAGGGGAGGCGGCTGCGGAGACCACCCCGCCGGAGGTCGCGGCTCTCCCGCTGGGCCTCGGGGGTCGGGACGCGTCCCCTAGCCGGGGCTGGGGGGGCTGGGGGGGCCGGGGGTGTCGGTCCGAGAAGGCTGCCTCGGGGTGGGCTCCGGGAGGAGCGCGGGGGAACCTGCAGAAACCTCCCAGTTGGGCCGGGGCGGTTGGGGGGTGGCGGGGTGAGAAGGAGCGGGCTGGCGGGGGCGGGGGCGTGGGAAGAGCCTAGCCTGTGAATTCTTTCCTTCCTCGCTTCATGCATCCCCGTGCTGCTTGCGAGCCCTCTGCTGCCACGGAGCCCACACAGAGGGCTGTGGTAGGAGAGGGTTAAGAACTGCAATTTGGAGTTAGAGCTGGGTCCGAATCCATCAGTATATTGTATTCACCCCTGCTGTGTCCCCTTAAGCTAGGAACTTGCCCTCTCTGAGCCTCCACTTCCTCTCGGGAGGGATGAAGAGGAGCAGCATGAGGGCTTGAAGGAGGTGGTGTGGGGATTCAGGGAGGTGAGGCACCTGGGCAGGGCCTGGCACGGAGTAGGCATGGAAGGAGCACTTCTCATACTGGGGGGAAGACTCCCAGACCCCCAGTATCCCTCCCTCTCCCCTCTCCCTGCTGTGAGTTCTGGAAAGCCTTCATCCTCTCCTGGTTTGAGACATTTGAAGGTCATTATCAAAGCCATGTCAACCCCAAGGCCTCGGCCCAGGGCCCTTACCTCTGGCTGGCTTCTCACCAGCCTGGTCCTTCAAAGGCTAGTGCATCTGGCAGCCAGAGGGGTCTGCCCCAGGCTCAATCTAATCCTCTTGCTAGTCACTTCCCTCCTCTACAGCCTCCTTCCCTCCCCCATGTCCTCCATTCTGCTTCCTACCTGCTCCTCTCTGCTTCCAGCCTGGGTGGGAGAGGTTTGGAGTCGTGAGGTCATAGGGGCCAGGGGATGTCAGAGTCCAAGTGGGGCTCAGCTCTCAGGAAAGTCCTGGCCTTCCAGGGGACAAACTTTGCTCCTGTCCAACGAACTAGTCTGTTCTCTTTCCAAGGCTCCGGAAGTTGAGGAGGCTTCTGTTTCCAGACCCAGGCTTGCCAGGGGCTCACTGTCTTGTCATTAAGTCTTCCAACAACCATATGAAGTGGGCCTCGGCAGATCCTGGTTTGTGGGGCCCAAGGCTTTTAGAATTGGGGGGACCCTGTTTAAGAAAAATAATGTGAAGTAATGAATACACATTTAAGCCCAGGGGCCTTGGCAGGGCCCAGGCAACGAGAGTCCCTGGAGCTAAAGGGTCCTTACTTTCTTGGCAAATCACCACTGCAGGTGGCTGGCACCATTGTCATCCCTTTGCAGAGGTGGAAATAAAGCTTAGGAACAGGGAAGGTGCCGGCCCAAGGTCACACAGCTTGGAAGGATAAAGCTGAGCTCCGAGCTCATCAGCAACACTGAACGGCCTCAGTGCATATACCACCTTACTGCCTCATCTACAAGGAATCCCCCACCCCCGACCCCTCACATCCCCAGCACAGGCAAGGTCAGGCACAGCAGCCTTTGCTTCCAGACCAGCCCTGGCCCCTCCCTCCCAAGGCCTTCATGCCCTAAGGCCCCAGCCTAGGAGACTTTCTGTCTTGTGACAACAACCACACAGTGCCAGGAGGTAGGTCTCTTCTGACCTTTTGAATTCCCACAGCTGTCCATGCTCATTCCAGAACTCAGCCGACCCTGAGGGAACACCCCCTATCAGGCGGTGAGCTCCCTGGGGGCAGGGGACTGTTGCATCTTGTTTGGCTTCTGTTTGGCTTCGTGTTTCCCGGTCTGAGCTTCTGGTCCCAGCACAGAGGCACAGAGTAAACGTGCATGGTGCCTGTCGCTGGAACATCTATTCCCAGCTTGGGAGGAGGGGCAGCGGAGGCAGATGTGAGGCTGTTAAACTGCACGTTCCTGGGGCCTCTCCAGACCTTCTGAATCAGGCTGGGCACTGGGCCTGGGGCTCTGCATTTTCCAGCTCCCTGGATAAAGTAAAGCTCACTAAAGTTTGAGACTCACTGACTCAGGAGCCAGAAAGGGCAAAATGTTGCATCAGACCAAGCCCCTCTCACAAAGGGGATTCATCCCCCCCTAACTCTGGCTGATTTTTATCAGTGTACCAAGCTCATCTTCCAGCTGAGAATGAATTGTTTCTTACACTTATTAAAGACCTCCTGTATGCCTGGGACTGGATCTGAGGCTTCAGATACTCAACCTCAGTGGATACTAAAAAAAAACCAAAAAAACAAAAAACTTCTAAGAAGTGGGGACAATTATTATCTCCATCTTTCAGATGGAGAAACTGAGGCCTGCAGAGGCAAAGTGACTTGCAGAGGGACAAAGTGTTGGGGAATGAGGAGGCTCGAATAGGAGCATAGTCTACAGGACCAATGACCTCAGGAATATAGCTTACAAGGGTCTAATGAGAATATCTAGAGTTGAGAGTTTATCCACCAGCCCATGAACAGCTTGGAGAATCAGTCATGCTACAGTCACGATAAGAACCTCAAGCAAAGCTATGCAATGAAATTAGGCCACAGACCCCAAAGAAATCTAATCAAGTAGGCCTCCTCTCCCTGGTATCTTCGAGTCAGCTTTTGAGGGGCTGGGGGTTGTGAAAAGATTTGCTGTATTTGCTTCAGGCAAATCTTTGCCTTTTTCTCTGTCTGCAGTTTTGGTACAAAAGGGAAGGATCCAGGCCAGCAAGAAGAGAGAACCAGGGTGGTGGTGGGCAGGTGGGCATTGCAGGCCACCATGACTCCCTGGGCTTATCTATGGGGCTGTTATCACTTTGCTTCCCCTGAACCAGTGCTCTGTGCTAATTCTCACTCTAGGAGGGTGATCAAGGCATCAGGGAGATTTCAGGTGGGGAGGGGCCAATTTAGTGGTCACTGTGCCTATTGCTGGAGGGGCCAGCTGCAGCGAAAAGTGTGGACTTGCTCTAGGAGGACCCCGAAGACAGAACCAGTGGAGGCCACCCAGAGAGGTCGGTTTTGCCTCACAAGATAAACTAACAGGGCAGCCTTGTAGGTAATGAGTGACCCACCTGGGGAGGTATTCAAGGACAGGCAGGGCTGTGTGTGTCAGTGTGTATACAGAGCCATGACTCAGGAAAAGGATTGGCTAAGGCTACTACTTTGAGACCTTTTTCAATGTCGGGACTGGGAATTTCCATTCCTAACATAACTAACCAACCCAAGTAGGGCTGATGGGAAAAATTTACAGAGAAGAAAGGTGGCAGGGTAAGGTGCCCAGATTAGGAACCCACAGACCCTAGTGAGGCACCCAGGGGCACTGAATCAAGACCCCTCCCTTGGCTTCCAACAGAACTGCCATTTCTTGACACTCAAATGTCCTCATTTCTCTTGCAATCATCTATAAATGTCCAAGAACCCTTCATTATAATGATTAATAATATATTACGATGACTGACGATCACTAACCATAACACTCATAAGCATGAATGGAGCAGTTACTGAGACAGGCTCTGTTCTAAGTAAATAAATAAATAAATAAATAAATAAATAAATAAATAAATTTATTAATGTATATAATTGACATGAAAGTCCTATGAGCAATGTCTTTACTTCTACTATCATTCCCATTTTACAGATGAGGAAACTGAAGCTAAGAGAGTGACATGAGAAGTCCTAGGACTCAGAGCTGGGCTCAGGAGGGGAGCTGGGAAGTGCTGGCAGAGGGCCAAGGAGTGGCACGCTGCCCTCCATCTATGGGGCTGCTTCTGCCCTCATGGCCCAGAACTCTGGCCACTGTCAACTGCAGTGGCCCAGGGTAGCAGAACCCAGAATGAGAATGGGGGAAGGGGCCATCTCCAACTTCTTCATTTTACACCAGGGCAGTAGGTATCAGAGAGTGGAAGAGACTTCTAAAGGTCATCAGCAAGTCCAGTGGCCACTGGGTCTCCTGAGTCTTCCTGATGGGCTTCTCCTACTGCACTCCCACATTCCACTCCTCTTTATTTATTTATTTTAAAAGATTTGTTTATTCAGGTGTCCCTCCACTCCTCTTTAAAAATGATATTTGAAAAATCACCATTAGGGACACCTGGATGGCTCGGTCAGTTGGGCATCTGACTCTTGGTTTCAGCTCAGGTCATGATCTCAGGGTCTTGGGACTGAGCCCCGTGTCAAGCTCCAAGCTCAGCTTGAGATTCTCTTTCTCTCCCTCTCCCTCTTTCCCTCTCTTGCTCATACTCTCTCTCCTCTCTCTCACACACACACAAATAAATCTTTAAAAAATGAAATTATAAATAAAATTAAATGGGGGGCACTGAAGTGCCCTAGTTAAGCATCTGCCTTTGGCTCAGGTCATGATCCTCCCTGGCCTCCCCTAGTTTGGCTCCCTGCTCAACATGGAGTCTGCATCTCCCTCCGGCTTGTGCTCTCTTTTCTCTCTCTAGATCTCTTTTAAATAAAAACATATCTTAAAATATAAATAAAATTTAAAAATTGTCAGTAGTAGCATATTTCTAAGAAAACATTATTGAGGGACAGCTGGGTGGCTCAGCAGTTGAGCATCTGCCTTCAGCTCAGGGCATGACCCTGGAGTCCCAGGACCGAGTCCCACATTGGGCTCCCTGCATGGAGCCTGCTTCTCCCTCTGCCTATGTCTCTGCCATTCTCTCTGTGTGTCTCTCATGAATAAATAAATAAAATCTTAAAAAAAAGAGAAGAAAAGAAAAGAAAACATTATTGGGTTGGATGGGTGGCTCAATGGGTTAAGCAACCGGCTCTTGGTTTCTACGCTGGGCATGGAGCCTGCTTAAGATTCCCTCTGCCCCTCCCTCACTACAAGTGCCTGCAGGCTCTCTCCCTCTCTCTCTCTCTCTCTCTCAAAAAAATAAGAAAATAAAAAAAATAACCACACGCACACACACACACACACACCACAAATTACCAAAGGAAGCAGAAGACCCGTTGCAGGTGAAGCAGTGATGTGCCCAGAGATTGTTTCCCTGCTTGCAAAATGGGAATCAGGACAGTGCTTCCCTGCTGACCTCATAGGGAGGGTCAAGGTTAAAGGGAACAGTGGGTATGAAGCCACTAGTAAACCGGAAGATATTATCAAAGTGATCATCTTTGAATGTTGGGCGTAGAAATTAGAAGTACGAGCTGCAGCTCCTCCCAGGGAAATCGAACTCAAATTCAGGGCTGCTCGGAAACAATCAATTCTTCTAGGGTTAGAACCTCCCTAGAAAGCACCTATTTCCTCATCTGTCCACCTGGAAGTCACTCACTGAGCCGTCACCTGTGTGCAGCAGTGCGTTCAGCTCAGCGGCCTCAAGCACAGGCTCTGGGTCACTCTTCCTTGGCCTGAGTTAAAGGGTCGGCTTGGCCACTCCGAGCTAACGCCAACTTCCCTGTGGGAGCCTCAGGGTGTCTGTTAGGATGCAGCCTAGCTCTTCTGGCAGAACCCAAGGAACCCGAGCTAGAGGAGAGAAGAGCTGATTTCCTTGGTGTGTCAGTCTAGGGGGCTCCGCTCTGGGAGCTGGTCCAGGGCCCACGCTCCTTCTGTCTTCCCATCTTGTGCGGGATCGCCTCCGTGCACAGGGTGGAAGATGGCCGCCGCCTCCCCCTCCCCAATCTTTCCTGGGAGTGTTGGGAAGACCCAGGAGGTGGAGACCACCCCTTCCTTTTAAGGGAAGCTGGAAGGGGCTTGGACACCTTGCTTGTGTCCCATTGGCCAGAACAGATCACATGGCCGTGCGTAGTTGCAAGGGAGCCTGGGATATGTAGTACTTAGCCTGGCAGCCCTGGACCTCTTTAAAACCCCGGAGGGGGATGTTCTGTTACTAAAGGGAAGATGGCAGAATGGATACTGGGCAACAGCCGGCAGTCTCTGCCGTGTAGGATTCAAGGAGATACTCTGGGGAGACATTCAGCACAGGGCCAGATATACGGCCCTGCTCAGGGAATATGTGACATTAATTGGTATCATAAGTGTGTCCTTTTCACTTTCCCAAGGGATCCAGGGACCTTGGGGTGGCTCGGGTGGCTTCGTGGGGGCTCCATCCCATGCCCTCCACCCTCTAGGTGATCAGGAGAAGCACCGAGAGACAGCAGACCCCAGCCACCCCACAGCCCAGGCCACGGAGGATCTCAGGCCTCCTGTCTCTCTTCACGGAAGAAACAGGAAAACAGCCTTTACTTCAGGGCTCAGAGACAAGGAGAAATGGTGACATTGGGGCCCTTGCAGCCCTGCCCCCCGGCTGCCTCTGAGGAGCATGGCAACCTTTGTTGCTTTGTGACTCAAGGCCGGGTCCGCTCTGCTATGTTCTGGCTCTCGGACGCTGGTCAGGACACCAGACAGGCATCCTTGTCCCCCCAAACGCAGCACCAGCTGATTTGAGCTCAGAAGCATTCCCTCCTTAAATATTCTCCTCTGAACTCAGAGCTCTTTCCAGCCCTAGGAGGACTGACAGATGACATGGGAAGGTGTGTGCTGTGTCCCTACAGGTCCAGCTCCCCCCAGCCACCGAGTAGAAGGGTCTCTTCTCCTGCAGACGCTGGGTTCAGTGTCAGGAGCTGCGACCCCCTGATCAGATGACCCTGACTCTGCCTCTTAGTAGCTGTGATCACTGACCTCTCCGATTATAATGGGGATGATTAGGGCATCTGCATCTCCATCTTACTATAAAGATTTATAGAATAAACCACCCAAGGTGTTTGTGGAGGGAAAAGGTTCACTGAATGATGCCTGCTCAGATCAGGATTATGCCAATTATTTTCTTCCATGCGTTCCATGCATGCCTGCCACCTGTCCATGCCTCCTGCTGTCCACATCCTAAGCCTTTCCAGAGGCCCCTGGATGGATGGGCAGGTCCTCCGCATATGCCAGCTTTGCACCCCAGCATTCACACTTTCCACAATCATGATGAATTAATCCTGTGGGTGGAACACTGCCTTCCAGACAAGGAATCCCAAGCCAGCAGGGATTGTGACTATTTCATTCACGCAGTACCCTAGTGCCGGGCACAGGTCTCGGCGTGACGAGGATTCTAGGAAATGCTTGTGGAATGAATGAATGGATGGGCAAATGAATGGGCGGATGGATGAGCAAGGAGTTTTGCCATTAGCCTGAGGTTGTGTATCTAAGAGCAGAGTTTACAGACTTGGAAAGACTCTGATTTGAATGTCAACTCTGTCATTGACTTGCTAGGTGACCAGAAGCAAGACCCTGCTTCTTCACTTGATCTCAAAACTGGACTGACCCTCTCTCCTCGACTACTAGAGAAGTCAGGTTTGGCTAATAAAAGCTTTCATTCGTTCATGAACACAGTGAATCCACAAACATTTTCTGAGTGTCCTCTGGGTGCTGGGGGCCCGGGCTGGGTGATGGTAGCTGGGGATAAAAAGGAAGACCCTGTACCAGAGGGGGAGGGGGAGGAGGGAGAGACCCTCAGGTCCATCCTCTGCACAAAGGAAGTGGCTGAGGCCCTCTGTCCGCATCCTGTCCTCCTCAACCCCCCATGGCCCTTCCATCTGTGTCCTTTTCCTTTGGCTCTTTCATCTGGGCTTGGGCAGGGGGCTCTGTGCCCCCAACCCCCACCTGCAGCCATTTCCTGCCCTCCTGTCATCTGCTTCCTTTGATCCTTTTGTCAAGAGACTTCTGGAAGCCTCTGGACCATTGGCAACCTTGGCAACCTCCTCCCCTGGGCTGGTCCTAGTCTGTTGACCCCACCGGGACAGGGGGTCAAAGTGGGCTTCTCTTGGGATGCTGCCCTGGAGGCAGGTGGGTCCTGGTGTCATTCATTCATTCATTCATTCATTCATTCATTCATTCACAGGTCCCAGGCCTGTGTGGGGCTCACAAAGTAAACAAGGCAGTCATGGTCCCTGTCCTCATGGAACCCCCAGTCCTTTGCACACCAAGTGGATTCTCCCCAGAGCTGCCACAGCAGGAGTGGCCCGAGGACCCAAGGAAGGAACACTGAGCTAGAAATCAGGCCTCTAGCTAGCACCATTATCTCTGAGCCTCGGTTCCACATCTGGTGCGTGGGGGCGGCTGGAGATAGCACAGGACCACATGCTCTGCAAGCTCTCCCAATCTGGAAGATCATGAGAGGTCATGGGAGTGCCTTGGCCTTGCCAGAATGGACTTCCCGGACACAGGAAGGAGCCTCCGGAACCAGCAGAGAGGCAGGGGAGAGGCCAGAGGTCCAAGTATGAAAAGAGGTAGATACCCATCATTGGTCAGAGAGTGAACGGGGCCTTGGCCTGTGCCCTCCACTTGGCACGGGCCTCCACGCCTGGCTCGGGGCAGGAGCTCAGCTGATGCTTGTCCGGGGGCTGCCATTTACTGAGCACTTACCATGTGTCAGGCATGCCGGGCTGAGCTATTTACACCAGGTCCCAGTCTGTTAGCTCCTCATGCTGGTCCTATGAGATAGATGCCATTATTCTCCCCATTTCAAAGATGAGAAAAGAGAGGCACAGAGATGAGTTCTGCCCAGGGCCCCGTGGTTTGCGGATGGCAGAGCTGGCTTTTGAACTCTACTGACCTGACTTCAGCCCCTGTGCTATTCTGTCCCTTGGTGAATGACAAGGGGGCTGGGCTCCAGGCATCAGGACCTTGGGCTCACCTCTGCCCTTTCCATCTTTCCCCTCAGTGGTTTCAGCAGGGTGGCTGGTGAGATGTCACCCAGGGGAGATGGGAAACAGTCAGGAACCAGAATAGAGGGCAACCCAGGTGGCTCAGCGGTTTAGCACCGCCTGCAGCCCAGGGCGTGGTCCTGGAGACCCAGGATCGAGTCCCACGTCGGGCTCCCTGCATGGAGCCTGCTTCTCCCTCTGCCTGTGTCTCTGCCTCTCTCTCTATGTGTGTCTCTCATGAATAAATAAATAAAATCTTAAAAAAAAAAAAAAAAAGGAACCAGAATAGAGGCCCACCTCCCAAGGGAGGTCGTCCAGAGGACAGCAGCGTGGGCTGACAGTAGTCTTCTTCCCAGCCCACCCCCGACCCCTGGCGACCCTTTCCTCTGCAAACCCAGGAAGGCCCAATCCATCCATCCACTCGTCCATTTGTTCCCTCATTGGCTCAGGATACACAGATGAGCAAGTGTCTGTCCCCTGGAGGACTGTGTCCTTAGGGAACATCCTGAAGGACAGCCAAACGGACACAGGTGAACAGGTGAGGGAGGTAGTTGGGGGCGTGGTGGGGGGAGGCAGGCAGAGGAGGGAATGTGGCCTGGGGGAGAGGCAGGATGGCTCTTGAGGAGGTGACATCTGAGCTGAGACCTGAGGATCAGGAAGCAGAGGGCTTTCAGATATCAGGACCGGTGAGTGCAGAGGTCAGGAGGGTGGCAGGAGAGGGAGGGAGGGCAGGAGGGGAGGGACCCGATGGGGCAGCAGGGTCGCGATGGGCTGGCACACTGAGCCAGAGCTCGACACCTTCTGGGTAGAGCGTGTAGCTGTCACGAGCCAGTCGAAACCCGATCGAGTCCTTTAAAGTTTCCATAGGCTTCCCAGGGGCTGCATGAGTAGGAGGCTGAGGAGAAGGGGACATGGAGGCAAGGAGGCCCAGATGAGGCTGGTGTAGGGGGGAGATGATGAGGCTAGACTTGGGCGTGGCTGTGGGCAGGGAGAGGGGATATGCTTGCCTGTGACTGGGCATGGGGGTCAAAGAGGACTCTGACTTTGGGGACCTTCACTTTTCAGCATGTGGAGCCAGGGGACAGAGGAGGGCCGGAGGCTGGGGTGAAGGGGCCAAGCCCTGGACTGCAGCTCGACTTAGACTGTCCAGGGACTCGCAGGGCTGTCACCGCTGCCCACAACCCACCCCCAGCCCTGCACCCCCATTCTCTCATGATTGATGAAGGCCCCATGCAGTGTTTGCTCAGCTGGCTGAGCCCTCTGGGGCCGGCTGCGGGTCTGTCCGTGCACATCTGTCTGTCTCGGGGAGGAGGAAACCAGAGGGGAGGGGAGCTGAGGCAGAATGGAAATCCACCAGGGTTGGGAACCAGGCCCTCCCCATTCTGCTTTGCTGGAGTGACTCACCGGGGGAAATGGACTAGTCCAGACCAAGAGCCCCTGCTGGCTACGGGTGGTGCAGGCCTGGGGACTGGGCCCCCACCATTGCCAGCTGTTTACCCTCAAGGCCTTCCACCTGCTAGAGACCCCAGGCTCCATCCAGGACTGTTCCCCCTGGGGCCTGAGGAGGGCAGTTTTCGGGTCACAGGCTCTGGGGGAGCTGTGGGGCCCCAGGACTGGGAAGATACCACCCTGCCCGCTTCTCCTCCATGACCTGACTCAGACATGGCCCCACCACCGACCCATCACCCCCTTTTTGCTCTCCTCCCTCACCCCTCTGTCCAACAAATCTAGCCTTTAAGGCTTTTTGTTCAGGCCACTCAGCCCCTCTGTCTGCCTCCCCAGACCGGCCCCCCATTATGTCTCACCTGGATATCTAGCAGCGGCCTCACCGGGTCTTCCTGCTCTTACCTTTGCCCCTGCACTCCCTGCTACTCAAGGCAGCCAGAGTGATCTTTCTGGAAGTGCTACTGAATATGTCACTTCTCTGTCTCAAACCTTCCATGGCTTTCCATTACCCTCAGCCTGACATGGAGACTAACACAAAGCCAGAATGGCGTGACCCACACTGACCTCTCTCCCTCCCTCCCTCAGTGCTACTTTCTGTAGCTCCCTGCTTGTGAAATGGAGGATTTTTCAATTTTCCTAATTAGCCCTGTTTTAGTCTCACCCCCTGGATCTTTGCACATGCTACTGTGTCCTTCAGCAGGAGCATCCCCACAGCCTCTTGCCTGGCTGATCCTTTTTTTTTTTTTTTTTTAAGATTTTATTTATTTATTCATGAGAGACACAGAGAGAGGCAGAGACACAGGCAGAGGGAGAAGCAGGCTCCCTGCAAGGACTCCGATGCAAAACTCCATCCCAGGACCCCGGGATCATGCCCTGAGCCAAAGGCAGGGACTCAACCACTGAACCACCCAGGTGCCCCTGCCTGGCTGATTCTTACTCAAGCTTTTTAGACCTCTCCTTCTCTGCCCTCTCCCCGTCAGAGCAGGCTGGGTCAGGGGCCTCCTCCAGGCCCCCATGAGACCTTGGGCTTCCCGCAGCACAGCCCTGACAGCCCTAGACAGGGCCTCTCCTTCAGGGCCTGTCCATGCCCAGAATCTGGTAGGTGTCCGGGAGAAGGTTCAAGGGCAGCCAGGGAGGACCGCTGGGGAGCAGGGCTGAAACAGGCCCTGCTCAGGCCTCCTGGTTTTTTTTTTTTTTTTTTTTGTTTTTAATTTTTATTTATTTATGATAGTCACAGAGAGAGAGAGGCAGAGACACAGGCAGAGGGAGAAGCAGGCTCCATGCACCGGGAGCCCGATGTGGGACTCGATCCCGGGTCTCCAGGATCGCGCCCTGGGCCAAAGGCAGGCGCCAAACCGCTGCGCCACCCAGGGATCCCTGCCTCCTGGTTTTGTATGGGGAAAGGAGAGGAGGGGGCTCTTGGAACAGTTATTACAGCAAATGTGATGCCCCCCCCCCGCCCTTCCAGGGCTCTGGCATAGTGCCACAGAAGATCCTCATCCCCTGCCACTAATGGAGGAGGCAGCCGGAGGTCACCACCGGGCCTCTACCCACAGGATGATAACAAGGCTGATGAGCAGTGCTCTGTGCTGAGGGCCGCACCTGCCTGAGCTCATTCTGTCCCTTTATCACTCCCAGTTCACAGACTAGGAAGCTGAGGCTCTGCGGGGCACAGTGACTTGCCCAAGGTCACTCGATCCTGCCAGAGCTGGAATGGGAACCCAGGATCGCGGCTGCTCACCACAGCTGGTCACCGGTCACCACCTGGCTGAGGGTGGACACTTCTCCCAGACTCAGCAGGCCTTGGTTCTTCCTCCGAGAAATGGACATCCCAAAGCAACGACCATGCAGAGGGCGTTTGTGAAATCAGTGTGCTGCTGGTTAGTGCAGTGGCAGGTGAAGTTTCCAGAAGAGGAGGGTCAAAGAGGGGCAGTGATGTAGCCATGGTCACAGAACACGTGGCGATCTGTATGGGCCTCTGAAGCCAAGGCAAGTGGTATCCAGTGAGATTTTTCTCAGTTAAGCTCCTCTCTGTAACCACAGCCATGGTGACTGGCCTGCTGGGTGTGGCCTATTCAGCCCTGTTCTGAGGGAGTCGGGAGACTCTGTGGTGACAGGGCTGTGGCTTCAGGCTCTCTCCCATCCTGGGCAGGAGCAGGGGTAGGGGATGCAGGCGGGGAGGCACACTTCCATCCCACTAGGGGAGGCAGCTTCAAAGGGACCATGGAATCCTGAGCCACTGGAGGCTAGAGCCTCCTTCCCTGCAGAGGCTTGGGGGACTCAACATAGCACTTTACCTCCCCTTCCCTAGCACAAAGCTGGGAAGCTCCCCTGGGAGCCTTGGTGGCAGCAAAGGAGCCAGGGACTGGTCTGCAGCCTGGCCTGGCCCCATGGAAAGAGTACTGGACAGGGAGTCTACATCAGGCTCTGGCATGGCCTTGCTGCACACCTGGGCCATCGTGCCCCTCTTGGACCTGGTGGGGGCACCACTGGTTTGCCCTGGATGGAGCTAAGTGGTTAACATTTTATTCCTGAATCCTCAGAACCATCCCTGTGAGGCTGCCAGTATAATTCCCCTGCTCTCTGTGAGGCTTGGAGGAGTGAGGGGACCCACCCAAGTTCACACAGCAGGTGAGTGACACAACAGGAATTTGGCTTTTCAATTTATGGAGGTCTAATGGACATAACAATAACTGCAGAATTTGAGGGGCTTGGGCATCTATATATGCCCAGAAAACCATCATTGCTATCAGGGCGGTGAACATATCCACCGTCCTCCAAAAGTTCTCTTGTGCCCCTTTGTGGGACTTCCTGGTCCCCAATGTCCCACAGCAGCCACTGAGATGCTTTTTGTCACTACAGGTTAGTCTGCATTTTCTAGAATGTTCTATAAATGGAATCACACAGTATGCATTCTTTGTTGCCTGGCTGCTCTCACTCTGCATTCGCGACCTTGAGATTCCTCCATGGTGTTGCGTGTCTCAAGAGTTCATTTCTTCTTACTGCTGAGCCGTGTTCCATGTCAGGACGTACCACAAACTGTTGAGCCAGTTGCCTATCGATGGGTTGTTTTCCAGTTTTGCTGGAACTCCAGTTTTCCATGAAGCTTCCATGAAGATTCGTGCGTTAAGTCTTTGCATGGACCTAAGTTTTCATTGCTCTGGGATAAATGCCTTAGAGGGGAATCGCCTGTCCTGTGGTAAGTGTACGTTTCAATTTTTAAAAAGCTGCCAAATGTTTTCCCAAGTCGCTGAACCACTTGACATTCCCACCAGCCATGGAGAAGGGTCCTAAAGGGGGATGGGGACTGGAATCGAGGCCTGCCCAGCTCCGGAGCCATGGGCCCTCACTGCCAAGCCCCAGACCTCCCCAGCCCTCCCTCCTAGCTGGCCTGGCTCCCTGGGCTGGCTGGCTAGCTGGAGAAGGAGCCGACGGACAGCAGGGGCTGAGATGCTCTCCACCCGCAGGAGCAGGTGCCCCCTGCCCACCTGCCCACTGCACTGGCCCCCCCACCCCTGCAGGTCTGGCTTCCTCTTTGAGCAGGGCCATGCCTTCCCAAGGGGCCCAGAAGCTCCTGGAAGGCAGGGCTGGGCACATAGTGGGCTCAGGGGAAAGGCCAGTGTGTGGGGGGGAGCTGCAGGGCTGCACCCTCTGTGGACCCCTGTGGCTTCTGGCTTGCAGAGGAAGGAGGGGGGTCTCCCAGGCCAGTGACAAAGGCTTCTGGGGCATTGGGGGGGGGTGCTGAGGATTTTATTGGGCTCCTTACCAAGGCTGCAGGGGAGAGGGGTGTGTGTGTGTGTGTGTGTGTGTGTGTGTGTGTGTGTGTGTGCTGGTAAAAGACAGTCCCTTTGAGCTCCGAGAGAGGAGAAAGAAAGAAGCCATCGGAACCTTGGCAGAGGGGGAGACACAGAGACAGAGACCCAGAACCGGGGAGAGAGGCGGTCACAGCCAGGAGGGGCCACTCCCCCTGCAGACCCCGGGGAGGGGGAAGGAGGCGGGAGGGGAGCGCGAGGGGAGCAGGGCTTCTTCATTAAAAATGAACCCCCGGAGCCGGGCCCGCAGCGGCCGAGGAGCCGGGCTGCCGGCGGCCTCCCTCTCGCTGGAGCACAGAGGCCCGCGCCGGCTCCAGCCGCCCGCGGCCGACCTCACGCGTCCTCAAAGCCAGCCTGGCCCACTTCCCCCGCCGGTTGCCACAGCAACTGAGCTCTGAGTAATCAGCCGCACGGTGACCTTTCTTCCCCCGGAGAGAGGGAGGGAGGGAGGGAGGGAGGGCGGAGGGAGGGAGGGAGGGAGGCAGCGCTCGGGAGGGGGGAGGAGGGACGAGGGAGAGGAGGAGGGACGGGAGGCAGAGAGGAGAACAGAGGGAGAGAGATGAAGAGGAGGAGGGGGGAGGATGGAGGCGAGAGGGGGGAGCGACGGAGGAGGAGGGGAGGAGGAGGAGGGAGGCTGAGCGCGGTCAGAGCAGTAAAAACACTGCATCTGGGGTCTGGGGGCTTTCGGGGATGGAGCTGGCGTCGGAAGCTGGAGAGAGGAGGGGCAGCTGGCCCTGCAGCGCTGCGGTGGGGGTGGGGAGGCCCCCCACACTCCCTCACCCGCCGCCCCCCAGCTCTCCAGGGCTGCCTCTCCCAAGTCCTGGGGGGTTGTGAGAGCATGAGCAGCCCCTGTGTGCTCTCTGGCTCAAAAGGTGCCCTCTCCCGGCGGCAGCAGCAGCGTGGACTCCCCCATTCCCCAGATGGGAACACTGAGGCCAGGGAGCCGGTTGGCAGTTTCAGGTCCGGGTGCTTGAACCCTATGACACCTCTTTCTGCCTAACTGCTTACCCCTGGGAGGCGAGCTGCAGCCAGAAGAGGTGGGGGTGAGTCCTCCACCACTCCCACGTCCCCCACTACCCAGGTCTCTGGCCTCAGTTTCCTTGGTTGTAAAGTAGAGATCCTGGGGTGGGAGGGATGCTTACTGCCCAAGGAGACAGCACTGGTTAAGGAGGATCCAGGCAGCCTCTACACCCAGATTTTTTTTTTTTAAGATTTTATTTATTCATTCATGAGAGACAGAGAGAGAGGCAGAGGGAGAACCAGGCTCCCTGCAGAGAGCCCGATGCAGGACTCATCCCAGGACCCTCCCAGCACCTCCCAGGACCCCAGGATCACCATCTGAGCCAAAGGCAGAGGCTCAACCACTGAGCCACCCAGGTGCCCCTACACCCACATATTGATTTGAGATTCGCTAAACATAGAGAGAGCAAGGCAGGTAGGATGGGAGACCCAGACAGGCTGTGAGCTGAAGGAACCCGGAGAGGCATGGGTGCAGAGGGGAGCCCCTGGGGTTCAGGGGCACCACCCTGAGAGGGCACGGAAACTTCGTGGGCCCTGCTATCCTGCCAGCCCACCCTCGCTCCTCCGTGGCTCCGCAGCCCTGGGCCACCACCAGGCCCATCACCCGCCTGGCCCTGGGGACCCGCCAGCCGCCTGTTTATGAGGCGAGCCAGTCCTGGAGTCACAGCCGCGCCCACGGGATGGGGGAGGGACGACAGATGGTTGGAGGTGCCATTTTAACCAGAGTCTGCAGCAGTTGGGGAAGGAGAGGGGGGAACCTAGGGCTGGAGGGGGGCTGGGACCTGGCATTGCTGCTTCCTCAGGGCCTTCGGCTCCTACTTCTCCCACCTGGGCACCTGTCCCCAGCTCTGGTTGCTCACCTGACCCAACAGCCCTGTCACTTGGGCTGCCCAAACTCCTGTGGACTCTGTGGGTGCCCCTTGGGTCTTATAAGGTGTGTGGCGAGGCCGGGACAACATTGGCAATCTCTTAAGTCCCTACCACCCACGAGGAGAACCCCGTGACCACCCAGCATGCAGCGAGGATGCGGCCACTGACCAGGGACTGCCAGGAGCTGGCAGGGGAGTAGCAGGAGGGCTCATGGGCTGTGGGGTGCTGAAGGTCCCAGAGTCCAGCCCTCGGCTCCAGGCTTCAGCTGGAGTACTCAGGGCACATGAGGAGCAAAGCTTGGGAGGGGTCCATGTTTCTATCCTAACTCAGCACTGAAGTTAATTCCAGAACTTCTCCAGACCTCAGTGTTTGCTTCTCCATCAGGGAAGGGTGTCGGCCCCACCCAGTGGGCTGGCAGGCAAATCACCTACTTTGGTGAAGGAATGGCAAAGCGAGGCTCATCTTTTACAGGTGAGGAAAGCAAGACTCAGAGAGGCCAGACTGCTCACCCAGGGTCACCTGGCTGCTGAGGGGAAGCCCCGTGCCCTGGGGTGTGGGGAATGAGGTGCATGTAAAGCTCAGGCTGTGAGCCTGCCTGTTCCCTGGGGTTCTTGGCTCCCTAGAACTTCCTCATTCCAGAAACCTGCATGCCCCAGAGCTTTGTGAAATAAGGGACAAGCCCCACGGGTGGCCATTTGGCCCCAGGGCAGGAATACTAGCATTGTCTCCCGGAGCCCACCTGGGGCCCCACGCCTGGCTGAGCACCCAAGATCTCTGTCTTGTCACAGAGATCACCCTGGGAGATGGGTGCAACCCATCTCTCTGTTTTCAGATGGGGAAAGTGAGGCTCAGACGGGTGCAGGGACTTGCCTCAGACCCCACAGCACTGAGTGCCAGAGCTGGGATGAGAATCCACTTCTGGGACCTCAGAGATGGCCTCTTAACTCCAGACCAGATCAGCCAGGCTCGACCAAACTCGAGGGACTGTTCCCTGTGTTGGACTTGGCTATGAACAGAGTTCCCTGGGCACCATCAGAAAATATTGATGGGAGCTGCATGGAAGGTCCCTGTGGTGCAGGAAGGAGCAGGCTCATCACAGGATAGGCACGTGGCTGGGTGAGACTGGTCAGTAGGGTTGGGAGGCCATGTTGCCAGGAGTACTCACAGCCCAGGAATCTTTTCTGATCTTTGAGCATTGAGGGGCAGGGACCATTTCCCTTCTTTTTTTTTTTTTTAAGATTTTATTTATTTATTCATGAGACACACACACACACACACACACACACACACAGAGGCAGAGACACAGGCAGAGGGAGAAGCAAGCTCCATGCAGGGAGCCTGACATGGGACCTAATCCCGGGTCTCCGGGATCAGGCCCTGGGCTGAAGGCGGCGTTAAACCACTGAGCCACCCGGGCTGCCCCACCATTTCTCTTTTTGACAGATAAAAAAGCTGAAGTCCAAAAAGGCAGGATGACTTACTACAAGTCCCATTGGGCTTTAGGGACAGAATCAGGGCAAAGGGGGCAGCCCCGAGTGGGATCGAGTCCCACTTCTGGCTCCCTGCATGGAGCCTGCTTCTCCCTCTGCCTGTGTCTCTGCTTCTCTCTCTCTGTGTGTCTCCCATGAATAAATAAATAAAATCTTAAAAAAAAAAAAAGAATCAGGGCAAAGGCAAGATTCTTTGACCCCCAACCAGTGTGCTTTTTTGCTGTGTGTCAGTGCTACCCATCCACTCACTCATTGATCTCTCCTCCCATCTATATACCCCTATCTACCTACTCACCTACTGATCCATCTACCCAGCCTCCGTCCACCCATCCATCCACTCACCCACCTATCCAGTCATCTATCCATTCTCTCATCTGCCCACCCATGCATTCACATGTCCATCCACCCACTCACCTATCTACTTACCCATCCATTCATAGAACCTGTTCACTTATCCATCTTCCCATCTTACATCCATCTACCACTCACCCACTACTCATCCATCCACTTACTTATCCATCCATCCATCCATCCATCCATCCATCCACCCATCCGTCCATCCATCCATTTATTCATCCCTCCCTCGCTCCCTCCATCCATCCACACATCCATCCACTATCCATCTACTCATTCAGTTATCTAGCCATCACCCATCCAATGACTTTTCACCCACCCAAGTATCCATCCATCTAACCCACCATCCATTTATCTCATTTTATTTTTATCCTATAACCATTCTGAGTCTTGTTTCTACAGCCTTTAGTTAGGAAACATATGTTCAGGTGAGCTGGGCGCTGATCCTTCCTCTCTGCGGAGGTGCACCAACTCCCCAAACCCCCCTTTCAGCATATCAATTCCAGAGGTTGTCATAAAATGGACCAAGAGCCATCAGCCCAGGAGCCAAGGACCAAAAGGATTGTTTGGACCAGGGATGGGGCAGCTTCTGCTCCTGCCTCTAACATGCTGTGTGACAATTGAGCAATTGCGAACTGAGAATAATTGTCCGGTCCTCTGACAATTGGAGGAACAAGCGGAAGCTTTAGAAAGGCAATAGCCCTTCACCAACATGAGGGAGAGTTTTTTTGAAGGGGTTAGTAGGGCTCAGTCTTTGAGGCATACTCTCTCTTATTACTAAAACCTGCCAGAAAGTTCAGTTGATTCTGCTCAGACCAGCTAGATAGTCATTCATTCATCCATCCATTCGTTCATTCTGCACCAACTGTGTACTAGGGCCCATATAAGACTCCAGGGATCTAGAAATCAATACAGATAGCTTCTGCCCTCAAGAAATTGGCTGATACTTGGCTCTGAACAGAAATCAGTCACTTCACATGGGTTCTGGTTGAGGCTTGAACTTAGTCCTGGGGGACTCGAGGAATGTCAGCTGTGGGCTGCGCAGGTGAGGACGGAGTCCCCGAGGGGGGACGTACTCATGATCTGGAAGGACAGGGCCGAGGGTGTGGAGAAGGACGTGGAGGCAGAAAGGAGAGCACATGCAAAGTCCTGGGGGCCCGGGGGAAGTTCTTTGAGTACCTACTAAGTGTCAGGCACTGTAGCCAGTGTTCCCACCTCATTATCTCAGTGGATCCTACCCACGATGCTACAGGGCTGGCAGGATCCTTTTGCACATTTCACTAATGAGAAAGCTAAGGCTCAGAGAGGACCAGCAGCTTTCCCAAAGGTGCACAGCATCCACACGCTAGATCTGATACACCAGCCTAGGCCTGTTGGTCTGACTCCGAAGTCTGGAGCCTTTGCCCATTCTCCCTCACCTTGAGCATCTCCTCCTCAAGGTGAGGGTAGGGGAGAAAGCACTCTGTCACCACTCATGTCTTTCAGGCAGCTTAGGAGGCTCATGCATTCATTCAATTAACAAATACTTACCCATTCCTCCTCCGGATCAGGGATCAGGCCAGGAGGTGTTGGAGGGTTGAGCAGTGACAGGACAGGACCCTCCCTGCTCTGGGGCCGGCAGGGGGGACTCCCAGTTAAGGGGATGCTCAGGGGACTGACCTCAACCTCAAAGCCCTGAGTCACCCAGGCCTAAAAATAAACCCAGGTGCCATCCAAGCCCAAAGAGTGGGGACCACAGGCTCCCAGAGCAGAGGCTGGGGAGGCATCAGGCAGAGCTGTCAGCTCGGAGCAGGCTCCTCTCATCAGCATGGGGCCCCAGCCTCCCTGCTTAAAGATCGCCTCGGGTGCTCTCTTAAAGATGCTAACGCTGCAGCTGACATTTGGGAGATCCTGGCAGGCGATCAAACCCAAGCTGAAAATCGGAGCTTCTGGGCGGGGGCGGGGTGGTGGTCACCAGGCAGCAGGGACCCAGGTTGGTTGGAGCTGAGGGCGACAGGGCTTGGGCAGCTGGTACCGGCTGAGTCTGTGCCTCCAGCCTGGCCCTGCGTGGCCAGGCTGGGTATCCGGCTCTCTGCTGGAAGAACTCCAGGACACAGAAAGCAAGGACGCAGGAGGACAGTGGATCAGGAGACACTCAAGCTTCTTAGCCTTCTTAGCTCAGCCTCAAACTCTAGCTCACTGTCAATAATCAGACCAACTGGCTAAAAACATAAACAGAGTGATGAGTTATGGAAAAGAGGTAAGATGGAAAGAAGTTGCTGGTGCTAATTCCATCTCTCGCTGTACCCAATGCTGGGTCCCTCCCAGTGCAGAGAAGAGAGTGCAGCAAGGAAGCTGAGGGTCAGAGGGAGGAGTTAGGAGAGAACATCCCCAGGCCACCTCCCACCTCTGCCTTGGACACCATTGCCCTTCCACAGACTTTGACAAGCCTGAGCCAACCTCATCTCCTTTGTCTTCCTTTATATCCAGTCTCCTTCTGCCCACCCATCTACCACGATCCACCCACTCCAACCCACTCATCTAGCCAATCTACCTACCTTCCACCTAATGGATTCACCCACTGCTCTTCCACCTGTCCAACCATCCATCCATCCAATGAATCAATCATCCTCTTCATCCGTCCATCCGCTGACTCGTCCACTCAGCCCATCCATCTCCCTCCGTTCAACCGTGTCCCCTCCTGATACCAACATCCATTCATCCATCCCTCCAAATGTCCATCCATTCTCCATGCGTTTGGGTCAGGCCATGCTGTGCACAGGAGAGGTGCACCCAGCTCAGTGTTAGGGGGTCAGGAAAGGCTTCCAGGAGGGAGAGCCCTCTCTGCTGAGACATGAAGAATAAGCAGCAGGAATCCAGGTAGAATGTGGAAGGGAGAGTCTTCCCCAAAGAGATGGGAGGCGAGAGACAGAGACACTCTGTAGCCGACCAGAGAGCTGAGAGAGGCTGACTCTGGGGCTGAGTGGGTGGCAGGCCGGGGCCTGAAGCTGGGACAACTTGTCTGGCACAGAGTCAGGCCCACGGGATTGTGGGAGGGGAAGTGAAATATTCAGTCCCATGGCTGTCTACTGCCCTGATGCCTCCAGATGGGCCCCCTCCGGGTCCTGCAGCGCTCCCACCCACCTGTCCCGCCTCCGAATCCCAGGGATGCTCACAGCCAGATATCCCTACAGACCTCCCCTCACAGGCTTTTACTTAGTGTGTGGGAATTCTAGAATTCTAGCTTCTCCGGGTCAGAGTTGTGCCTTATCCTTCTTGACATCCTGTTCTGCAGCACTGAGCCAAAGTTATCCATAAATAAATAGATAGATGATAGATAGATAGATAGATAGATAGATAGATAGATAGATAGATAAATAAATATCAAGAGATAAAAAAATTTTTTTCTTTCTCCAACCTCTCTCCTCCCTCCTCTTGGAGAGCCCTTCCACACCCCCAGGCACCCTGTCCTAAAGCCCCTGTGCCGTCTGCATCTCTTTCCTCTTTCCCAGGTGACCTCGCCTTGTCGGGTCGGTCACCCAGATCTGTCAGTTCCATCTGACAACCATGAATCTGTCACTCTTCTACCTGCTAGGCCACCAACCTCCTCTGTCCTCCCACTGCTCTCCATCCAGGACATGTACAAGAGGCACTCTGAGAGAGGCTCTAAAATTTAAACTTGACCACTCTAGTCTCCTACTTAAACCTTTCATGGCTTCCCATGGGCTTCTGGATAAAGCCCTAGGTCCCTGTCATTGCCTCTATGACCCTTCCCAAGGTGGCTGATGCTGTCTTCTCTGGTCTCCAGGTTCATCCCTCAAAAGATATGAAAGCCATCAAGTTCACTGCTGTCTATACTGGGTCTTCAAAGCCACCCTGGCCCTGGCTGCTGGACTGTCTCAGCCAAAAAGCCTAGAAACATCCTGAGTCTTCAACTCCCTGCCCGCCCCTACACTTGACTCCTCTTAGGCCTCACATTCTGTCCCCATGAGCCTGGGAGCAGTCAGTTCCATATTCTCAATGTCACGTCAGGCACCCAGTTGGCCCTCAGGTAAAAGAACATATTGCTCAATCTACAATAATATTAGGGTTTACCTCCAGACTCTTTCTCCCCATATCTGACCATTTCCATTTGCAATTCGTGCCTGAAACCAAAGCCAACTGCTTGGCCTCTTCTCTGCCTACAAAACATTTTTTACTGATTTTTATGGCTACAAAAAAAATTTCCTTCCTGTCTTCACATTCACAGGAAAGAGAGAGCCCTGGCCCTGACTCAGAATTGGATTCTAGCTGGAGGCGTCCTCTCCGAGGCTGGCTCTAGGGAAAGGGTTTATCTGTTTGTTCCCTGACCTTGAGCGGGGAGCTAAGGCAGCAGGAAAGGGGACACACAGGAGCGGGGAGGGGAATGAGGAGGGAAAGCTGGAGCTGTGGCCCTGGGACCCCGCACTCTGCCCCAGGGACCAGCTAGGTGACAGGAAGGGAGAGAGAGGGAGGAGACAGGCCGTGCTGCCTGCAGCTCCTGCTTTTGGTCTCCCAGGATCTCTGGGTTGCACGACCTGCCTAGTCCCATCCCTGGCTCCCCCAGAAACTGAACAGACCAGGTATGCGGATTGCTGTAGGGAGTCCTCAACCACGCAGGTAGAGAGCAGCTTGGCCATCCACACACCTGAGGGCCAGCTGTGACTGTCACACCCCCAGTGCCCCATGGAGGGACTCGGTCCAGGCAGCCTGGCCCGGCACAGCCAGCCCACAGGGTAAGGACAGTGGCACTAAGGGAGGCAAGAGACCAAGAAATAGGTAAAGAAAAGAACCCTTCCTAGAAAGGGTCTTCTTCCAATTAATATGTGACTGAGTTTGAACTCAAACATGTATTGAGCTCCTTTGCCAGGATCCTTACCATCCATGAACCGACCATCTTTTCTCCAACTGAACTGTAAGCGAACTTCGAGTCCAAACTATTTATTTCCTCCCAAATAACCTTTCTCTTGCTACAAAAGTAAAGCATGCTTTTTGTGGATATTGCCAGAGGGGCCTCCGGGTGGGTTAGTTGGCTAAGCATTCATGATCCCAGGGCCCTGAGATCGAGCCCCGCTTCTCCCTCTCCCTGTTTTGCTCTCTTGCGCTCGCTTTCTGTCAAATAAATAAATAAAATCTTTTAAAAAAGCGAGATTGCTGAAAATGCAGATGAGCTCAATGAAGAAAATAAAAACACTTTTAATCCCATCACCTGGAGATGACCCGGCTTTTTTGACATTTGGAGGAGTTGGATCCCCTCCAGCGTCTCCATATCCAACATCTTGGTCTGGAGTCCCATACATGATTGACACGTAGGAACAATTTTGTGTCTGATTGTTTACCTTTTTATTCATTATTTATTAATTCCAAAAGTACCCATTGAACCCAATGTAGTTATCAATTTAGTGGTGTTTCAGATTCTTAGAGGGTGTCAGGAGAGGTATAGCACCTAAGATACTCAGATACTCATTGTGAGTTAGACTCCATGGCCAAACCCTTCTCAGCCCCTCTGCCAGGTAAGTGGTCAAGGCCCAGACTTGAGTCCAAATCCTGGCCCCATCCCTCACCAGCTGTGTGGCCTTTGGCAAGTCCCTTAGCCCATGCTACCCAAAGTGTGGTCCACAGACTGGTGTTGGCCCACGCACTATGTGTTGACATCATAAGAAAAGCACCAGAACTGAGCATAATTTAGAAACATTCATTCCAACCAGACACTGTTCACATCCAGTTGTGATGTGTTCATTACAATAATATCGTTCCAGGCAGATTGGAAAATTGTCTCTACAAGTTCCTCCACCTCAGATAGCTCGAAAAGCACAGAGTTAGCCTACTCTGTGACTCAGTTTCTTCAGTAGTAAAATAGGAATAATCATGGTCCTTAACCTCATCAGATCCCTGGGAAGGGTAAGTGAACTAATTGGTGGAAGGTTCCCAGGACAGTGGTTGAGCATTGCAAACTCTCATTAATGTCAATGCCACTGGTGTTTTGCATATTTTCTGTATTCTGCGTTGAAGATACCCAATTTCTGGGAGCGGGAGGAGAAGGGCTAGAAAGGGGAGTGGACCCTGATTAATGCATCCTACCCTACCCCCCAGTTTCTATGAGTTTTAGTCAATCCTTGAGATTGAGACACCGCTGTGACCTGCCTTCCAGGTCTCCAAAAGAACCATGGCGTCCTGTGTTCATCCACTTACCAGGTATCTATAGACCACTTACAGAGTGAGGCCGGAGTGCCCAGTGGCTAAGAACTCAGAACACTGGAGAGACAGGCTCAAATCCCAGCTCTGCTCCTTACTAGCTGAGTGACTTTGGGGGCATCACTTAACCACTCTGAGCCACAGTGTTCCTGAGTGAGGGCCCGGAGGGGTTCCTGAGGTCAGAACTCAGGCCAGGCGGGGCCCGGGCAGATGATCCCCACATGCCTGTAGAGAGCATGACTATACAGGGTGCTCCCTGGCTGTGTGCTCAAATGTGACCATTGTGGGGACCTCCTGGATATCCACCCTCAGGGACTTTTTGTGGACTAGGGAAGAATAGGTGGTAGCTTGAGATGCCAAACTTGCCAGGTATTACTTCTAGAAAAATGAATGAATTTAAAAACTTTGAATATTGGAAAGTGGAGAGATGTAAACATATAAAGGTCTCCAGATAAGAAGAAGGCTTGCCAATTAGACTTGTATTGTATGGAACAGGGGAGCTCCCCTAATGGTCTCTTCTCTGCAGAGGGAGGCCTGAGCAGCCTGGCTAAGCCACGTGATGCCTCTGAAAGCTTCTCTGAACAGCCTGGTGTCACTTCTCCTGATTCACTAGCTAAAGCAAGTCATGAGGCTGAGCCTGACATGGGGGGTAGAGGAATGCAACCCCTCGCGAGGCCTGCACTCACATGGCAATGGGGCAGGCATGGATAATCCTCTCATTGGAAAGACAGCAAATAATTGGGAACAATGACCTACCTACCATTGTGGCCACAAATATTCCTCTCTCTTGCACAGATGTGGGTGATTACAGACGGCCACCGATTGCCTCATTTCTCCCACGAAGACATAGTGTCTTCTCTCCTCCTCTTGAGAGATTCCTGGCTGGTCCCAGGACTGGCTTCGAGGAACATAACAGAGCCAACATGATGCTGTGTAGCTTCTAACATTTGAGCTTCTCGATGTGCTCCCTCTTGGAAGCCAGCCACCATGTGAAAACCCACTATGCTGAGAGCAAGCCCAGGAGCCATATGGACAAGGGAGACCAGTGGGCAGCATGAGGGGTACCAGAAGCATAAAGGAAGCCTTCCTTAACCCTCCAGCCCAGCCACCTGCTAAATGCAGCCCTAGGGGATGACCCCAGCCCATGGCTCTCTTGCTAAAGAGATCTATAAGTAGGGGGAAAACTTGAGGGTCTCCCACACAGTTATAAACTGAATTGTGTCTCCCCAAAATTCATATGTTGAAGTCCTAACTCCCAGTGCCTCAGAAAGTAACCACATTTGGAGCTAAGGTCTTGGGAGAGGTAATTAGGTTCAAATGAGGTCATCAAGGTGGGGGCCCTCATCCAGGAAGACCAGTGTCCTCATAAGAAGACAAGCACATGGAAAGACACTAGACCCAGGTGTGGACACACACAGGAGAGACCTCGTGAGGACACAGCAAGAAGGTGGCCGCCTACAAGCCAAAGAGAGAGAGAGGTCTCAGAGGAAACCAACCCTGCTGACACCTTGGACTTCCAGCCTCCAGAACCGTGAGAGAATGAATTCCTGATAAGCCGCTCAGTCTGGTATTTTGTTATGGCGGCCCTGGCACACATATCCACACGCCCACTACTCAATGCTGGAATGGGGACAGCATACCCACAAACACTGTCTTCTAGAAGGGGTAGGAAGAGGAGGCAAGTCCTTGGCATCGTGCGCCGCAATCCTGAGTCCGCCAGGTGGAGACTGCCAGGGCCACCGCCTCCAGGGTGACACAGACACTCTCCAATGGGCCCCACGGTGCTCCCTTGGAACTCTTTCTGTCCTCTGCTCTCCGAGGCCCTTGTGTGTGGGGGGCCCTATGGGTGGACTTCCTTTTCCATCTCGTCCTTGGCCACATGGAATGAGGACCCAAGGGCCCTCATGGAGGGCTGAGCAGATCTTTCCATCTGCTCTCTTCCCTCCGGGGCCCACATGTGGTTGTAAGTCGTGAACGGTCACAGCCTCTTTTAGTGCAGGCTGGCAGCTCTTTTGCCAGTGTGATCCTCTTCGAAACTTAGCTAATGTTTTATCTCTTTGTCCCCACTCAGCAACGTATGCTAAAGACGCAGCCAAATTTTCTAGGCCTGCTTCTCTAGACTTCATCACCAGAGGTTTGGGCAAAGCAGGTAATGGCCACATCTGGATGTCGTCTTTACCGTGAGACCGAATCTCAGCTGGACTCCATCACACAAAGCGCTTCTTAGTTGCATTATTTTGTCCTCGGCCTAGAAGATTCTTTATTGACAAGTTGTGGATTACCCATTTTGAAAAGTCTCTACAGAAAGTTTAAAATTCACACTTGGACTCCTCAAACAATACTTTTCTGGGGATGCAGATAGTTAAATTTAAAACTCGTATCTGCTCCAAGATCGTACTGTGCATTCCACATACCAATATGTCAGAAGGTTTACTAAAATGTCATCTGTAACTCGAATTTGAAGAATCAACCAACTGCCAGAGGGGCGGGGACTGGGTCTGTTTTGCCCACTCATCTTGCAAAGAGCAAGCAGGCTTTTCCAAAAATGGCCCTGGGTTCTCTAGGTTTCTGGAGGACAAACTGCTGGTGTGTGTGTGTGTGTGTGTGTGTGTGTGTGTGTGTCTATGTGTGTGTCCCAGACAGTATCACCTTTTTTCACTCGGGGACGAGATGTTTGTGTCCAAGCTTGCTCCCATAAGATGGGTGGCCTTCTTGCAATGGCATCGCTCAACTTCCCATGGGCTCCAGGCCACTGGGCCTTGGGCTCCTGGATCTCTGGCTTCCTTTCTCTGTCACTGGACAGAGATGAGAAATAGCTGTATTTTTCAACGCTGAAAATCCAGAATTTCTGGGCTCTCTCTTTCCCTTTCATCCCTGCTTGCAAATAGGCTAATTCCCTTCCGAGTGCATCTCTTTTCTGTGGTGTCTTGGGAAAAAGCAGTGCACGAGTTTGCTAGGGCTGCTGTAACAAAGTAGACAGAAATGTATTGTTCGCAGTCCCAGAAGCTAGGGGTCTCCACTGAAGGTGTCAGCAGGTGGCTTCCCTCTGACGGCCACGAAGGAAGGCTCTGTTCCAGGCCTCTCTCTGGCTGGGGGATGGCCACATTCTCCCTGTGCCTTCACATCACCTTTCCCTGTACATGTGAGTGCGCAAACTTCCCCTCGTTCTGAGGACACCAGTCATGTTGATTAGGGCTCACCCTGGTGATTCCATTTTGCTTTAATTACCTCTTTAGAGACTCTCTCCAAATATAGTCACATTTTGGGGCACATGGGTGTCTCAGTGGTTGAATGTCTCCCTTAGGTTAGGTCGTGATCCCGGGGTCCTGGGATCGAGTCCCGCGTTGGGTTCCCTGCAGGGAGTTTGCTTCTCTCTCTGCCTATGTCTCTGCCTCTCTCTCTGTGTCTCTCATGAATAAATAAATAAAATCTTTAAAAATAAGAGACGACAAATATAGTCACATTCTGACAGTCACACTGCCGTTGGGGCTTCAATGTATGAACTGGTGGGGGGACATGATTCAGTCTGTAACATGCAGCAAATAGCAAACAAGATATGCCAAACATTTCTTTTTCCCCAGCTCTTCAGCTAAAGCCCTAAGTGCCGTATGGTATGGGCTTTGTGAGTTACCTGTACACAGGAATTCTCACATGTTCCCTGCCGTATGACAAGGTCACCCTCGATACCTTCAGTAACTCTTTTCTTGTCACCTGATATTTGCTCTGAGAGCCAGAGCTACATATTTGTTGGGGCCATTATTTCTAGGTGCCAGTTTCCATATTGGTCAGATTTTGCTAGGCTATGCTGCGTAACAAGCATCCCTGAAATATCAGTAGATCACAGTAGCCATGGTTTGTTTCCATTCAGGTTTACTGTTGTCGACAACATGCTTGCCCCACTGTCCCATCTCACTACCTCACGTACCATCTTCATGCTGAGATCGAGGCTGAAATTGTAGCATCTCTACAGAATACATCCACTGGAAAGAAAAGGGCTAGAGAGCTGCATGTCCCCAGGAGAGCTGTTCAAGTTTCTGCGGGGCACTGGCATATATGGGCACTTCTTCTCACAGTTTATTGGTCAGAGCACGTCACATGGCCAAGCCCAATGTCAACGGGCACAGAAGTATGTTCTGCCTGTAGGGAGGCACTGTGAGTCACTGACCATGGGCCGAGAGGCACGATCTTCTTAGGGCAGGGAATTACTGGCAACAGAGGCAGCATCTGCCATGATGGTTTTTCCTGTTTCCCTTTTTTTTTTTTTTTTTTTTGAGATTTTCTTTATTCAGGGGATCCCTGGCTGGCTCAGTGGTTTAGCGCTGCCTTCAGCATGATCTTAGAGCCCGGGATTGAGTCCTGTGTCGGGTTTCCTGCATGGAGCCTGCTTCTCCCTCTGCCTGTGTCTCTGCCTCTCTCTCTCTCTCTCTCTCTCTGTGTATGTGTGTGTGTCTCATGAATAAATAAATAAAATCTTAAAAAAATTTTTATTTATTCATTTAAGAGAGAGAGAGAGAATGAGAATGTTGAGGGGGTGGGGGACAGAGGAAGAGGGAGAAGCAGACCCTGCAAAAGCAGGGAGCCTGACGTAGGGCTTGATCCCAGGACTCTGAGATCACAATCTGAGCCCCAACGGCAGCCACTCAATCATCTGAGCCACCCAGGAGCCCCCGCCATGATAGTTAACACCGGTTAATACTGACTATGCATAGGGACTTTGTGCCAGCAGCTTCATTCACATCCTGAGCTCATGGATTTCTTATCATAGCCCCATTTTATAGTTAAGAAAATTGAGGCCTCCAGAGGGGAGGAGACTTGTTCATTTTCTAGCATCATCAACCAGATCCATGAACATACCTTGAATAACTCTGAGGGTCCACACACACATGAGGTCTTGTTCCCACCTCCTCTCTCCAGCAGTGGGTGAGAAAGTGGGTGGAGAGGCAGGGCCAGCTCACCCTGTGTCCTGCTGGGACGGACACAAATGTTAGCTGGGGACCTTCTCAGCTGGGGTGGAGAATCCTGAGTCAGCTGCGCCCCTGCCTGGGTGTTGGGAGAGCCTGTTCGTTGGGGAACTCACACCCTACCTTCCTGCTCAGCTCTGCCCTGCCCACCCTGCAAATCTAGGAATCTTGCCAGAGCCAGGCAGGGCTGGGAGGGGGGTGCGGTGAGGGTCTGCATGAATAAACACAGCTCCTCTTGGAGGGAAGGGAGAAATGGAGACGCTCCGGCCTGGAAGCTCATGTGGTAGGTACTCTGCTGATCACCTTCTAGCAGAAATTCCTTCATGTTCCAAGTACCTGATGGCTTGAGCTTTTTCTGGTTTACTTGTTTGTTTGTTTGTCTGTTTGTTTGGAGGAGGGAAGGAGGAGCTTAAACAAGCTTATGACCTTATTATTATTATCCTTGTTTTACAGACGGGATACAGGGGCCCAGAGAAGGTAAAGCAACTTCCCACAGCCAGGGGTGAGGGACACTGAACCCTAACCCAATGCAGGGGGGTGGATGAGACAGCCCTGCATTCAGTGGGGTGGGGCCACCTGGGAAACTGGTTAGAGACTGAGGGTCTCTTTTGCTCCCTGGGGCTGTCCTTGGGATTTCTCAGGTGGCCCAGACCCACAGGCCTGTCCTTCGGAACAGGAAGACAGGTGTGACAGTGATTCTTGGGGAGAAGGAGCTAGGCCAGGGGCCCGAGGTCATGGGAGAGAGTGTCTGGCTGGAGCTGAGGGCACAAAGGATGGTGTGAGAAGGACACCCCAACATACTCAGGACACACACACCACATGTGCCACTTTCACGTAGTGTGCATACACCACACATACAAATACAACACGCACCACACATTCTGTGCACACATGGCACACGCACACCCCACACTGATGCTTGCACACACCCCTCATGCTACATTTACTCTACTGCACACACCACACATGCTGCATCCCCACAGAACACACATACCCCTCACACACGGCACACACTACCACAGGCTTTCTCTTGGTTTTGACAACCAACTCGGAGGTCTTCTACGACTTCGGATTTTTTAAAATGTTGTTATTAGGAATAATAATTTAAAAAATAATCTAG